>NC_133227.1:4740000-5067500 GCF_040436345.1 Pagrus major | reverse complement strand
AAGCTAATCATGAAGGAAAAGAGGCGGAGGCCGCTGTACTGTCACACTGGTGGTGGTTTGCATAGGCAGATAAAGACATAATGAGACAGCTGGTTGTTTGCAGTATTTTACAACTGCTTTGGGTCTGTGTCCTCCTAACAGTTTCAATTTGCATAAGACGAAACGCATGATGGTAACCATCAAAAAAATCTAACATAGTTAATCCTACAAAATACCTTAAACTGTGTCAATATATGCAGGTTTAAGAAAATAAAAATAAAAAGAAGTTTTAAAGAAAATAAAAATAATAAATGTTTTTGATGAAGGAATCAGGAAGAGAGTTAGGTACTTGTTAAAGAAGAAACATAAATTCATTTTAAAATCACACCTACCTGAGATGTTTCACCGATATCAAGATCACACTCAAGTATAGACAAATAAATGTGTTTAGCGTTACAGGAGCTTCAGCTTTTGGCATTAGGATAATACAGTAACCCCACATTCGATATTTAGAAGCTGAAGTAGCATTTCAGCTTCCTGATCTGATCTACATCCACAATTGGTGCCTGAGTTTTAATTAACTTTACAGGATTAAACTTTTGTGGCTGCTATAGTTAGCAATAGAAAGATAGCTGGGATTTGTTTTGGCCAGACAGGCCTGCAGTACTGTATCTACTGCAAAGGAGGGTATGTTTTATGGAGAGAAAAACAGATTGAACAAAAGTAAGACAGCACAAAATAAATAGGTGACTCAGCAGAAGAAATGCTTGAACCAAAACATAAAATGTAGTCCTATTTAGGAGGGTTTAAGCCCAAAAGATCCTGAGCACAAATCCTATTTGAAGGGGGTAGAGGTGAAACAGATTTTACGTTCAAGTCTAATCCAGCTCAGTGACGATGAACAAACCCACCCACCCAGACAAGTTTAGTCTGTAGCTCAGAAGTAGTGTCACTATACCTTTAATCTCCTGGAAATACATCAATGTCAGACACTGATCAACATTACATACATTTTTCCATGATTACACTGCTACAATTTGATCATTTATTGACTACAGACAAGGCCAGTGGATAAGCTTTTCCTGTTTAATTAATTCAGTGTAAAGTAGAAATCCCATTACATTTGCACACACATGAGAGTTGTCAATATGTGTGTGATCCGCGGGCAGATGGGCTGTAAGTGCTCTTCAGCTGATTAAACAGAGATGTGGTTATAAACAGCACTGGAAGTCCATGTTCTCCCCTCGACAATAATCTCTAATTGAGAGTGATGCTGCTGTCCTGGTGACCCAATATTTACTGTACCTGAATCCACCCCAGGTCACAGAGGAGGAGGAGCTTCATGTCAAGAACTGTACATTTATGTTCAAAATCTGTGAGTGAAGTGAGAAATATTAACCCCAGAGAAGCTCGGAAACTGCAGAGGTGTCGATCGCGTGAATAATGCAATCAGTTTCTCACCAAGACAATCTCTTTCCTCTCTGCTGTGAGCTGACCTTTGATCTACATCTTTGTAATTAAGGATAAATTAACTGGCTCGCTTAATTACTGCTTCCGTAAATGCAGCAGCACCGGCCAGGTCAACCTGTTAAATCTGTACACAGCCTGTAGCCAACATGTGCGTCAAAAGTTATTTTTATTCGGATAGCAGTTAATTGGCTTGAGTTTATTGGCTATGTGAAGATGGATTTCTTAGTTTAGATTTGTAATTGTGGTTACATTAGCCACCCACTCATCCTAATAAAAGTCTATTTAATGTCATGTGAACATAATTTACTCATCAAGAACATTTCTGCACATTAACATGCAACGGGAAGGTTATTGTTATTAATTTATTTACAATGTGGTGAAAGATTTGTTTTTGTTGTTGTTGTTTTTTGTTTTGTTTTTTGTATTGCAGAGTTGTGATAATGTAGCTGAACATTTATTGAATCAAACTTTTTAGTTTTTTTGATTTTTTTTACACATTCCTCTAAGAACAAATTCTGTTTTTAATATATTTGTATTCATTATTCCAAAAATGATGATTATTATTTGCCTTTTTAATAGTACTGAGATAAAAATAAAAAAAAACTTTAAAAAACCTGTATAACACTCCTATTCGCCACTAAGATGCGCAAGAGAATCAGATGTGATGACGGCCCGTCTCTCACTGTATGTGCTCTGGTTGTGAATTGGATTTGATGTTGCAATATGGCGGCCACCTCATCTGAGCCAACTTGATCTCACTACGTAATCGCCGTTGACAAACCAAAGATAAAGAGCCGTTTTCATTGGCTGAGAAGATGAGCGTCAAACGTACGTACGCATGCTTTGGTACCATTCTCCAAGATGATGTGTTTTGGGACAGAAAGAGTGTAGGCTAAACCAGTACTGTAAATAGTAGGTAAGTATTTCTATTTATATTCTATGTAAGTTTTCAGATATTCATTTTGGTGTTACGAAATTAAGATTTTTAGGCAAGGCAAGTTTATTTGTACAGCACAATTCAGACACAAGGCAACTCAAAGTTCTTTACAGGGGCGTAAAAATTACATTAAAAGAAAGTAAAAATTGCATTTAAAATACATTAAAAACAAGTACGAAGACATCAAGAAACAAAACATTAAAACAAGTTAAGAAAAAGGAAAGTAGGCTAAAATAGAATAGGATTAAAAGAGTCAAGACTAGAAAATAAAAGTCACAGTGCAGTTCAAAGCCTTAAAAAATGCTTCAGTGAAAGGCAGTGGCAAACAGAAAGGTCTTCAGCCTTGATTTAAAAGATAAATGAAATCTGAGTTTGTATTATAACCTCATTATTTTATAAATATTAAGAGTTTGAATTTCTGCTCCAAAACCACTTAGTGCCCCTTTAACAACCACATGTACCACGTTTGTCGGAATTACGAGCTTACGAGGCGCTCTTGAAGTACGCATATGGCTGCGCACTGATGAGTCTCGTTGTGATACAACTGTGTGTTTGTGGTCATACTCGGAGAGGAGGGGACGCCTCTGGGCAGGAATTCCCCGACATGAAGGGCAGGCAGCGGGCCTGAACTCCACATCTGTCCTCGGGCCGGCGGACAGTCGCGATGGACTTCGTGTTGAGCGGAGGGGCGGCGTGCGGAGCGTGTCTGTTCACCAACCCGCTGGAGGTCGTCAAGACTCGGATGCAGCTACAGGGAGAGCTTAAGAGCCGGGGCTCCTACCAGGTCTATTACCGTAACGTGTTTCACGCTTTTTACACCATCGGTAAAGTGGACGGCCTGGCCGGCTTACAGAAGGGACTGGTGCCCGGGCTCGTGTATCAGTTTTTTATGAATGGAGTGCGGCTCGGCTCGTATGCCATCATTGAATCCTCCGGTTACGTCCACACGAACGGGAGGGTCAGCGCGGTCAAGACCACGATAGCAGGCGCTATAGCTGGGGTGGTGGGAGCTGTCATGGGCAGCCCCGTGTACTTGGTTAGTATGACTTGACAGCATTTTCTTTGTACTGCTCCTTTAAGGTTCATCAGCTGTGACATTTCAAGGTGAGCTGTCACTCAAACACATTGTCTCCTCTGACAGGTTAAGACCCATCTGCAGAGTCAGTCTACCTCTTCCATTGCAGTTGGACATCAGCATAAACACCAGGTAACATAATGTAACCCAGACTGAGGTGTTACACATGATTGGCAGGTATCATCATCTTCCTCACGTGCTCCTCCTCTTCCTGTCAGGGGATGATCCACGCTCTGGCAGCCATCTACAGGCAGCATGGCATTCTGGGACTGTGGAGGGGCTCCAGTGCTGCTGTACCCAGGGTCAGCGTGGGGTCAGCTGCACAGCTTTGCACCTTCTCCTCCTCCAAGGAGCTTGTGCTCGACCTACAGGTTAGATTGTTTTGCGTCTCCCCGTGGTTTGATCATGAGTGGAAACAAGGCTCACAGGAGGAATGTTGTTTCCTCAGCCGTCCAGCATGTGTGCACATCTTCCATATGACCGCACAGTTCAAGAATAAACACGACTGTTTTGGGGGTCTTGCATAACTTGCATAGTCCGCCATTCCTGCATATGATAATTTAGTACCAGTTCAAATGGGTCCGTGAGCCTGTGCTGGGCATCTCTTACTATTTGCGGATATTGTTTAGAGCAGGTCTGCCCAAAGTGGGCCCGATGGGCCAAAGATGACCCACCTTAAGTTTCGTTTTGGCCCAGCAGATATTTAGAATAAACAAACGTAATTTTAAAAATATATATAATATAAGTCACTGTTGAACATGGCAGGCAGGGTAACATGTTGTGCAGTAGTCAGTAAGTTAAGGGAACCTTGTAACATTTTGCATGAAAGATAGTAAAGTAGGTGTTTGCGTTTGGCACCATTAAGTTTTGGTTTTGGCCCTCCAAGAGAAAAAGTTTAGGTCCAGAGTCTATATTGGCTTACAATCTAGATTGATTTATTGAGAAAATTACCAACAGATCCATTGTTTGTGACAGTAATCATCAGTTGGAGCCTTAAAAAACTCAGAAGTGCAGAAATGCAGGCTTGAGAAGGGATCATTTGTAGTCAGTAGCTGAGTACAGGTTACAAAAGCAGTCATTGTGACTCTGACAAAGCACCAGGCAGTGGAACAGAAATTCGACACCCGTCATTGGCCCCCCTGGCTGAAAACATGAAGCTTACACAACTACTGCACTAGTTAACTTACTGCTGACCCAGCTCTACTTAAAAAAAGGTCTTTCATACTAAATGCCAGAACCGATATCATCATGAAACAGTGTTGTATTCAACTGACAGACCACACAAGAATCATGATGTTCTTATGTGTAGTTTTCTTGTTGGTGGGTCAGTGAGGCTGGAGGTGGGTCTGTCCACACTTCCAAACATCCAGGGTATGCGACACTCCCATTCGTTCTTACATAAGCTGCTGTATGACTGTTGAAGTGCAGCTTACCTATGATACTCCATTATTTTCAGCCGGTCTACATCGCCTTCCAAAGTAAAAGTTGAGCTACTGCTGTGTTGTCTGTTTATTATTTTATTGTTGTATGATCATCCTTGTTAAGCTCAAGGCAATTTAACTCAAGCTTCAGTACATAATAAATTCACGTTTATACTCTTTTGTGTTGTAAAACAGCAAGTTTAGACTGTAGCTACTGCAGAGTGTGATGTGTGTTGCGCTATTAATAATACATTCTTCTGTTTCGCTGCTTGTGGGAGATCATGACCTGTTAAAATTAGAAACAGCCGCACACGTGGTGGTACCTTGATGAACATACATTAGTCTAGTATCACTGCATCGGTGCTACATCCTGTCATTTCTCATTTCTCCCTTCTGTCATACTGCAGCTTAAGCCTCACACAGCCTTAATTATTACTTATAAACATTTTACAAGGAACTTTTAACTGTTTCGAAAGAGTCTCAGTTTAATACCACCCTATATGACCTTCTTAAGCAAACACCATCCGCAAGAAGATCTTTCTCTCACCCACTTTCCAAACATACGGACACACTAGCTAGATTAAGATCTTTAGACACAAAGCTTTGATGCTCTCACCGCTTTTATCCACAGGGGTCGCCATAATCAACAGAAAATCAAAGTTCCTTGCAGCTGCTTTAAGGTTGTCGCCTCACCACATTGTCATTTTCTTCTTCTTCCTAAGATGTTCCCTAAGGACAGCTTCTTGGTGGCCCTAAGTGCCGGCATGATCAGCAGTGTGGTGGTGGTGCTGGCGATGACACCTTTCGATGTAGTGAGCACGCGGCTCTACAACCAGCCTGTGGATCATTTGGGCAAGGTGAGGAGACGGATCAATATGTTAAAGGTTCACTCCTTTGTGTTTTCATTATATCAAACTTAATCTATGCATGGCTGACATTTTCCAGAACTTGCCATTTAACGCACTTGCATTCTTAACATGCCTCTCTATATATTATTTTGTATTGTAACTGGGGTCTGCCATTCCTAGGCGTGATGATTTACCAGTGCACAAGGGATTCACAGGAAGTTAAATCTTAAAGGGGAATTGTGCTAATTTAACAAATGAAAGTCATTTTACAGGTATTGTGGAGAATTATGACATATGTTAAACAAGACTGGTACTCAGTAGAGTGCATACCTCTGCCAAGGCCCAACAGTACCCTTTGAATCAATCAAACCAAATGCAATATAAAAAAAACATATTTAAATCAGCTGGATGCAGATTTTTAGTAGGATCTGCATCAGATTGTACTCAGTCACTCAGAAATTAACGAAAATATCAAAAAAATACCAAAACTTTCTGGGCTGAGACCCATACAGTTTGGTGGAAATCCATTCAGTAGTTTTTGTGTAATCCTGCTGACAAACCAGCAGACCAATGATCGTACACAGGCAAAAATATAACCTCCGTGGCTGAGGTAAAGTGATGTCAGCATCAGTTGGGTCTGAAGACTACAAGTTTTGGGATTTAAGGATTATAATTTACAAGTAGTGACTGATCAAAAGGGAACATTCAGCTGATCACATCCAGGCTGACATTCATCTTCTCATCTTTTAGGGGCAGCTCTATAAAGGATTCGCTGACTGCTTTTCTAAAACGTTGAGAAAGGAGGGCTTGTTGGGACTCTACAAAGGCTTGGGAGCCTCTTATTTCCGGCTCGGTCCACACACCATCCTGTCGTTATTCTTCTGGGATGAACTGCGCAAAATGTACCAGCAGTTCAGATAACACCAGGGACAAGGAAACGGAAAATGGGTAACTCATTAAGCTCTGAGTGCACAGGTTAAATGAGTCCTCATTTAATGAGTTTGTTATTATAAGGTGAAAGAAAAACCAGAAGATGCTCTTTTCCTTTTTTATGGGAAAAATAAGGAGCAAAGGTAACATTTTACACTCCAATAAGAAAACACATTAGAACAGACAAAATGAGACAGGAAGAAGGTGGGAATTTCAAAACTGCAGGAGCTTGAAGCAGTTCTGACAGACACACACTTGGATTTGTTTTGGTGACAGGTGTGCACAGATATAATGATACATAGCATCTTAAAAGCTAGCCAGCTAACTCATGTATGTCCTCTGGGGCATCAGGTGTAGGGACTCTTTTATATCTCTTAAACTCTTCAGTCATGCCATTCCAAAACATATAGAAGCAGCATATAGAAGCACTGGACACAACTCTGTATTTTTCTGGAGAAAGCATCAAATGTGGCCCACTGTTTGAGAAAATGAAACGATCATGCCAACAACAGCTGCACATGAAGTCTAATATGAAGTGATGACAGATGGCAGCAGCTCCGTGCTCTACAGTAGCAGCTGTTCTCCGTCATACAAAGTGAACACGGGTAATAGTCTGAAGTATTCAGAGACAAACGTACTGGATGATGACTTGGTGAAACAAAGATAAAAGTAAATGCTGCTGTTATTCTCATCACACATGAGTACAGAAGTAGCACAGATGAAAATGTGCCAATCAAACAAACGAGCTGCATTAGCATTGTATTGGCGGGAGGTGATGCAAATGATGATAAAGCAACAGAAGTAACAATTCTGCTCATGATAAATTTCCTCAAAGCAAAACTTCATTTGATGTATTTTTGCTTTATTTAACTTTATTTTACGTTTAAGTGCAGAGTGGGAAGTTTTGAAAGGACCTTCTTTTATGAAGAGCAACATTCTAGGCAGGCAGGAATCCTTCAAAGTCTTCAGAAGAAGGACTTAGTTTCAACCTCATTAACAAAGGATCCAGTTTGTCTAGAAAAACTGGTGAAATGGGTTAAATGTTTGAGAGAAACTGCAATATAATGCAAATTAGAGCATTTGTTTAAAAACACTGCTCTGGAAGGAAAATTGCTCTCTCTGGATAAAACTACCTCCAGGTTCTTTTTAATTTTCTGCACACTGGTTTGTAACTTTTGAACCAGAAACCAGCGTACTGACATGTACAAACACAGTTCAGTGCATCTTCATTGTCTGACTTAATTATTTATGCTGTTTTTTATAGGGAAAGATACAAACCTACAGTTGTTACTGAACTGACTCATTTCATACTGTATACTGTTTCACCATAGCCTGAGCTAATTTACATCGCTTATGCCTCGATGAGCTTTTCTTGAAGGATAATTGTACAGTGTAATACAGATACATAATAAACAGATGTTACAGAAAAGTTACTGTAAAAGTAGGCAGGAAACTGTGTTTTACAACTCCTCGTGGATGTAGCCAGAAACACTTTAGGACACCAGTTATACATTTACAGTTATATTGAAAATTGTCAAGTGTGATGAAGTTTTCACCAGTAAATTTCTTCCGTGTAGCCGGTGGCTAGCTTACCTGTTACTATTTGTAATTGAGCTGTTAAAACTGTTTTTAACTAAAAACTCAATTGGTTGCCTCTAAGTTCACGTACGTGTTTGTGCTACATGGCTTCTTTTTGCCTCTATGATCCCTCAGATGTAATAATCAGCATTTACATTTCTTCATTCTTTAGAAACAAACTGCAAACCTCCATAAGAGGAGCAGCTCGTCAGTGTAGATGACTCATTCATTAGGAAGCGTGTGTGTTTTGAGAAACTTGCTTCCTGTCCCACGAATAATATTCATGAAATCATTGACCTTTTAGTGTATTGTGACTATTTTGAGTTGTTCTTTGCAAAGTTCGATCTGAAAAAAAAAATGTATTCAATTAAAAGCTCCCAAAAACATTTGTTTGACATTGTAGCTGCTAAAATGACACAGTGATATGACAGAATGGTGTGCCTCAATCATTATTCAAAAGGAAGATATAAAAAATGAAATTGTTACTGAGGAGATTTTGTAAATTGAGTCGGGTTATTCGGCACTTTGATTTTGATAACATTTTATGATTATTATTTTTTTGAAGTTTTATTTAAGTTTCTTTTTGTGTGACACTTTTATCTAATCAATTGATATTAAAATCATCTAAATGAATGCTTGTACCTAATCTATATCACATAACTAATTTATGATGATCGTGCCAACAGTCACTAATATTTATTTTGTAATCGTTCATTTATTTGACACGTGTTAACCCATTATTGATCATATTTCAGTGTGTTTTTATTGCCTTTTAAAAAGTACCACAGTTGAAGTTTTTCATCAAATGAATCCTCATTGACAGTAATTTGCGGTTTGCCTTTGGGTTTCAGGGAGAGATCATTTAGCATTAACATCATGTACATACGGTAATTTACGTTCTCCAGCTCATCATGAGCATAAGTCAGTGTTATTGAGTAGCTTAAAATAGGCCAACAGGCAGATGAAATGATGATACGTCCCGCTGACTCCAACAGCTCAGTGCCATTTTTGTCGCTGCACCAGTCTGCAGTAGACTTCAGGTTCTGTGAAGCTTGTACAGTTCAGCCCAGTGGTCCCATTACCATGACATGGATGCTGCTGGTACATTTTGAACTCTGAAGTTATACAAAACTCCTTTCTCATGTGTGAGCCAGATCTGGTGCTTTCTTCATAAAGTGCATGATACTTTGCAAAGTGTCAAGAATTGAATGATACATTATTAGTCATTTCAATAGTGAGTGAACAAGCTTTCAACATTAAAACACAATGTGTTTGTACTGTAGCTTTAAGAACACACATCTGTCCTATTGGTTTCCATGATATAACACAGGAGACGGATGTTACTTGAGTTTATTTTGTATTATGAAGTTGAAGTTTTGGTCTCCTTACCTTGCCATTGCCATTTTTTATACTTTGGAGCAACTTCTTGATGACGCTTATTTGTACTATAAACTATGTATGTGGTTTATTACGAGGCATTCTTAAGTCTGTTAAATCAACAATTTAATTTATTTCGAAGGGTCCAAATAATCAGAGTGGGTCAGGACAGGGCAAATCAAACAGATTGTGATAGTCTTCCATAGACCACATTACTAGTCTAGAAAAGTTGTCTTTAAAATATTAGCTCAAGCACATCTGACCAGAAACTTTGTGTTGAACCATGTGCCATTTGTGTTGTTCATGTCACAATTTTCAGTGGTTCACCAAAAAGTACCTAAATAACCAAACTAAACTGGCTCATGATTACTCCTTAAAACAGAAACCAGATTAGAAACCAGACTGTGCAAACAGTTAGGGGCTAGAGAGTCTCTTTTATCCAGGGGTTAAAAAACACTACGTCTGATCCTTAAAGGTCCAGTGTGTAGGATTTAGTGCATCTAGCAGAAAGGTTGCAGATTGCGACCAACTGAATACTCCTCGCCTCACCTTCCCCGTACTGTGGCTGCTGAAAATGGCGGGCTCTGTGGAAGTGGGCCTGCTCCCTCTGTAGATATAAAAGGCTCATTCTAAGGTGACGAAAACATAACAGATCCCCCTAAAATCTACACACTGGACCTTTAAACATGGTATGCTGTCAACCACTGTAGCCGTGCCATTATGATAAAGCCATTTTTAATGGTAATTTGTGCTGTATGAATGGAAATCTGTCTACAATGACTACAAATTAAAAAGTTACCGGTTAGTTGAGCCTGATTAATTGAAATGTCTAACAAATCTAAACTTATACAGAGCTTGGGGGAAGGACTGATGTCAAAAACACACAAATGTTTAATATAGTTTAGATACTTTAATTTGGAATTTGTGATCATTTGCAGATGGTTTCAGTGTGAAGTCTCTGATGATTTGTGTATCATTAAACCTCATGAAAGTTGTTCTGAGAGTTGAGCAGTATAAATGAATGTTTTATACAACAGCTTGGCAGTGTTTCATGAATGTATTACAAAATGCTTCCTGTTATGGGCAGTAATGTGTCAGTGAAATGGACTTGAAGAGCAAATAAACTATCAGACTTTTTATTGAAGTACATTGTGGTGTTTATTTTATATAGGCTCAATTAAATTAATTTATTAATTCTATCATATTATACTTCGAATTATACTCTGCCTTTAGTACTAATGCATTGCATTATTTTAATGATATTGTTTGGTGTCGACTTTATTCAGCTGAGGTTCATTTCCTTAAATTCACATGGATAAGAGCAATCTTCTCACTGGTATGTTCGGAATTGACCAAGTGATGAATTTCCCCACCGGCTGCTTCAATTATTGAGAACAGAAAGTGCAGCAATATCAATTTTGTAGTTTCACAATATCTCTAACATTATCAAGTGACCATGCGTCACATGCGTCACCATCCTGCTTTGGCAATACTGTAACTTAAACATTCATGTCAATAAAGCTTATTTGAATTTGAATGTTGAATATTGATCACTTGAAACTTAAATTCATATATCAAAGGAGAAAGTTTAATGAGTCTAAGAGTAGCTAACGTCAGGATGCTAAACATACTGATGTGATGTTTAGCTGCTATCATTTGCTAATTAACACTGCTAGCAAGGCTTAAAATGAAATGCAAAGGACAGGCTGTGATTATCCTTTATTTTAACCCTTTTTTTTTCAAGTAAAACTCCAGGCTGTTATCCATTAATCAGCGTGTATGTGCTAAAAATATATATTTGTTAAAAATTCACAGACATTATTGTAGAGACCAGTTGGCCTCTCACACAGGATTTTTCTTTTCTACAACACTGGGCGTGTCTCATGTCTGCAGGGCTGCTAGAGTTTGGCCTGGGGCATGTGCACCTCACAATGCTGACAGGCAGGTTCAAAGCCTCTGTGCTTCAGGTAAATAAAAGAGTTGTTCAGAAAGTCAGCTGTGTGAAAATGCATTTGTTTTACGTAACAGGACTCCCAGATGGAAATGTGTGAAGCCAAGATTTTTATGTACACACAGATCATGTTTGATTGTGCCGTTCACAGTCCTGACATGAAGGTGACTGAAGGTGGCGGCTCTGATAACTCTGTTTGCTTTCACTTAAATATACGTCATTCTGTGGCAATGTTTTATTTCATTGCTGAATGTCAAGAGATACAAATAATATTAATAATAATAATTCACAGCATCATTAAATTCACAGTTCACAGTACAGTTCAACAGGTATGACAGTATCCATATGATATGAATGTAAAGCACTACATGTTGAAGCCATAAAGAGTGGTCTATTGCACCTGATGAGCAGTCACTAGTTTCTTGCGTCCTGTTGGATAGAAACAAACAAGTAGCTGCCAAAACTAACAAGGTTAATGTGTCAATGTTCAGAGTGTCTTGGCAGAGCTCCTGCTAATATCTGGAGTGTAACTGAGCAACACTGGACACCTTGTTCATGGTGGCTGGTTTTACTTGAAGCTCAGAGGCCAGTTCATGAAAAGGTTGTTACACCTAAAATGAGTGAATGAAGTTTTCCATTAGTCACTCTTATTGTGACATCAAGGTTGAGGAAGTTCAAGGAAACATAACTAACCAACAATCATCCCTACTTCCTGCTGCTCCAGACAGTGACCTGGTGACTAAGTTAATATATGAAAAAAGAAACCTTCACTTGTTGAGTTTAATGATTACTTTTTTTGACGTCACAATTTCTTTCAAAAACGGTTGTAAGATAAATTCTTCTTCTCCAGTATTAAACCCTGTCTGTGCTTTGGAAAAACTCAGTGAAATTCTTGTGCAAATGTTTAAAAAACCCGTTTGCCTTACTCTACCTACCCTTAGACAGTTTGTCAAGTTTGTACTTAAATTAAAAGCAGTTGGCTCTCACTTCTGAGTTTCTCATAAAAGAGAAATACACTAAAGAGCTGACTGTTTTATTTTGACGGTCATCTGGAGATGCCATTGCAATTTACCCTTCAGAATAAGGTAATGCTTATTTGAATCACTAGGAGGCGACAGAGATCTTTTTATTCGCTCCCCCTTAAAATAACACAAAAAGAAAATAGCTGCAGAAATAACATTTAAAATGTATAAAATGATATAATGAATAACATCACAATGACCTTTTTAAGTAGATCTGAGTGTAACACACAGGAATATTTGTACAAATAGACCTTGTAAACATTATTACTTTGCCTCAAAACCTTTTTTGAATGACAGGAAGAACCTGCGTATGATGTTAGTGTTCGTCACCGTCCTCCACCATCTACTTGTTTTTCTTTTTCGTGGTGTCTCAGCGCTCGTGTAGCAGAGGACCTGGGCCAGGAGGACACAGCTGAGACAGGCTGACAGCATGTGTGACAGAGTAGTAAGTGAGCTTCCGGTCTCCTACAAAATAAAGTTCGAGGCACTCTCAGTTAGTTAAAACAACACTGGCAGATTGGAGTAGTGCAAAATGTGAAGTTGTGCAGCTGTGTTTGTGTTTGTTTGTATTACCTGTAGAGACATAACGGTAACACCCAGAGACCCTGCACACGATAGTAACACAGACAGAGCGGACAGCTGGCCCGTGTGGCCGTTGTAGTGGTTCGTTCGAGCCTGGAGAGCCTGGAAACGACAAATCAAGTAAATACGTTCACTCTGATAAATTTGTGCACAATCACTTCACAGTTCACAAGTCTTTCATTGATCGTACTAGTGCGCCTGAAATTGAGCTGCTTATTTTTTTAAATGATTGAGGTTATCGCCATTTCTTGGTCGTGTGTGCTGTGATTTAAGTGAAGAAAAACATGTATTTGCAACTTACTCCTGTTTACAATAATTTATGTAATGTGCTAAGAAATTAAATTAACGTGAATTATTGAGTGCACCTAGATTATGTGCTGGTGCGCCTAAATGAAAAAGTCAGGTCCACCACAGTTTGGAGCCCTGTGATGAGGTAAAATATATATAAAATAAAATATATTGTCTTTGTACTGCTTTGAATTGAGTATATGTCAAAAAGGATAAGAAAATGATCACGTTCTGTTTAATTGATGTTTTACTAAGCATCCTAACTTTTTTAACATCCTGGTTTGTAAGATAAGCCTTTGAGTTGCTACCTTGCTTCCAATTAAAGCCGCCACACTGGAGGCCTGCATCGCTGAGACGACTGCTGCAGCTGCGTAGGAGCCCAGAAGGAACATTACACCACTGTACGCCAAGAGGAACAGCGCTCCTGCCACAGAAAGGTAAAACAGAAAGACACGACAAACATTTGTTAGTACAACTTTTCATGAATTAATTTAATAGTCTGACAATGTCAAAATAGGCTCGTTAAATAATGATCTCAACCTTTAAAATTAAAAGCTGCTCTCTGTCAATGTGTTTGTGCTGAGTGGTATGACCACAGGGTGGCGTTCCAGGAAAGCATTGACCGAAACTGGAACAGGAACAAATAGATTTTTATCTTATTCAGTACTTATTTCAGTATTTAATGCTTTCTGAAATGGTACCAATACTGACATTTGGCACCAAAGATCTTTGTCGTCAATAGTTTCATCAGTGGGAGGCAACATTTCTTAGAGCAAGCGGTTTGATGAAAGCATGGCCATCATGGGTGGTATCTAATTAGTGCTTCCTTGTAAAAGTTACCTCGTGACTGTTGCCTGAAACAATAATTATCTGAATCTGTTATCTGAATCCACTCTCAGTGTGTAAACATCAAAGGAAGTTTTCTTTTCTGTTGGCTCGGGATAGCCATTCAGTTTATAGTGCATCGGTACAGTTCTTCATAGAGGACATTTACTGTACTGATTCAAGGCGAGGTGAAACACAAAATCTGATAAATACACAAAAATAATAATGAAGATTAATTTGAGGCAATCCAACATACACTGCTGCTGCTGCTGCTGTAAATACTCCCAAGATAAATACTACTGTCGTGGTTTTTAGGTCTTATCCTCTTGTGTCATGTTCTATCTTCCACTTCCTGTCTCTTGTCTTTCCTGCACTTCCCTTTTTGGACTACCCTATTAAGGTAAGTGTCCACAGGGGCTCGTTTGATGCGAGGCCACACAACGCGTCCCAGTTTTGCATGCTTTGTATGTCCGACCAAAACAGGACACACCCCATGACAACCACGCAAACACAAAGTGCATGTACCTGATTGGACGAAAGCTACTCGTGGGCTGTGCGCGGCGGGATTTCACACCAGACCAACAAGGCAGCAAGTTTGGAAACTTTCTGTTATATAAGCTCAGTGTCGGTCTCGGCAGATGGCCAGCTGTGTGCTTGCTCATGGGGAAAATGTTGGGCCTCTGTAAATTAATTAAAGATTATGGTCTAGACGTGCTCAAATTGGAGAGTGTCATGAGATGACTTTTGAGTGCCTGGAGACATTTTAAGGGAGAAATAAGCCACGCAGTTGCTGAAACCGTCTTCATTTTAGCTTGACAATGTTTAGTTTTTAGAGTTGTTCAGGAGTTTCCAAAAACGGTGAGTCACGGGCCACGGCCAACGTCTCTGACTTGCATAAAGCTGCCAGAATTCAAATTTATGCCAACACCGCTACCAGAATGCATTGTGAGGCCTCCTACATAGAAAATTAATGGGAGGCATGAAAACGATGGATCCTGTGTCCCTTATAAGCCTTCCCTCCCTTGTCTATTTAAGTCTGTGTTTTTCATTCTTTCCTCGTCAGTTCTTCTGCGTTTCCTCATCTGTTCCCCAGTCCTGCGTTTGCTGCCTCAGTTTCTCGTGTAATATTAGTTTGCTCTTGGATTCTTGCTTTTGTTGCCTGCCTTTTGTTTTTGGATTTAGCTTGGTTTCTTGACAGTGAGAAAAACAACGAGTGATGCCAGAGTTATCTTGAAAGTATATCGATTATTTGGAATGTGAAGTTGGAAAAATGTGCCGGTACCTCTGAGGGTATCACCACGATAATGCAGGATAAAGAAGACAATCGCTGCTGTCTGGGCCAATGTGAGGAGCCTCTCACCATAGGCACTGTAGAGCAGAAGAAAAACAAACACATGTAAGGTTTACATCTGTGATAAAACTGCAGATACATACCGTCAGCTGAAAAAAACAGATCAATACTCTCTACTCAGATAATTCGCTGCAGGGTATGTACATTAACGGACTCAGAGTCTTTAAACTTGACAGAACATGCTTCATCTGTTAAACATGTATTCAATGATGTCACGTGTGCACTCAGGGGCGTGAAGACGACTTACTTTCAAAGTCAGTGAGTCACATATTTATACAGCCTGAGTGATCTGAGTAAACATCTGGTCATATATGAGCTTTAAGATAAGTCTAGGTTACAGTTTGTTTACAACATCTCTCTGTTTCTATGCGTACGTATTGGAAAGATTGCAACATGTAACACTGTTATCAGCGATAATCACTCAATGACTCATGGTCTGATCTTCCGGTGAATCAGCACAGACAGAGTTCTCACAGGCTTCTTTACTCTGGTTGAATACGTACAATAGCGGGAAGTTGTGCGCCATGGCGTAAACGACGGGACATGAGAAGGCATAAAGCTGCAGCAGGGCAGAGGCCAGACTGAGACCCGCAGCACTTCCTCTCCACAGTATCTTCAACAGCTGGGGTGGCTGTGCTGCAGGGAGACGACACACAAGGAGGTGAGGGTGGGGCAGAGGAGGTGCTACATCACTGAACACAGCCGACATGAAGTCAAGAAGTCAATAATGTATACAAACAAACAACTGCACTTCATTGCACTGTGGTGTGACTCCGTTTCCCATAAACATGCTTCTGCGTAGATGACATGTTAATGAAGTGGCTTTGCGATGTCATCATCAGGCCTGATGTAATCATGTTAAAGGGTATTTCATAGTTGTTTACCAGAACACTTAACGGCTGTCATGGTTTGATAATTGTGTTCACAGATACAATCAACAGTGATCAATCATTATGGTGAAAAGAAAGGCTTGTCTCTTCTCATCTGTTAGCGGTGATGGAATGTAACTAAGTACATTTACTCTTTCAGTAGCCTGCTGTACTTAAGTACACATTTCAGATATATTTTGACACTACACTTCAGAGCTGCTACTGCAGTTTTTACTGAATTGGTCTGAAAGCTTTAGTAACTAGTTACTTTTCAGATTGCATGTCTTAAAGCCCTGCCTTTCCTCTGCAGTGAAAGTCATGTATCTCCAAATCTGGTGATTTTGAACTTGAATTTTTCTGATAAACTGAAAGGTTACAGTAAAAACTGATTCATGGTTCTCACAGGACAGCAACGCTACAAACACACAATGATCTCATAGAATATGTTGCACTGCTGTGGGATGCACCTGGTTTCATTTCATTCACCCGCGAATGGTGAACTGACTCTTTTGGTTCTTTTGGTTTCAGAACCACTGTCGGGGCTGTAGAGTCTAACTTACATGAACTTCAGTCAGACACAGGATCGATGAGTCAGGCAGACTAGATATTTAACTAAACAGACCCACTGTCCTTACACTCTCTCTGCTACTAGGGAAAGAAGAGGCAGGATGGGAGGTTAACATGGCAGATGCATTTGGGTCATTTTTGTAAACAAAGGGGATGGTTTCCCACCTGATGCCCCCTCAACACGCCTGGCGCCAACTACAGCCAGACCAATATGCAGTTTTTTGGGGGTAAAAAAAATCAGATATCGTTATATCAGCCAATATATATATTTTTTTTGTAGCGATCCCTCAAAAATATGTAATGGAGGCAGGATATTTCACAGATTTACAATAAACTTTTCTGTCTACAATGACATCAGTGACCTGAAACCGGAAACCGGTACACTGATATCTGTGATGGGCCAATATTGGCTGATAGTCTGGCTCTTCTGCCAACAGCATGTAAAGCAGTTGACCTTAAAAGCAGTAAAATGCAACATCATTGCTACCTTTACTAGAGAAAACTATTACTAACATCTTTGCCTGTTTTTGTTTGTCAGTGTTGACCCTGCTGATGACCTGCTGCTGCTGCTGCTGTCACGTGATTCAATCAGAAAGGTTGAGGAGAAGTTTTACCCAGGAAAGTGTCCAGCAGGATCCAGAATCCCAAAATCCTGATCAGGGTAAACTTCAGGCACGGCACTGGGAAAAATAAATAAATAAATAATAATTTTTAAAAAAGGGAAAACATTCAGACTGCAGCAGATGTTTACACGATCGTCATTACAGCTGGATAACACAGTGAGACGCGACGTGTGTGCCTAAACGTGATTTCTGAAACGATCAACAGAAAGAATATCCCAGATAACACGAAACATTTTCAGATTTAGTTTCCAGGTGTGTTTACACCGCTCAACTATCAGCGGGAGTGGCGAGCCTCCCCCGAGCCCCCCCACCGCCAGCACATCTGGAAAGAGTTCACGCGACATTTCATCGATAACTGACAAAGACGAGCCTCACCGTGCATGTGAAGGTTGACGAAAATCTCCTCGTAACATTTTTTGGGCATTAAAAAGGAAACCAGGAACTGTTTGACGGGAGACGTGGCCATGGTGGTCCAGCTGCAGCCAGGGTGCTGCTCAGTAACAGGAGCAGGGGGAGTGCTCACGGATCCCCCTATGTTTACACCAGGGCCTCAAGAGGAGGACACAGGGCCGGGACAGTGGACTCTTATCTCGGAGGGGTCGCCCTGACATAACACACGTGTGGCCCGGAAGTCCAAGTTGCATTTAAAAAAAAATCACCTTAAAAAAGTCAAATGTATCCTTTTTATACTCTGTTGGACAAACATTTATCCCTGTGGATACCTGAGAGGCAAATACTGCACAAGTTGAATGATAGTCTAATTGAAGGTAAACATCTTAAAGGTGCAATATGTAAGAACTGGCTACCTGTCAAAGCAAGGCCACTCCAAACCCATAAGGGGGCAGCATATCAACAGAGCAACTAACTGCTGCTAACTGTAGCTATTGATAGGTAGTTAGCTCAGTTAGCCGTGCAGTTATTGGTCCAGACTGGGTGTGTGCTGTAGTCTTACCAGACAAGACACGCTGGGACTCACTGGTTAGCATGCTAACTTCAGTAGATAGCTCTGCAGCACAACACATAGATGTCTTTGACATCACGTCAGAACTGTTATTTCTTCACATTCTGTGATCATTTTAATGAAAGGGGCATTATGTGAGAATTAGCCACCTGTCGAATTCAGACTCCAAACCAATCGGGGGGCAGCATATCACCAGAGTTACCGCAAACTGCTGCTAACTGTAAAGGCCATTAAGTAGTTAGCTCAGTTAGCAGTACAGCTAGCGACCTGGACTGGAAGCTCGGAGCAGGAGGGAGGTGTTGGTGGTTGCACCGCTAGCACAGGAGGTTTGGGCCGTGATGGACTGGGGCTAGCTGGTTAGCACGCTATCTTCAGTAGATATCTTTGCAACAATGCATAGATGTTATATTGTCATTAATACAGTTATTTATTCACATTCTGTTGATAATTGTAGTTCATTTTTGAGAGCTATCAACTAAAATTCTTACAGATTAGACCTTTAATTTTTTAAAAATGTTTTAAACCAAATTTTGCACATATTGCACCTTTAAATTCAGATTTAAGGCGAGGACAGATAAACTTCCTCCTCTGCAAAGGTGAAAACAGTCTTCTAGTGTCAAACTTTGCACATTCTGCACAGTGGAGGTATTAGTGGAGGGGACTTTAAAATACACCATTTACATAAAATAACATAAAATAAAAACTTAATAAAAACAACAAAACTACACAATTACTATGGTTCCCAGACCACAAATGAAGTAATGTTCACAAAAAACACTCCATTAACATTTTTCTGGCATTAAATAGATAAGGAGTAGGCCTTAATAATTTTATTATATATATACACAGATGTCTAGCTGTATGGAACTGTAAAATAAAAGACAATTTACATGTTTTCATGAGCTTTCATCCCTAGTTTGTTTCCCTACCTGTGAAGTCCTTAATTATTCAGAACAGGTCTGTTAATATACAGGCATACTTAGACACATATACAGTCTAAAGATAAATGAGGAATAAAGTATACAGTATTGATTTTTCTCCTATGTATGCTGGATTATAAATACTTCAACAAGTACAATCTACAGAAAAAGTAACAAAGTACATGTAAGACTGTTATTAATCGCCTAATTACACGTTCGTCACCAGTTCACCATCATTAATAGTGTTTATCTGCCTATCTCTCTTTCTGCGAACTTCACGTTGGACTTGCCTGAAAACAGGAAGGATTTGAGCAAAAACCGAATGATCAAGAGGTTTTACATCAGTTCGTTAGTTTCCATGCTGACAACATGTGTACTGGAAAATGTTCCCGTTGCATTGCTTATACTCTGTACCCGTTAGTGTTCCTGTCCATGCTCTGCAACATAATATTGTTCTTTCCTGGCGGGGCTGTCAAGTACTCCAGAGAGGGACACATTACTGAGGAGGTGAAATACATGGGGGGACTCATTGGAGGGGGTTTGATGGTAAGTTGTCTTTTTCTTTAACCTGTTACTGAGGACTGTGACTCTATTTCTGGAGTATAATGTGCATGAAGAACACTGGATTTATATTGTTTTTGTATGTTTTATTGGTTTTGGGCTGTTCCAGGTCCTAATTTCTGTGGTAAAGATCTGTGATTCTCTTGCAGAACTTAAAATCTATTGCATTATTCATTAGTATCATCAAGTACCGCATATTTCAAAGTGTAACACTCATTAAGGCCCTTTTCATCCCGACTGAAGCAAAGTTTTGCTGCAGTTTGAAAAATGAATTCCTCAAAACTTGACTGAAGATGCAAAGTCTTCCATGTGCTGAACAGTTAAACTCATGAACTATTTTGTCAGATTGTTTAGTTACATGTTTTATCACACTGATGCTGCATTTAATTCCCTCTTGTCCTAACGTCCATCACAGGTGTTGATCCCAGCACTTTACATCAGCTGTACTGGAGAAGAAGGATGCATGGGAAATCGCTGTGGGGTGAGTCAGTCAGACATTTCCTGTGCTCAGTAACAGATAAAAGGAAAAAGTAGCTCGAGTTAAGATTTTTCTGTCAAACTATTATTTTTAAGATTAGGAGGAGCTCAGCTAAATATAAGTGTTTAATGGAAGCCAGTCGAGCTGATAAAAAAGAAGAAATATGCCGCTCGGTGTTGCATCACCATTGCACAACATTTTGGTGTACTTGAGATAGATAAGATAATGCAGCACCATCAGCCGCAGCACAGCTCAGGTTCTCCTTTTCTATTTTTGCAAAAGAATATTTATTTATACATTCCAGATCTGTTTAAAAGGCTTATTGGAATGTGTCTAAACAGACAAAACACTATGAAACATAAAAATATTTAAACAACTTCAGACTTTTTCACTCTCTGATCTTCTGCAGATGTTCTTGTCAATTGGATTCGCTGTAGAGGGTTTGGCAGGTGCCCTGTACAGTTTTATTGTGGCAGCGTCTGGTGTCGGTAACGGGCCGCTCTGCCTATATAATGGGCAATGGACCACGCCTTTCAAAAACAGGTGACAAACTGAAATGTCCCGTTAGCATTAGTAAAGTTTGTACGAAGTTCCAGTTATTTATAAGCCTCTTCTTTTACAAAGCAATGCGAGCTACCAATCTGACCCCAAGGTGTGGCCACTGTGCATCGAGCCTAAGAATGTGGTGCAGTTCAACACTGGACTCTTCTGCACTCTGATTGCAGTCAGCTGTGTGCAGGCGATTCTCTGTGCCATTCAGATGATCAACGGCCTCATCGGCTGCCTGTGTGGGACCTGCAACAAAACCGAGGTAAAGTTGAAGAGGTCACGCTCTAAGTTCTTCATTTGGTTAGGTCCAAACCAAGATATTTATCACGTAAGTTATGTAATTTGATGAAATCTTAACTTCAGTTCTCCTCTCTCTCTCTTTTGCTTTTTTTTTTTTTTAACAGACAGGGACCATAAATTAACTATTTGCATATCCCATTTGGAGAGTTGACTGCCATCCACTGATAGACAGCTGAGCATCTTGTTCCTGGCGAAAACATTTATTTTTTCACACCTTCTTGCTAAAAGATTTTAAAGTTTTTAATGTGTATTTTCATACTGTTGCAATGTATTAAATTCCCCTTTCAGTCAAAAATGTGTTTCTCTTCTTGTTCCTACAGTTGAATGTTTGAGCTTCACTGTGTAGAATGATGTCTGTGCAGAGTTTGACAAGAGAAGGCCGTTTTCACATTCGTGGCTGAAAGGGTAAAATATCTCTCCACTCATTGAAAATCTGATTTTAAAGGTGCAATGTGTACGAATTGAAATCATTAACAAATAAAATAATATAATCAACAGAATGTGAAGAAATAACATGACTTGACATTATGTCGAAGACGTCTTTGTGTTGCGTTGCCGAGATATCTTCTGAAGTTAGCATGCTGAGCTAGCCGCTAGCTGCTTTGTTCTGATACTGTACAACACCAACACTCTCCAAGCTCCTAGTCCGGGGTGAGTCAGCCACTAGAAGCACTAGCTGTGCGGCTAACTGTGCTAACTAGCTAACGAGAGTTAAAGTTAGCAGCAGTCGGTGGTTTATCTGGTGATATGCTTGCTCTCTTTGAGTATTCTTATATTCAGCATAGACACGTGCGATGTGGGAACTGAGTATGGACTTTACTTAACTTGTGAAATGAAGACTACTTGCATATTAATATATTCTAGAATTTTTAATGAGGGAGGAGGAATGTGAGCCATTTAAAGGCTTTTTAATGTGGTAATTATACTTTACATCAGACACACATTAGAGAACTTATTCATGCCTTAATGAATGTGTGGAGGGGATCTTAAGTTATGTTATGACAAGACACAGTGTTAGAAATAATCTAAAAAAAAAGGTTAGTTTTCAAATAAGTTGTTTAAAAGTATAAGCTACAGATCCACTGCTACATTTCTGTGTTGTGTTTCAGTTTACTGCATGAGAAGGTCAGAGTTTATATATTCACCAGCTGATCATCTAGATCTTAAGGCCAGGACAGACTGCGGTATAGACAACACCTGACATTTACTGATATTTGAGAAATCATAGCCAAAACATGGGCCTAATAATTAGGGACACATACAGGATGCTCTGGCTTGAACTCAAGAGTATAGTATACTCATCATGAGGAACCCAGAGATACCCAGTCATATACTGATGATAAAAAGTCAATCATTTACTACGCCAGTTCCTCCATGACATTTTATGATACCTGTGAAATATGCATGTGTGCTGTATAATCCTTATCACAGCATGTTTTCAATCAATAAAAAAATACACATTGGATCAAAAAAGGGGAATAATCGCTCAGTCTGCTGTCAGTGATGGTGGTTGTGTGTCGCATTGAATAACAAATCAATACTATTGTGGAACAAAATTCAAATCCAGCAGCAGTAAATTTACAACCTCTCTCTCTCTCTCTGGGGAGGAGCACGGCCTCGCCCCAGCGTTGCTTGGAGACAACTCATATTTTAGGAAGCGCTTCCCCTTTTCTTTTTCTTTTTTTTTTTACTTTTACACAGTTTATTATTACAACACTGAAACAGCTGCAGTCATCAGCTCACTGGAGAAACTAAAATATGTAGCCTGTCCGGTCAGTGTTGAAACAGTCACAGTGTGGTCATTTATCAGCGGTTTGCAGTTGATGTCAATGACACATTGTTCTCACTCTGCCTAGCTTTCTGCTACAGGTCCAAAGTCCAACCGTGCTGTGATCCTGCAGGCACAATGTCAATACATCACCAGTACACTGTTTACAATAGGTGGAGTTGGAAATGTCTGTCACATTAATTCTCTGCTTCTGACTCAGACACTCAGATGACTTTAATCAATTTCCATCTTGAACCAAAAAATGTGCATCTACTCATTAACTCAACAGACCGAACGTTGTCTCTCAAAAGGTACCACAGTATGAGTCACGCATGCCTCAATGACCTATCCCAGGCTCTGCCTGTCCATGTTATCTGCTTGTCAGTACACCTCCCACACGCTAACATCACTCACCATATTAAGTTCCTGCTGTCATTTCCCTCTTAGGGTTAGTTTTAGGCGGAACCTGTGCCTGAAAACGGACAAGGTCTTGAGCTTAGGAAAGGAGACATTTTACAGTAGTCTTCACTCTGACAACATGTGTACTGGAAAATGCTCCCGCTGCATTGCTGTTACTCTGTACCCGTTGGCACTCATATCCATTATCTGTAACATAGTTTTGTTCTTTCCTGGCGGGGACGTCAAGTATGCCAAAGATGGACATATTACTGAGGAGGTGAAGTACATGGGAGGACTAGTTGGAGGGGGTTTAATGGTAAGTTGTGTCTTCTCTCGCCTGTTGCTGAAGGGTGTGACTCTGGACTAAAAGCTGCTGTAAATTCCTTTGTGAGATATGTGCAGCCTCAGAAAAATATGAGTCATGTAAAGCTTAAACTAAAGAAAATGCTTTTTACTTTACATTGGCTTCTTCAGATATTTAAAGGGGCACTATGTAGTTTTGGAGAATATTTACATTAAAACAAACTAATTAAACTAAAACTAAATAAGGTCTCCAGAGCACTGTTTGACGCTAGAAAGGTGGCAGGGTCTGCCACATATAAACAAAGTAAAACTGTATGAAATTGTGTTGTCCTTTAAGGTCAGTTTGTTTATTCAGTTCATTCAGTCATGAGAACGAATAGAGTTGGTTTATTTAGTTTGTTTAGGCATAAAAAATCAGTCACTAAAGATCTTTCTCCACAAAACTACATTCAATTCTGACTGAAGAAAAGTTTCAAACATCTGAGTTTAATGTAGTTTCATGAGCTACTCCTACTACATGACTGATAAAGATTTACCTCTGCAATGATTTTTAACATATTCTGCAAGCTTAAGGTATCACGATTACGTGAAAACGCTGTATTGATTTGACTACAATGAACTGATTATGAACTCTTGTCAACCCACCTGTCCTGGTGCAGGTATTGCTTCCAGCGCTTTACATCAACCTGACTGGAAAACAGGGCTGCTGTGGGAACCGATGTGGGGTGAGTCAGTCTGAAATACACATGAAATGTAAAAAGACAAATTACATCAGCTGATGGAAAAGACATGTCGCGTGGTATCCTGTTACAAGTTCTGAAAAGATTTGAACATACTGCCTTTTGTTTTTGATGCAAAAACAATATGTAAAGGTTTTAAAAGTTTATTTAATGCTTACTGAAATGTGTTTTAAACTCCCAATCCTACTGATACAAATGATCACATGACATTTTTAAACAATATCAAGCTGAGAAATGTATTCTTGTTGATGAGTTTTTCTTCAGGTTGTTAGGGGAGTTAAGATGACACCATTTCCAATAAACCTTTCCTCATTATTGGCCAGTAAATAAAGTTTGCCCTGCTGCTTTAGATATAGAAAATGTCTCCAAACTGATTTCCAGCAGGAAGATGTGAAACATGTTTCAGCCTGTTGGGTTTTTCTACCTACTATTGGTGAAAAACACAGTTTGACACAATAAATGTGAGGAATGTGAGAGATGCAAGGACAACTGAGAGCATGTTCCTCCTGAAACTCACACATTACTCATTTATCAATAACACAGAGGCATGTGTGGGGGAGGGTAAGCATGGGGGATAATTCAGTATGAATAGACTATGTCTTCAGCTGCAGCAGAAATGTTACTGACCTTGGCTTATCATTTACCTTCTGCAGATGTTCTTATCAATTGCATTTGCTGCAGTGGGTGTGGTCGGTGCCCTCTACAGTTTCAGTGTGGCAGTGCTCGGTTTGCAGAATGGGCCCCTCTGCAAAGTCTTCCTGATTTGGAGCACACCTTTTAAAAACGGGTGAGTGACTTTCTGGTGACATTTCTGAAGTTCCTGAAGTCCTGATTCTCATTATTCAGATCCTCTTTTACGCAGAGACCGGAATTACCTGACTGACGACACATTGTGGGGAACCTGCACAGAGCCTAAGAACATTGTGCAGTTCAACATTGGACTGTTTGCTACTCTTCTGGCCACGAGCAGCCTGGAGGTGATTCTCTGTGCCATTCAGATGATCAATGGGCTCTTTGGCTGCCTGTGTGGGACCTGCAGAGAGAAAGGGGTAAGATGAAGCTGAGCCTGATAGAAATGAAAACACATTCAGTTATGTGTGTTGTTATGATATCTTAATCCAAACTCTACTCAGATGTAGAATCTCACATCTCACCGGGTTTTTACTTGCAGCCGCTGTGATTTCCTGACAGTCGACTGGCGCCCCCTTCTGGAAGATTGAGAGCAGTGTTCATGGCTGCGGCTGCATTAAAATATTCACTTTTTGTTGTCTCTATTTGACAGATTTTTTTTTTTTTTTAACTTTTTATGTGTACTTCCTGATTTCATTATACTAACACATAGACATGTTTGTAATGTAAGTTGTGAAAATGGCAAAGAGATTAGACATGCAAAATATCAATTGATTTGAAATAAATTGGTTTTAGATATAAGCTGCTGATCCACTGCTACAGCTCTGTCACATCATACATTGCATTTTACACCTTTTGCACTATAGAAGAAATTTAAACGCAGAATTGTAATATTTACAATATTAATGACATAATACAAATTGAGAAATATTTATTTTTTCCATAACTGAATAAACTTCTCAGAAGAAAAAATGGTCTCCAGAACACTGTTTGAAGCTAGAAAGAATTTTTTTTCCCCCCAAAATTACAAAGTGCACCTTTAAACGTGCACTATAAGCCACCTTTCAATTTCATACTCAACACAAATGGGGGGCAGCATATCACCAAAGCGACTGCTAAGTGTAATGGAACGGTTAGCCATGCATCTAGCGGTTCAGACTGAAATACATAGACATTATGATGTCAGTACTGCTGTTTATTCACATTCTGTTGATCATTTCAGTTGATTTTTTTTTTTTATGTTTCTACGGAAGCCCTAAAGGGCCATGCATTCATACATTTTATTTCCTCCGTTTTCCCGTGATAACGAGTTAATTTCATTTGTTTTCTCGAGATTTCGAGTTATTATCTCGAAATAACAACTGTCGTTTTCCCGAGATAACGGGATAATTTTCTCGAGATCTCGAGATAACGAAACTTTGTTTTCCCGAGATAACGATATAATTAATTTGAGATCTCGAGATAATGACTGTGATATGATAGGTCTGAGATTATGGAGATGCCCGGGACCTCGTAGCTGGTCAGCTATGTAGTTAACAACGACATCAGGCTCACTTAGATTGCGCCGCCGATATAGCTGAAGCCTTGCTAACCGTCTTTTTAGATTACCCACACTAATGTGTATATTATCTGTAATAGCAAGGCATAATCCTATTTCAGCCTGTGTCAGGCCTTGATTGAAAAGATATGTGACACGGTGATCGATATGCTCCTGCTCCTCTGACATTGCTACACTGAATGATGTTTCCTGCAATGATTTAATATGCTACACTATCGTTTTGTTTTCTCAAGATCTTGAATTAAGTATATCGTTATCTCGGGAAAACAAAGTTTCGTTATCTCGAGATCTCAAGAAAATTATCCCGTTATCTCGGGAAAACAAAGTTTCGTTATCTCGAGATCTCGAGTTATTATCTCGAAATAACAACTGTCGTTTTCCCGAGATAACGGGATAATTTTCTTGAGATCTCGAGATAACGACACTTTGTTTTCCCGAGATAACGGGATAATTTTCTTGAGATCCCGACATAACGATATAATTAATTTGAGATCTCGAGATATCTCATTAATAACAAGTTAATTTCATATGTTTTCTCGAGATCTCGAGTTATTATCTCGAAATAACAACTGCCGTTTTCCCGAGATAACGGGATAATTTTCTCGAGATCTCGAGATAACGAAACTTTGTTTTCCCGAGATAACGATACAATTAATTCAAGATCTCGAGATAGTGACTGTGATATGATAGGCCTGAGAATATGGAGACGCCCGGGACCTTGTAGCTGGTCAGCTATGTAGTTAACGACGACATCAGGCTCACTTAGATTGCGCCGCCGATATAGCTGAAGCCTTGCCAAGCATCTTTTTAGATTACCCACACTAATGTGTATATTATCTGTAATAGCAAGGCATAATGCTATTTCAGCCTGTGTCAGGCCTTGATTGAAAAGATATGTGACGCGGTGATCGATATGCTCCTGCTCCTCTGACATTGCTACACTGAATGATGTTTCCTGCAATGATTTAATATACTACACTATCGTTTTGTTTTCTCAAGATCTCAAATTAATTATATCGTTATCTCGGGAAAACAAAGTTTCGTTATCTCGAGATCTTGAGAAAATTATCCCGTTATCTCAGGAAAACAGCAGTTGTTATTTCGAGATAATAACTCGAGATCTCGAGAAAACAAATGAAATTAACTCGTTATCACGGGAAAACGGAGGAAATGAAATGTATGAATGCATGGCCCTTTAGGGCTTCCGTAGTTTTCAGCTAAACATTTTGCCCCTTTAAAAGTCAGGACACAGCCAGTCAAATAAAACACAGGGTGCAGTTATTCTTCAATGACACCTTTAATGCAGGTTGTATGCATATAGGTTGTACAGGAAAAATATCAGGATTGATATTTATACAAACATTTCAGTATCATCTTAAATGGTTAGTATTCTAAAATACCTACATTTCCCAACTATCATTAAATGAATATGACTCAGAACTCTGAGCTGCCACTTCTAAGCAAAGGAAAACAACCCTGCACAGGGAATGCAGTGTGCAAATGGCACATTAGAGAAGGCAGTTGATATTTTCTCACTGACATAACAATAAAGGTTACACAACAAAAAAGGCAGAATGTAGTGGTTTAAAAGGCAAACATTGGGTGAAAAAACTTAATCACAACAGGAATGGAATATTACATGTTAATACAAAAACAGTCAGTAAGATGGAAAATAAGATTTGACTCAAATATAAAACATCTGCTGGCTGTGTTTGATGTTTATTTCAAGGATGATGATACCTGTAAAACCTCAGTCAAGGCAGTTTGAAATGTAAAGCTGCCTAATGCAAGTAATCTAATGTCATAGTGTATTTGTTTACAAAACTGCATACTTAAAAAAAGACGCATCGTAAGCTGAGAGTGATTCCATGATTGAAAACAAAAGCCATTACAAGACGTCTTAGGCAGTTAAGAAGAATAATATATGCCACTTCACATTTTAAAATAAAACCTTCAAGCAATGAGCGTAACGGAGTTCTTTTCTCACCCATGTAGCTGCTTACAGAGCAACTAAAGACTGATTTTAAATGACTGGCAGAGAAACAGCATTTCTGTGCGGACACTACTTTGTTGAGGTAGACATAAAACATAACTGGAGTGTTGACAGTTTCTCATGGCAAGGCGGCTCAAGGTGGTTCAATACTGTGCTTCACATACTATATCATAAATATAAAATATATGTATGTTGTATGATGGCCGTAGCATCTTGGAGTGTTGAAAAGAAATATTAAAATCTAAAAAATATATTAATAGTAGGATATAACAATGTAAATACCGTGTCAGACGTTGAGAGATGGAGTGTGGTAGTTTTTAGGTGAACTTAGCAAAAGCAGGAGATAGCGAAAAAAACAGATCCAACACATAATGAGCTTCAAAGCTTCAACTGATGTTTGGACTGAGTTGTATGGCTATAATACTTGCTTCCATTTCACCGCTCTTTCATTTGTGTTATGCATATTTTGTCAATCAAACTGTTTCATCATGAGCTTGCGGCTGGCCTCGTAACCCAGGAACAGTGCCCCGTTGGCAGGGAATGTGCGGACCATGGTTGGAGTGAGACCAGAGTAGAGTGCCCTCACACCTAAACAACGGAAACAGCAAATATTACATCCTGCTTGATTATGCAAACAGCAGTCTGAAGACGAAAGCAACAAACAAAGCCAAACCCGCTTCTACCTTCAGCACGCGCGATGGTCATGAAGGTTTTGAAGAACCCTGCCTGTTTGCCCGTCATAGACATCACCTGGATCCGAGACTTGACGCAGTCCATAGGATAGACCACCAGCCACAGGCACGCCCCCCCGAAACCACCGCTGAACACTATTGGAGCCACACCTATGACATACACAGTAACACTAGTTAGACTGGAACACAATGGTAATATGAAGCAATGCAGTTTAGCCTGCAGCTAACACTGTATTTAGCATCCTTGATCCTTTTTCAATTTTCCAGCTATTTTCTTTTTATTTAATGGATTTCATCATCAAAAATATGTGGTTGACAGACAGGACATTTTGCCGGTACCTATGTCGTCTTTGTCACATTTCATGTAGTCTGCAAAGGTAGTGCGGGAGAGCTCGTAGGCACCGAAAAAGCAGAAGTAACCAGGGACTTCTCTGGCTATGGTGGTGGTCAGGCCCTGGAAGAAGCCCTGCGGTCCCTCATTCCTCATGATGGATTTCACCACCGACCACACTGTGCTTCAGTCAGAGCAGAGGGACGTATGGCTCAGTCAATGCACACACACGGCAACACTAACTCAGAAATATATCGTTGACGTGACATGGCATGTTCACTGTCACACAAGTTAAAATGGAATAGAGTACTTATTGTCATTATTTATAATGCAGTAACTGGTTAAACATTTGTTTTACATATACCTGTTGTTAGTAAAACTCCTTTTGTTGATTGTTTTTTTAATTTTTGAGCCAAATCTCAAAATTGTCCTATGGTGCGACTGTCTCAGGCATGGTTCACAAACTATAACTTTTCATCTATATATTTCTAAAATCCTGTGAACCTGATACATTATTTCATTGAAAACCATTTCCTCCTTTGTCACACCATATCTAGATATTAAATCAGGCAATTCCATGGACAACTTTATTTAGGTAAAGGACCTTATTCAGGGTCATGGTCCTGAAGAACCTGTGAAGCTAGTTTTTGTCTCAGAAATGTTCAAATATTTATTTTTTTCTAAACCGCTATGGCTATGAAAGAAATGCTTTGTGGACACAGGCCCTGGGGGGTAAACTAAGAACTATGTTAAACTATATAATTATGTGCAAAACTGTGCAAATGTGTTTTGCTTACTGCTAATGACAGGTTAGCTTGAAATAGCAAGGTCATAAACTGACACAAGAGACTGAAACATTCTTTAGTGTGACAGAAATGTGACACCCGTTACTGTCACATAACGATGTCACACAATAGGACAAGGTCACTTGAAGAAGAGTTTTAAATAAATTAATAAGATGAATTTACACTAACTAACTTTTTTTAGTGATTTCAAATGCATTAATTAAATGAGTATAGTATATTTATAATATAACGTCTGATATATATATAGTCATAAGATTTGAATAATGCAAGAGTAAGTGACTTATACAGCATTATCCAACATGTAACTATTTACAAAATACTTACTTTTGGCTCTTAGCTATCTTTCCTGAAGCCTCCATCTCATACATGGCTTGCAGCCGACACTTGACAAGCTCAGTGGGGCAGAGTACTAGCGAGGAGAAGATGGATGCTACTGAGCCAGCACAGGCTTTCTGCACGTCACTAAAACAGAGGGGAGGATAAACAGAAGACCATTAGAGCGTTCACGTCTATATTTAGGGTAAAGTTAGCATCATGCCAACAAAAAAGGACAGCCTGGGTAACATCCCCTCTACCTCAGCACAGCGTCACTGTGCAGTCCAGCCGTGAAGCGGATGACCTGCTGGCAGAAGCCGTAGCTCATAAACAGCACAGAGTTCTCGGCAATGTTGGCCACCAGTGCCGGCGAGGTGCCCTGGTAGAGGCCACGCAGACCCACTTGTTTGTAGGTGGACGTGACGCAGTGGATAAAACCCCGGTACATAGTAGGAAAAGTCTGCATTTTGACCTTTGCTGTATCCAACGGTTGCCCACTGAAGACACATGCAGCTCCCCCTTGGAGAGAGAAAGGTAGAAAATTGTCAACAACAGACAGAGCATGGCTGTTAGACAAACTACAGGAAAATCTAACTTTGTGCAGTGAAGAGAGATAAGAATCAGAGAGAGCTTCACTCCACCGAACACAATAAAGAGTCAATGGGAGCACAGAGAGAAACGAGCCGGAAAAACACAGCAGTCATCGAAATCTCCTGCTACGTCAGACATAGCCAGTGAGTCGTTGGGTAAAGCAGTGGGAAAGCGGTGTGATTATTTCAACGAGATTAATTACTGCCGTTTGAGTACACTGTAACATTGTTTGTTTGGTTTGTTGTCGTTTCTGAGAGACAAAGCACTGTGGTTAGTTACCTATGGCTCCTGCAGAGAGGTCAATGATGGCCTGCATCACCGGGTGTGGGGCCATAGTGTCTAAGAAGTTGTCAGAAGAGGTTTCTCTTTCTCTCAGCTACCTGAAAAACAAGTAATAGAGTAATAAAGTAATACAGTAATACAGTAGTAAAGTAGTAGACATGTCATAAAAGATACTGGTTTATCTTATTCAAGGACTTTAATGACTATAAACACACAAAGAATATAATCAGACATTTGTTTCTTCAAACACGTCCCTGAGACAGTGATTATGTGCATATTTCAACAGAGGGATCAGGGCCCAGGACAAGCAGCAGCGAGCAGCTGGGTTATAAAGTTCACTACAATAAACCTTTCCTCATTTATGGCAACATAAGCACTTACAGTGAGCAAAGATTGGACTTGTATAGAGACTGTCATGTACAAAACTTTGTTACTGTAATACAAATTACAAGTTTGCATTAACAAACTGGACATTAATATAATAAAATTAACTCTTTTCCATAACTTGATAAACAAGCCATTCTCAGAGGAAAATAAAGTCCCAAGAAAAACGTTTGAAGCTGGAAAGGTGGCAGGGTCCGCCAAATATAAACAAAGTTAAATAGCATGAAACAGTTCAATCAGTTATGAAAATGAAGCAAGTTTGTTTATTTACTTTGTTTAGCCATTAAAAAAAAAAAATCACGTCAACAAAGATTATTCTCTACTGATTAAAAATGTCTTACCCGAAACAACATAGTGCCCCTTTAAGTTGGCAACGTACTTATAAATGTTAAGTTTACACAAGCGCTTTAACTTCTACTAAACTACAGCATGTGTAACACCATCTTACCACCAGGGGGAGACAAGATACTGCCATTTGTAATTCAAACACATCCTTTAAAAATCAGATGTGAACGACACATGAAACCTTTCTCTGTCGTTTTGACACAAAAAATGGGAGAAAACGTCGAACATCGTTTCCTTTATGCTAACAAGTATCTCAGGCCGCTAACAGCTGGAGCTAGTTAGCAATACTCGTCCGTCAAGTAAGTTGACATTAGCCGAATAACGGAGGAAAGTAGTCGTTTTCTGCACACGCAAATGTTGTGTAAGTGTAAAATCTAAAGAAGTGAACACGTAGAAATCATCTGAGTATACAAACCTTCCAGGCTAGAGACGGGGTCACCCCGGAGCATCAAAGCGTCGCTGCTGTCGAGGTGACGTTACAGTCCGTATGTATGGCACATATGGCGAACTGCAGCGTTAACCTAGTGAGCTGCTGACTAAAGCTAACATCGTCCACAGGTGACCGCATGCTAACTTACACAACCAGCTCAGACATCCAAAGTTTAATGTTATCTCATCTGCAACACGTAGCTACCCCTGTGGTCACTCACTGTTGTCAATGAATGGATCAGCCAACAGAGATAGGCTAATGGTGTGGAGGAGGACAAGCTAGGTTGTTTCATGATATGTTGGACAACGAAGAGCTCTCACTGCACGAAATTCCAGGTATCAACATCACCCTCGAACATACTCTTCCCCACTCATTCTGCGCTAAAAGTTGCAGTATGTGCGTCAATATAACATCTGTAAGTGTGTGCCGGATATTATTAATAATAACACTGCAAGTAAGCACAATTCAGAATATTGAATTGTGATGTTTCCCCGCAAAACTACGCCTTTACTAAAAATATGCACACTATTTGGAAAAAAAAATTATAAAATAAAATCTACATTAGTTTCCTAAATCATTTTTACCGTGATAAAATAATGTTGTAGTGTCTGATAAAATATGAGTTACAGAAATGCTCAGATGCAGTTATATCGAGAAATAGCCACCGAGTCATCTTCTCAATTTACAATCTATAATATAGAGCGGCATGGACGTAAAAGCTTCCGGTACACGTTTTTTGTTTTTGTTTTTCAAAATAAAACCATCAGAGAGTGATACAGCACCCCCTGCTGGTTTTTGTTTCAGAAAAAGAAAAACAATTTAAGAGCTTTTGCTTTCACCTCAAGACCAAGAACATCAGTAAGTCAAGTATGTTGGTGGGATGCTTTTACAGTTTTACAGTTTTGCGTCCTTTGCAAGTTTGTCGCTTGTTATTTGGTGTGCACACAGGTTAAAAAATTTAAAACATTTCTCTTCATTAAAATTGCAAATTTAGAGAATTGTGCGTCTGGGTTCTTTCTCTACCACAGTCAGACCTGACTCAAAACTCAAATCTTGGAACAGGAACAAAAAGCATGCAGAGTAAATTAACTTCACATCAAACAACATCTAATAATTGCATAATGCGATCAAACATGTGGATCAGGGTAAACAGCAGGAGAGGGAATCATTTTTTTAAAGATAAGAAACATCTTTCTTATACCTGATGTTTTATTATCAAGCCCTCCACATTTTTTTTTAAGTCTATGATAACTAATAAAGGTCTGCGGATGTGATGCAGTTTCTGCAATGAGGCTACAAGATCACACCGAGCCCAGTTTAATATTTTCAAAAACTTGGCAGAGGCGCTTCTGAATGATTAGCTGACAAGTAAATCAAACATAATAAAAACATCTAATTTGTATAAACAGAAGAATTTCTCAGAGCGTGCTGTTCTTGATCAGAGCCACCCTGGGAGTTCTGCGCTCTCAACTTTGCACACAGCTTTGTGCATAATTACATCTTAACTATCATTAGGAGCGTCTGAAAGTACTTTTCCTTCCCTTCCTCCTGCAGAACATCACAGAAACTTCATTAAACACAAGTCTGCATGTGTGTGTCAGTCATAGAAAACAGAGCAAACAGAGTTTCTTGCATCTTGAGGCATATGTCATCTTTGTCATTTACTAAACAGATACATGTAACTGGGTGTAATTAGATTACAATGAATAGCCATCTTAAAATGAGCCAAATGACCCTTTAAAAGATCACAAACATCTGTGTTGAACAAGATGTTTGAACCTAAGCAGCAGTTATGATGTGCTGATCAACTAAAAAATAAAAAATGGAAGCTCTCCTCATCACTTCCTAACAACAGTTTGATAATCTTCAGAGGAGGACATGTTGAACAGAGAATTTCAATAACAACAGCAGAACTTGTGTAATGTGAATCATGTGGCTGACAAAGGTCAAGACAGCTAATCAATGACAGTACTCAGTGCCGGCCCTGACCAATTTGGTGCCCTAGGCAAGATTTTGGCTGCCGCCCCCTTGCATCGCAGTCAATTTCACAATCAATTTTCATACACTCACACAGAAACTACATGTATGTATTCAAGATTTTATTTCCTTTAAGTCAAAAATATCACACCAAATAAAAACTTAAGAAAGAAACAAGTGATACATTAAAAATACATATAAATAAGGTATTGCACAAACATATTAAAGAATATTCTATTTACATACAAAATAAAAACAGTCTGTATTCTTTGGGAGGAAACCTTTTGCAGCAGAAGCAGTGAAAGCTATCATTCTTGTTTGAGTACATCAGCCAGCTTCTTTTGATTTTTCCCCACTGACTAAGACTCTGGTAAAAAAGTCATGTGGACACTTTCTCCCATCTTTGTTTTTGGGATATGTGTCACTGTTTTTTATTTGAAATGGTCCTCTGTGAACTAACTCCTTTCTTACTTTGTCGGTTAGAAGAGATGGCCAGTCAGCAGCCTTTAGTCCTGATGCTGTGTCACTCTGGTGTGCTGAGGTAGAGGACAGGAGCACCTGATGCTCACTGGGGGTGGTGGTGAAATATTTTAAAAGTGCATCTGAAGAGAGAAGAGAAGTATATGTGACCACTGGATGTTACGTTTTAATAAAAAACAGATGCTTGGTGTGTGCTATACATAAGACTAATATAGACTAAAGTAAAGTGCAGTGAAACTTATATATAGCTATATATATGTAGCCTATGAATGATATGGGAAAGCTAAGGTATGGAGTATCAACAGTAATACACTTTAACTGCACTTTAACACTGATGTAAACTTTAACAAATATAAACTGTGACACAATAAACCAAAGTCTTACAGCTGCCCTGTTACTTATAAAGTGGATGGAAAACTCAGAGCATTTTAACTGACATACAAGCAGAAAACACAGCCAACAGGTTAAAATAACACCTGAACAGGCCTGACGTTAACTTTCCAAATGTCCCTCATGAATTTAAGGTGGAGTAACATTAACTTACGTCGACTCAGCTATTTACTGATTATTAAACAATGCTACTATCGTCCGCAGTAAGCTAGCAAGCTAACACTCTGCTCCAACAAGGTAACTACGATGCATATTAGTTTCACTCACTTCATCACATTGACGTTACTGTACCTCTTTCTTTTTCACGGTTTGCTTCCTCTTCTTTCCTTCTTTTCCTTCCCTGGGCGCCGGATGGTTTCAGTCTTTTGGACATAGTGGTTCCGCTACAGTAATGTCTCTCTTGGGTCACGGTCCGGTCAGAATCAGGCAGCTCGCCTCTCGACCCCGCCGCCCACCCTAACGGAGGGCAACGAGCCAGGAACCCAGAAGAAAGGCCTCTCCAGTATTTAATAGGCTTTGCTATGAAGTTATGTTGCTGTGGGCTTATATAATATTTCGAAATAATATAAGTAATAGCGCTGGTAAAAAATAGTTTTATTTTATTTTATTTATGTTTTTCTCCCCCCGTTTGCGGCGCCCCCTGTGGATGACGGCGCCCTTAGCATTCACCTATACTGCCTATGCCCAGGACAGGTGTCCTGACAGTACTTTTCCCTCACACACTTATTACCACCTCTGTTGAGGCTGTTTAACTCCCACAATATCGATATTAAAAGTTCTACAAGGGACATTGAACTCGTTATGAAACAGCTTTGGTTTAATATCGATGCCTCTATGTGAACTACATAAGCAAACAAGACCACCAGTGAGACGATGAGCTATTTGTATTGCAGTTATTCATAATGTCTGTCACCAACAAATATGTCTTGTTGACTATACTGCATGTGACTCCACATTGGTGGGTTGAATTATATTTTTTTTAAAAGAAAATTTTAGATTAAAAAAGTTGTTTAATCTTTAATAGCTTTTCAGACTTTGTTTTATCTGCTTTATTAATTCCCTTAAGATACATATGAATGTTTAAAATGTGATTTCCTTTATCTCACTCATTTTCAGCATTAATAGGTTGGAAAATGTTGAAAATTGGATTTTTCTTTCGTTTCTCTGCTTTGTTTGAAGGAAAAGCAAAGGCACCGCAGAGGAGTCTAGAGCTTTAGAGGTGAAGTATTCATATCCCTACATGTCGATGAATTATATGTATTTTGAATTCAGCTATTGATTGAAATGACTTATTGGGTAAATGTCAGTGGTGGAGGAAGTACTCAGATTATTTAACTTAAAAGGGAAGTATGTAACTTTTTTAAAAGACTTGTTCAACTGTAGCACTTCTAGAAGAGCAATGGGCTCTTTTTGATCTCACCACACCAAAAATCAAAATAAACGCCTGTTTTGGTGTAATACTCATACAAATGTAAACAGCTGACTTAGTAAGTACCTCTAAAACTCAGGTTAGCTCTTCAAAACTGCTATACCTTGTATCTGTTTGTTTACAGGCCCATAAAAAAAGTTGTATAATGCACCTTTAACTAAAAGTACTAGTACCACACTTCGAAAATACTCCATTACAAGTAAAAACATCATTGAAAATGTTACTTAAGTAAAAGTTCAAAAGTATTATCAGGAAAATATACTTTAAGTATCAATAGTAAGTACTCAATGGCCCCCTATAAAGTAAACCTAATGATATACTATACTATTATGTTATTAAATTATCATTTTTATTATTAACTTTTACATTTAGCTGCATCTAATGATTACTGCAGCAGCAGGTTAATGTCTTTCACATAACAGTAATTCTACACAGTGTTGTAAAAAGTCATACACGAGTAAAAGTAAAGATACCATGTTAAACTGTTACTTTGGTAAAAGTGAAAGTCCCCAGCACAAAGTCTTAAAGTGACTGATATTAAATGTTCTTAAGTATAAAAAGTAATTTTCTGGCAATAAATATACATGGGATTCAAAAGTACAACTAAAAGTGAATTATACATACAGTATATTTACATGTATACTGTATATCTGTATACTATGAGTCGTTCAATTATTAGATCTTTTTTGGATGATCAGAATCAGTGTTTTCTTTATCTGATACAGGTAAAATAAATTAATTTAAAAATGTGCTGCTTTGGCTCTGATGCAGCATGTAATCTGCAAAGTAACTAGTAACTAAATGTATCAAATAAATGTAGTGGAGAAGAAAGTACATAATTTTCCCTCTAAAATGTAGCGGAGTGGAAGCACAAAGGTGCGGGAAAAGGAAATATTCAAGTAAAGTACAAGTACCTCAAAATTGTATTTAAGTACAGTATATGAGTAAAAGTACTTAGTGACAGTGTATCACTGATTTTACACTTGGAAGAAACCTGCTTTTAATCCTATTTGGAACATAAGGTAGTCGTGCTCTTCAGCCTCTTGTGGCCGACACGAGTATTACAAAAACAAACACAGAATCCAGACAAAAATAAAAAAATTACCTATTCCTCACTTGTTGGTGAGGTTGAATAATTTTTTGAGCTCGTTTTTTATTAACTGTTGGGGAGCTTGTTTCTTTATAATCGTGTTTTAAATGTTCTTCATACATTTGTTCCTCTTTTGTCAGTGTAATCTGTTTACTATTTTGTTGCTCTGCTCTGTATGTGCGATCTGTTGCATGTCCTGGGAGAGGGATCCCTCCTCTGCAGCTCTTCCTGAGGTTTTTTCCACTTTTTTTCCCTACTAAAGGGTTATTTTAGGGGGAGCTTTTTCTTACTCGAATCGAGGGTCTAAAGACAGAGGATGTCGGACACTGTGATTTAAAATGTTGGGCTATATTAATAAAATTAACTTGACTTTCACAGAGTGGAACTAGAACTGTGATGTGTCAGAAATACTTAGTTGTAATAAAAGTAAATGTATTTAGTTACATTCCATCACAGATAATATACCAGTCCTCCTCCTCGTCCTCCAGCATTATTCTCCCCACCTGTAGATTCAGTGGTGATTTACTGGTTAAATACGCTCCTGAAACAACAGAAAATCCCCAAAAGCCATAATGTTGTTAATCACCGACAGTATGAACTTAAATGCTGCCAAAATACCATCTGTTTCAACAGAGTGGCCTGAGATTAAGTACATGTGCCCTCTGTCCACAGGCTTATCCTCAAAAACTTAGCCCAGCCCAGTCTAGACTCACATGTCTACATGTTGTAACACCTCAGGATCAGTTTGGTCTCGGAGTCAATAAAGACACACAATGTTCCTTTTTTTTTCATATCACTTTGCCTTTTATCAAAAAAAAACATTGACGTTGTCTACATCACAGACAAGAATCATCAATATTCTGTTTTAAACAATTTCGCCATGAACAGAATGAACCCCATGCCCGTCCCTCCCCTGGAGCAAACTCCTCTATACACAGTATACTTTACATACCTATAGATCCTGTTCAGTCTTTTTGCATTTTACATCATTATCAAAGTAGTATCAATAGCTTTAAAATACATACAATGCTCTTTCCATTGTAATTATAATCGCTATCCTGATTGTACATACAGTATCATTTCCCACAGTTAGAGTCTGATGAGCCATTCACGTGCCTCGTTTTCAACACGTTGTTACAAAATATTCCGTAGAGACAACACACGTCTTCTGATGATTCGTAGATGAGAAGCATTTTCATACAACCGCCGCGTGTCATGAGAATGGAAACACTGCAGAGAGCCTCACGCTGCTGAAGCAGTTTTGAATACACAATACAATAAATGATATTTACCCAAATACACAGCTTTTATTTATGCCTTCCTCCTATTTGACGTCAGTAATATCCGGAACCCTTCTGAGACACTCCAAGGGGCTTTACTACCAACTGTTACGTCTGCTCGAACTTGAGATTATGAGGCAAAGTCAGAGAATCTTGGTAATCCCCAATTAGAAGAGTAACACTGAAGGAATAACAAAGAGATTATAAAAGATCACTTCAACAAAAGAGTAACACAAGTTATAAAAGTGGAACTAGTCCGTGTGTCTGCATGGATTTGTTATACAAGAGTTTGGCAATAAAGTTCTCAGTAATGAGCACAAACTGTTGGCAGTAGTGGGCTGTGCTCAGTCGATATACAGATTTTATTTCATAGGATTAAAAACAGTGACTAATAAGTGCCTCACAAATTTGTAAAAACCAGACTTTGTATCAGTTCGGTGTCACAGATCACTATCACACATAAAACTTTGGCACCAGAGACCTTCGCGAAGGAAATGTGGGCCAGGTGTTGCGCACATCTCCAACTGAACACTGAATAAATGTGTGGAAGACTTCCAGGAGCTGGTTTGAATTTCTACCTATGCATTGAGGTAACTCAAACAGAACTGATTAATGACCAGTAATCACAGCCAGGCACTTGAGTGTCCTTTCAGATGTGAGTTGAGGGCCGGGTCAGTCATTGTGAGGAATCTCTGGTAAATATCTGGGCCTTTTTTTTTCTCTCTTTTTTTTTTTTTTTTTTTTTTTTTTTGACCTCTAGGAATAAAACACTCAAATTTGTTTTTTTGTGTAACAGCGTGCAAGTGCAGTGAAGCATTTAACATCTGCAACAGGGTCAAAGTTAGTTAGTTAGTAACTCAATCTAAATGTGGGAAAAGCTACCAGTGTCAAAAATACATCAAGAAAGCCTTCTTCATTTGTACCCTGTATACACACAGCCAGAGCCTGGACTGACCAAGTTTGGTCATTAGTGAAGTTTGATTTCTTTCTTTCTTTTTTTTTTTTACATTAACATGACCAAACTCTCCATCAGCGGCTTTGGATACAGTACGCAACCAGTCATAAACTATAAGTCACACTACCTTAAGAAAAACACTGCTTATCAAAAAGAACTCCATTTCAATGTTTTTTGGCCCAGTGGCTGTCAAGTGAAAAGAGTTTAAAATAAAAACAAATCAGATCTATGACTGATTCGTGTCTATCCTTTAATACTCTAATAGACCTTTGAATTGTCAGACTTGGTGTTTTTTTGGCAATTTGTTTGACAGCAGCAGAGTGTTAGAAAGCCATGAGTGTGAGCAGGAGCGTCTCATAGTTTAGACCACGAGTGTAGAGGGAAAAGAGAGAGAGCGAGAGAAAAGTAGCACTATTCACACCTTCTGGGAACTAAATCCACGTCCAGATAATCCACATCCAAATAATAAGAACAATACATGAGTGTGTTAATACTGTTTCAGCCCAGATAAGCAGTCAGGGGGTTAAAATCACCTCTTTTCATGTTTGTTTTGGCATCCAAAATATACTAATAAGTAAAATAGTGCACATATTCAGAGCTTGTTTTATGAGTGAGCAACATTTTATTCAAAGATATGGTAAACTTTACGGAAGGGCGAGTGAGGACATTTTTTTTTCCTATGGAAAAATACGTTTTGCCAGGATAATCCTTCTGAGTTTCTTTCTTCCTTTTGGAAAAAAAACAACATTTTCAGGAACCCCAGGGTGTGAAACTGCTGAGAGAAAGAGAAAGAGAAAGAGAAAGAGAAAGAAAGAAAGAAAGAAAGAAAGAAAGAAAGAAAGAAAGAAAGAAGTTTTTTTTTTTTTAGTTGTTTTTTTTTTTTTGGCCAAACCTCAGCTTGACGAAGCCAAACAAAAAGAGCGAGGGAGTGCTTACATTGTGGCTGAAGTGTTAGGCACTGCAAAAATAATAAGAAAAATGAGATTTTTTTTCTTCTGATAAACACAGTAAGGCAATTTGATTATGGCTGACTGATAGCAGTAGAAGTTTTCCGGTCTGTCCTCTGCAAAGATCAACATGTTCACAATTTAGACTCAGGAGAGAAACAACACCTTTTTTTTTTTTTGTCCATTTTCACAACCCATTTTCAGATTACCTGTGTAAAAACAGCTACAATCAAAAATGAGGCACTTTATAAAAGAGTATATAGATATCTAGGCTATATAGTATTAATCATTATATGTATACTGTATATTTTATATACCATTGTAATGTGTCACTTTATATTAGAATCATGTTGACTGAAAACAAACTACAGTATGTACTATAGTTTCTGTCCTTCTACTTGTGTACTGTAGTATATACTATAGTATAATATACAGTTGAAATAGAAAAGCTCAGTTGCCAAAAAGCATTTACACTTCTCAAAGATTTTATACTACACATTGGTTCAAAATGTATAAATATTAGATCTTGTTTGGTCTTAATCAACTCAAATTTATGCTGACAAAGTAAAAAATTCTGACAAAGTGATTTTACTTAAAAAATCGAGGAAATCGATTACCTCAAATTTACCAAGTAAAGTAGAGTAATAATTTTAAGGTGCAAAAACTTTTCAGCTCGAACAACTTTAATTGAATTGTCTACTTTGCTTAGTAATTCCGAGGTTATCGGTTTCCTGACTTTTTTAAAGTAAAGTCAACTTTTAAAATTTACAGTGCAGACACTTACGTGAAGTTTAACAAAAAAAAAAACCCAACTAAATTGTTCATTATTTTGTCTAAATTTACTAGCAAATGATTTCATATGTAGGCTTTAGTTAGGGACTGTACAAACACATATTTTTATTATGGGGGTGACAGTGTCAAAGAAGGAGGTAGGTCATGGGTTGTTTGGGTTTTTTTGTCACCACTGAGGAGAATTTTGACAGTTGGTCTTTAACATTTATTTCATCATCATTTATTTATAAATTTTTTCACTATAATTTTTTTTTTTATTTTATTCTTTTTAAATACAGTATTGCCATCACAAAGATGGCGAACGTTTCAATATTTAACACTGCGCTCTGCAACATCTCCAACACGCCTGGCTGGGGATGGGACAATTAAAGATTGATCGTGGTGAATTTCCATATTAACAATAATCGTGAATATCCTCATTAGTGACTTAAAAAAATGTCTCGCTCGCTGACCTACAGTTCTACAATATCCGGATGTATTTAGAATTTTCACAAGGGGAAGTTTGCAATCCTCTCTCTGTGACCACCATCCAGTCCATCCAATAAAAATATCTGTCATGACAAAATGTAAGGTAAAGTCATTCCAGGTTTTAGATACACTTCAAGAGTTTAAAGCAGGCTTTGGTGATTATCGGGATAATATTGTGAATCGCAATTACTATTATTGCCAGGATAATCGTGACATGAAATGCTCATATCATCCCATGCCTACATGTGGCCCTACACCTCAGGCGTAGGGGAACTGATTTGTCAGTCATCTGTCAGCTTCATCTAATGTCTCGTTATAAAGTGGAATCCAATGGTGCTTTTTTAAAAACAAAATAAAACCACCACCACAATAATGTTTGTACAGTCCCTGACCTGTTCCAAAATGTTTTCCTTTCAACACTGTAATATTCAGCTTCCCTCGCTAACAAGTCCGTTATCACGTCCCTTCAGCACATCTCAATTTACATACATACAGTCTAATTATTGTCCATACTGCATGTTTGAAGCCAATTTGATTACGCAGTTTACATGCATAGCAGAAGAATGGTATGTTAATTCGTCTATTTCTATGCAATGTTGGATGCTGTGATTATTAAATAAATGCACTGTTGTGAATCTATGCGCCAGCTTTTCTACATAAAATGCTGTCATGCTGTATGAAAGCTTTGGCTTTCGTGGGACATTTCCCTGCAGCACTTTAGCTGCAGCACAAAAGAATCCAACAAATGAATGAATGGTCAATTGTATTTTGGGGATAAAATAATACTAAATTCAGTTTAGTTTTCTAGGACAGAGCACCCACTGTGTGTTTACATACCACGGATAAGTGATCAATTAACTTTCTCTTCAAACACCATATAAACCAGTGAGCCATCATACTGGCACCATTTGAGAATCAGCCACAGGACAAGACATGTTTAGTTTAGGCATAATCAAAGCTGGGGCTGTATAAACATGTATCCTGTGTCTGTGTGTGTTCGTATCTGGAGATTTAGGGATAAGATTTAATTCTGCGTGGAAAAACACAGAAAACAGAATCAGAGTATGACAATTTTGAATGGATAAAAAGAGAACCATTGTTCTCAACCCTCAACTACAACCTAAAGATATGATATCCTAATTATTTAATGCAGTTTACACTCCTGTGGATTTCACAAAGATTGCATAAGATGTGTGGGATTTTCACACAACCATTCTCTTCTTGTGTGAGAAACTGACAGAAAACATGAAAACTATATCTAAATTTAATTTGTTTAACATAATTTCATTGCCACTTTTATAAACTGTACTTTCCCTCGGAAATTAAATTAACATTTTGAGTGCCTCAGTAGCACAAAAAATGATCAAGAAGTATAAAGACTTTTTCAGGCAACTGTATATAATAAATCAAATATGTTTACAGTGACAGCGTGTGAGTGTATGAGACCTCTGCCAAGCTGCATTTCCTTCTTATTCTGAGTAAAAATGACACCTTATGATCATTTAACTTATCAAATATGGACAAAGGATGATGTGAGGATATATAAAGACATAAATCTTGAGGATTCAAGTTTAAATGAACACAGCTGAGTTTGTGTCAACTTCGATTTAGACAGATAGACAGATGGACTGTATCTGCCATTTGTGTGATTCCCTGAAAGCCTTGTAAATCTGTGACTTTGCCTGCATGATTGTTAGTGTATGACGATGCCACCATGATTAACATAATGAGCGCTCATACACAATCACATATCAAATCGTCATCCTTTACCTATATTAAGTAGAATGATGATGAAATGTCATTTTAATTCAAAATAAAGGCAAAAACAAAGCATTTTCCTTACCCTGTATGTGTCTGTGTTTGTGTGTCTGTGTGTGCGTGTGTCTGTGTGTGCGTGTGTGTGTGTGTTTGGCACACATTTGGTTGACAGAAAACAGCAGACGGGATGGGGATGAGTTTTCCAGGGTTTCCAGCATTCAGACTCCAGTGTACAGTTCTGTTGTGGCAACAGATCGGGCTGCCGACTGTCCCCCTCACAGACTGAGTGTGGAGCTGTCACGCCGCCGTCACGCTCAGATCCAAAAACCAAGACTGAGATCAACAATCTGGAAGAAAAGAATCAAAAGCAGGCAGGAATTTAAATCATTACAATACATTTTCGACACAAAGGTTCTTCTGTTCACAGTAATTGGTGTTTTTAAAATTGTCCATTATCCATTATTATAGTTTACATGTTTATTCACAGTAAATCTAATTTAAGTCTCCGCACACAAAATGTTACAGAAGGTAAGACACTTTATTCTTTTAAGCATATTGCTCTTGTTGAATCTAAAGCTCCTCCTGGCTGCTTGTGTAAATATCACATGACCCATGATATCTTTCTAAATGGATTTTCTGATTGGAGTGTTATGCACACTGTTGCAGATGTCAATATTATGTGTCTTGTCTTTGAGTCAGGGATTTTGAACTGTTCGTCTCTTTAATGAGCTGCCTGAACAACACAAAGAGCTCATTGCTACATAAAGATAGATTTTCTCTTGAGGTCTACAGAAGAGAAGAATTGCCTTATAAAATAACTTAATTAAAGAAAAACCATAGTTGTACATCATGGGAGGCTCAGACTAAAGGGTCGATAAACCATCCTGTGGTTTGAGTAGCTCTGAGTCAGCCTGATGCCTGGATGGTGTATCTGATATCATTGTTGGTGTTATTCCTTTAACATCATAATTAAGTTGTTCCAGGACCACTTTCGAAACTGATCAATCACGCTGTTGTGATGTCACGACTTTGTGACTCGTGCTGTTGCTGTTCCTGGAACATCATCGTTAAAGTTGACGAAAGTGACAAAAAATGTCTAATTAGGTGGGTTAGTCCAATTTGGAACATATTAATATACTGTTCACGTATTCTTACACTTAGTTCTGATTTTCTGTGTCTTTAACATTTTCGGTGTTTGACGCTGTTTGGGTAGGTATATGGAACTAATATACTTGGTTAGGTTTAGGGAACAAAAATACATGATTAGGTTTAGGCTACTAAAATAGGTTGGTTGGCAAACATGTTTTGGGTTAAATATAACCTTTCACAACATTAACACATTTTTGAAAGGACAACTTCTCCCGTGTGCATATTTTTCCATTCTTTCTCCCTGAGTCTACCTAGCTATGACAGTACAAAAAAGTGACCGATCAGTTTCAGTGATGATCCTGAAGCAACATTAATTATGATGTTCCAGAAACAACACCAACATGGTGATATCAGACCAAGCGACCACATGCTCCATCCACTTTAATGGTCAAATGATTGACTGAAACCTCATTACAACCACCTGATGACAATGAGTTCACTTTAATATACGGTTTATGTTTAGTATTTTCTGTTTTTTAGTGCACATACTGGTAACACTTTCTATAAAGTCCACGTCTATAATACAATATAATGCATTATAATGTGATTTTACTGTAAGTGGCCATTGGCTGCTTTGAATAAAGTAATGAAATCCCTGTGTAGCCATGTAGCTTTGGAAACAAAATTCAAACTCAGAAATATTTATTTGATGAATTGCTTCAGCCATGTAAATCAATTAATGAAGATTTTTCTTTTCTGATTAAAAAAAGATTAAGTAAATGCACAAAATACTGTAAATTCATTATTTTTACAGGCACTAACATACGTTATACTAAAGCTTATAATGCATGACAGACATTGGGGTAATAATGTATTTTGATTATCGTTATAAATCAAAATGAATACTCATGACTGCTTTTAACTATGATAATGTGGTGGCTATAGACACAATATCACACATTATAGTCATGTTCATAATGTTATAATGTAATATAGACATGCTTTGTGCTTCATAGAAAGTGTTTCCTTGATATCCATTAATACAATTCTATACTGTGTTAAATAATTAAAGCATGACCACTGCTGGTTGTCTAGTTCCTATTCACTAGGAGCGTATGAAGTTCTTCACAGCTAGAACATGGGTGGGCTGTAGTGTTGTTCATCTAATAACCACCAATAAAGATAATTAACTAGACATAGATATTACACAGCCTGGAAGGTTTAAGTTACATCATTGAATCAGACAAAAAGTCTTTGGTTATGTTTTCATGCACACTTACACTTTGTTCATAAAGCTGATGTGACAATACTGCAAATAAAACCAGGGGTACAAATAAACATCTTAATCAATTCTGATATTTTAATAAGGATTTAATTGGAACATCTAATTAAAACAGGCAGAGTAATGTGATATAAGCAAAATCACTTGAGTGTTTGTTTGAGGGTTTATTAACTGCAGTGCAGCCGCCATCCTCCCCTATGTCCACGCGTCATATATTGACTTCCATTATTAGAATACGGCGGCAGTTAATGAAAGCGGGATGAACGATGTTTGTAGCTTATAGGAGGAGAGGCACATTCAATCATTAAACGCAGTGTGAAAAATTACATGAAAGAGCAATTTACAGAATATTAAGAGAGCCTTCTTTCCCTTGCTATGAATGTTAAATGCACAAATAAACCATCCCCAATTCAAATAATTAGGCAATTATTATGATTATGCATGTACACATAGAGATCGAAAAGCATTAGGTGAAGCAATCATGTAAATGTTGTAGCTGCTCCGAATAAATAAGGTGCACAAGTTGTTTGTTTCATTTAGGCTCTGATTAATATTTATGTTTTCCTGTATATTTAATTTTAACACACTGCCTCTGCAGCTTTTATTTCATGACATGTAAAAGGAATGGATCTCTTATGTATTTCAGAGTGCATCAATTAAAAATGTGCTTCAGCCGTCGACATTAACCATTAAATAATTGTCATCTGTGCAACGTGAGGGAAACCTCAGAGCTGCCATGTGACATCCTGCAGCCGATACCACACACCCACACACGCACATAAACACCTGGCCCGCGTTCTGTCCCCTCTACCTCCATTTATGTGAAATGGCTCATTACCAGCAGACAAATCAATTGGCTTTGCTCTCTGAACACCCACTTGTGATAATAAGAGACTCTACAGACAACCCACAGCCTGGAAACACGGTGCTGCCCTCCAGCTTGAAGCAAAGGTACACATCAGTAAAGGATGAAAAGGAGTGAAAAGGAGAGTGACTAAGACCCAGACATGAGTTTTGTCTGTGGATTATGCACATTAACATAAAAAGCTTACACCCAGCCAGACAAATATTACCAGGAATTTTGAAATATTTCTTTCGCGTTTGGTTGTTTTTAAAAATTAACGGCAATTAGAGCTGCAACTTAGGGTTACTTTAATTATTGTTATATCAGGCAATCATTTTCTTGATTCAGCTTTTAATCATCTGGTCTATAAAACTTTAAAAGCCAAAATTGGGACCAATAGTTCATGAAAGCAGAGATATTTAGTTCACTATCATAGTGGACTAAGAAAGGCAGCAAATATTTGCATTTGAAAATCTTGAATAAACAACTTTTTGGCATTTTTTGGCATCAAAATTATCAAAATGATGGCATCTTGAATCAAAAAGTATAATTTTTACATCATCAACCTGTTTTGCAATGAATAAATTAAAAAAAATCGTCTGCAACTAACAAGTATTTTCATTATCTTCATTATTGCTCATTATTTTCTTGATTAATTAGTCAATCATTTGGTATATTTAATTGAAAATCGAAAAACACCTTTTATAATTCATCAGCAACTGAAGTGGCGTCTTCAATTTAATTGTTTTATCAAACCACTAGTCCAAAAACCAAAGATATTCATGCTTTGAGCTACACCGATTGCTTTATTAATCAATTAGTTGGTCGAAAGAATATTAATTGGCAACTATTTGATAATCTATTAATCTTTTCAGTCATTTTTCAAGCAAAAGTGTGAAATATTGTCTTCAGGTTTTTGACAAGAGAAGCATTTCTAAGACATCACTTTGGCGCTGAGAAATTGTGACAAGCATTATTTGAATTTTTTTTCTAATCGATTAATTGAGAAAACAATCATCAGATTAATCAATAATGGCAATATTCATTATTTGCAGCTGTATTTATGTAACTATCATATATGACAAAAAAAGCAGCAAATCCTCACGTTTAAGGTGCTCAAACTGGTGAGAGATTTGGCTGTTTTGCTTGAAAAATGGCAAAGTAAAGATACAAATAATGTTTGTAATCCTAACTCTTTTCAGTCGGTTGTAACAAATCAAACAATCAGAATGAATCAAGTTTGTTCCACTGAATGAAGAGGAGGAATATCAAACATCTGACCTAGTGGGTTTTTCAACAAGTGGGTGTTTTCCTCCAAATACATCCTTTACATTTTCAATTGCAGAAATCACATGAGAAACAATTGAAACATTTTATAAATTGATATAATTTTTTAATTAGCTGCTATGTCGATACATTTTTTAATAGCCTTGCGGATACTGTCTTGTACCTCTCCCTTGTTTACCCACTGTGTCTTTTCATTGCAAGGCCAGAACTGAAACCAGTAACCTGATTGCCTAGAAGATGAACAAATGAATGTGCCAATACAAATAATGCAACCATGTGCATATCATAAAAGATGATATCAAATTTTTCCGAGCATAAAATATATAAATATAAACCCATTGTTTAATAGATATTTAAAGATCTGTTCCAGTAGCACTTACCTTGACCATCCTTTCTACTGCTCTGGTGTGCTCTCAGTTCTTCTGACTTATAGAAATCAATACTGGCATAAGTGTTGAGGCTGGAGCCAGCACTGCTGCCCATAGCGCTTCCTCCAATGTTGTAGGCGGCAGAGGTACGCTCCACTCCAGCTTGAGGGCTCTCCTTAATGGCCAAGTCAAGGTCAATATAGTTAAGGCCTTGTTCAGCTGATGAGGTGGAGGCTTGTGGTGGAGGTGTGGCAGATAAACTAGCTGCCTGCCTGTTCTCCCACAGTGAGCAATCCAAACCATGCCGATGGCTCGCTGCCTGGCTGCCCTCTGGGAAGAGGGAGGTAGAAGAGGGTGGGTGGCGTGGTAGGGAGGGAGGTGAGTTAAATGTCTCTGATCGGTGGCTCTGCCGTCCTTGCGGGTCACCTCGGACCAGTCTGCTGCTCCGCTCAGGGGACTGGAAGGACTTGACTGGGGAAAAGCCCAACCCGGTCTCCTGCTCCATGGATAAGGGTTGACCAGAGTGGATGGCAGGTCTTACTGAAATGCTGGGATCTGAACCTTTGCTGTCTACAAATGGAGTAGGGGCATCTGTTGGCATTCCTGCCATCTTTACTTTTGTTCTGTACCCGGCATTGCCCTCTGCTGCCAGAGGAGAGGACGTGCCGTGTTCATGGCGGGCCTTGGGGGCAACGGCTGGTGGGCCCTGTGGAGTGCTGAATGTGGATCTAACAGGAGTCATGGGCATCGAGGTCTTCCCTAAATCCATGCTGACGTATTCGGCAGAGGTGGACAACGGAGCGGAGAAGCTGCGGGGAAGGTTGGCAGGGTTATCGTGGCAGAGGAGTGGTTGATTTACAGGCCGGAGGGTTCCATGGATGACAGGTTGTCCACGTTTAGACCCCGCACGTCCACCTTCATCATACTTATTGTCCTCCTTGAACACAATACTGACATACTCACCAACGTTTTGAGACACTGATGGCATCAGATTCTCCTTCACCCTGGGCAGGGTGTTTGCTTTAGTAATGTCTGAGGACACGCTGAGGGGACGGCCCCTCCTTTGTTGCTTTGGGCTCTTACTACTTGATCCACGTTTTTGATGGTGACGCCCATCCTTTGTGCATGTTCCCGCACTCTTGTACTCCGCCCCAGTTCTTAATAAACTTAACCCTCTCCCTGCTGATATGGACTTGTCTTCCAGGCTTTCACTGCTGGCTGAGCTGGAGGAGAAAGAAGAGGAAGACATGGAGAGTTGACAGCCTCCTGCAGAGCCCACTGTAATTTTGTTCCTCTTGCTGTATCCTACTCCCCCTCCCCTTCCAGCACTATCATGCCCACTGCTATCCTTTTTTCCTTCCCCTTTATTTAAGTCCTCCTCAAAGCGAGTATAGAGAGTGTGTTGATACGCTCGTGGCAGGGAGAAGTAGGAATTGAACATTTTTGGTTGCAGTTGGTGCTGCTCGGGGTGGGAGGGTGGTGTGCTGCAGGCAGAGCGGCTGCAGACAGGTGAGATGTTCATGTAGTCGCTGGCAGCCCGGCTTTCCATGCTGCCCCTGCTATCCCACATGCCCAGTCTGTGCAGGTCTGTGGAGCTGCTGCTATTGGGAGACATGACCATGTAGCCCTCTGAGCTGGGCTGGTGGATGTGCTGAGGGGGGGACACACTGTTGTTGGGGGTCATGGCCATGTACTCATCATCTGTTCCAGGTTTAGCACTGGCTTCAGACATACCTATCGAGAGAGAGAGTGAAACAGGAGGAGACGTCACTCCAGGCAACATTGACATATAGCCGCTATCTAGAGCTGCTCCTGCATCCACCTCTCCCCTGCTTTTGTCAGCCCTCTTCCTATTCTCCCCTACTACATCATGCTGCCCACCCCCAACTGCTCTCTCTCGGTTAGCACTCATGATGGCATATTCTTCATCATCTTCATCGTCTTCATCTTTTCTATGTGGGGCCAGTCGTTCATGGGCTGCCAGAGGCAGGGAGGCCCTCTTACTTAGCAGTCTGCGTTCGGCCTCAGATTCCCGACTTGATGCGCGCCGTAGAATCCGCCGGCCTTTTGAGCGATGATGAGATCCAAGGAGCCCTTCTCGCTGCCCCATCACTATATAGCTGGAGGAGCCTTCTCCATGTACATGATGTCCAGACAGACTGGGTACGAGCAGAGAGTGTTCCCCAGGACTGGAGCCATATTCATCTGACGAGCCGTAGTCGCTCGGTGAACCTGAAACTGAAACTCTCTGAGAAACACGAGGATAGGAGCAGATTGTCATGCCTCCCACCGCTGCCCCCACCAGGCCACACTCTGAGCCATGCCCAGAGCTGGAGGACAGACTCGGCGCAGGAGAGGGAGCAGGGTTAGGCGTGTAACGTGCAAGGCTGAGGGTTATCTTAGCAGGAGTTGGGGCCCTGGTGGGTTTGGGCCTCAGTGTCGGCGTGGTTGAGCAGGACCCATTAAGACTTGGGCTAGAGCTGGCCCATGTCCCTTTGGCACTCGCTCCACTCTCCTCCGATCTGGCCCCGATGCTGGCAGTTCGCGCCCTCGGGAATCCGTGGCGTGACGTAGGTGAAGTGCTCGTGCTGCTCCCTCCAGTTCCAGGAGTCTCTGTGCGAGCTCGTCTGGAGAAGCCCACCTGGCTCGGTGGCAGATTAGGGTGATGACGACGGCTAGGGACACTGATGGGGTTTGAAGCAGTACCACCTCCACACGACGTTCCCACAGACTGAGATTTACTGCGCTGACGGAACTCTTCGCTCAGGGCCTTCATGGCCTCTAGCAGTGTCTCGTGCATGTTCTGAGCCACCACGGAGTCGTCCACCTGCATCCAGAACTCTCCAGGGCCAGTAATTGCTGAACGACCCACCTCGATGAAGAAAAAGTTCTCTGAATGGCCACACCTGCGAACATTCATCAGCTGCAACACCACAGCTGCCACATCAGAGTTGAGTTTGACAAAGTTGACTGTCTTGTCAGTTAGGCACAGCCGGTAGATGCCCACCAAGTTTCTGGCATGTCCAAGACCTTTAGGCCAAACCTTAACCTGCCACACTTCCTTGAAGGTTGGGACAGGAGACGGAGAGCTGCACTCTCCACTACTGCCGTAGTCTTCAGGAGTTTTACCTGGAAAAATACAGAATAAATAAAAACGATTAAAGCATTGAATGACTAAACATCATCATCATACTTAGAAGAAATACGCTAAAACAGAGACTCGAGTCAACGTGACTTGGACTTGAGTCGACTCGAGTCTCTGTTTTGATGACTTGTACACTTGACTTGCACACAATAAACACTTTAAATTAATTGATATAATTTTTTGAACAGGTTCGATAAATTGGTCAATAATGTCATTATTGTTGTTATTATTATCTTTTTTCTTTATAAAGACCAGACCTCGCCACTGCAGCCCATGGTTCAATTCTAACCTGTGGCCCTTTGCTGCATGTCATCTCCCTTCTGTCTGATCCCTGTTTCCTGTCACACTTCAAGCTGTCCTATCCAATAAAGCCATCAAAATAAATAAATAAAAAATAAAGACTGGATTCTGCAGGTAAGGCTGAATCTTTCTTGAATAGGTAAAGTGGCTTGACTTTGGACTTGACTTGAATTGCCCAAGAAAAAATGTATTGGAAACAGGGTCGCGGGAAGTCAGTCACAGTTGGGGGTGCTGAGGGGTAAGTCTATGTAATGACATCAAAATGGTGTGTGACATTCATGTTTTTTGTGTTAATTTGAATGGCCAGGATAACATGTATCTGATCGCTATTAACAATTAATTTACAACTTGAGAACATTTTGCACTACAGCAGACGGCAAACTTGAACGCCAACATATTATAGGTCAAAGCAGCCACAACATCTACAGTCAACAACAGCAAGGAGATGAAGAGGGAGAGAAACTCCCCAGACTCCATTATAAAATTGCTAAATTTTGTGAGTTGTTGAGTTAGGAGAAACTTTATAAACTGTGTGAAGCACTGTTTCTGAAAATATTTTAATTATTTGGGCCATCTTGTAAATTCGGCATATGTTATTGCCTCCTTTTAGGGGGTGCTGTGTCCCCCTCAGCACCCCTAGTTCCCGTATCCATGCTTGGACTTACTTGAGACTTGGAATAATTGACTTGAGTCAAATGTCAAAATTTACAAAAAACACACAACCCATTGGAACACTGAAGGCAAAATGACAAACCAGTGTAGGTGCCACTAATAAATCACATTTTGTTTCTCTATCAGTGCTAAACTGCTACATGCAAGACTCTCCACTGTGTCTGCCAGGCAACTGTGCTGCAGCTAATTCATCACCATCACTTTTAAGCTGCGGCTATAATTAAGTCTTATGAGTTTTACAATACATCTGCTAAAAAGCACCATGCTCAGTTGTGAAATGATGCATCATAGTTCAGTTCAATGCCAATCGCTTGACAAATTACAGAATTATAATTTTGGATTTTTTTTTTTCTTCCTTCACTGAACGACTGACTACTGAAATGGTTTGCTCCCATCCTCGTGAAAAAATATGAAATTTATTAGAGATGATTCCCATGAGAATCGCTTTAACACATGTATTAATGTGTTTCAATCTATTCCTTAATCTCTTATGAGCATGCATACAGTTAAATTAGATTAAATCAAGAGCGGGGTTTTATTGTGAGATCTCAACAAAATGGGGGTCTGCAGTCTGATGTGACTCTATTTCGGGGTTCCACAACATGACAACATTAGAGCTGGGCAAGCCCATCAGTCTCTCAGCTAAGTGAAATGCAAAGACAACAGGGAGGGTGGGTGGTGGTGGTGGTGGTGCTCGGCTCCAGCATAAAGATAACAACGTAAACACGAGGAGAACCAACAGAAACGCATTTTCCAGTGAGCGCGCACTGACGATGCCATCTCCTCCCTACCACCAGCGCAAATGTAGGTTAGGCGAGCGGCAGTCGGAGCTGTGCAGAAAAACAAAAACACAGGCAGGCTCCAGCGGAGTGCACCGCGATAGGCTACTACTATATGATGCATCCGTCGGATGGTTGCTATATGCCCACTGCGCCATGCAAAAATACACCGTCGTATGAAACGGGCTGCGTTTCATCCACCAAAACGCGATCCTCTGAATATCATCACACACAGATGCTGTTTAATGCATCACATTAGATTTAGCAGAGGGAAAATGATCCGCAGGTTACAACTGTATTAAGGCTTATTGAGATTGTGCAGCACAAACACAGCACATGCCGCCCATAGCGTGTCGGTCTACCCCGTTCAGTCGGATCCACCTGCCTCTCGGTTAAAAACACACTGTCCAAATCGCATCACTTGGGCTGATTTATTGAGAGAAGACGGTTCAAACCAGACCTGCAGGACATACATTAAAATGATCCGAGCCAGCGATTTGCAATGAACAACCAGGGAATGGCCGAGCCAAATAGTGTATGGAGAACAAACAGCCTAGGGCAGGACAGGCCTGATGCAGAAACAGACAGTGGGAATCATGTCACACTTTTCATATCTTACAGTTGCACTGGAGGTCCAGCATCGCCTGGTACCACTCGTTCTGGATCTCCTCGCTGTCTGCAGCGATGGCAAAGCTCTCGCTGCGGGTATAAAGGACTATCATGTGCTTGTTCTTGGAATCTGCCCGCTTGTTGATGTTGAAGCAAGTCTCCAGGTTCAGGACTTTTTTGGGCACAGGTGATTTACTGCGGAATTTCTTCTCGTTCTCGTAATACTCGAGGCGAGCGGGACCATGCTCCGAGGCCGCCCTCAGCACGAAGAATCGCCGGTGCATTGATTTATGCTTGCGGAGATAGCCGCTTTTCTGTACATCTTCATAGTTGTGCGGCTCGGCTGCTGCTTGGTTCTCCATGGCCGAGGCAGGGTGATGAATATTACAAGCCGATAATCTCAGGGAAAAAATCGAAGCCCATGTGTACTCCTCCAACTACATCCCCATCGCCTCGTCCTCCCCGCGTCCACATTTAAGTGTCCAGCATGTGTGCGAGGGCTCAGGATGGGAAAATCAGCCAAACCATGTTTTGGATGCTGTAGTCTATCATGCTGTGAATCCAGCAGCTGCAGGAGGGTCCGCGCACCGAGCGCGCACAGCAGCGTCCTGCAGCCCAGCCCAGTCCTGCCCGATCAGGTCCGACCACGGTGCAGTTCAGCTGCTTGAGGACGTCTCCTCCACCTGTCTGAGGTTGCCCACAGTCAGTCTAAACCCTCCACTGTCAAGTAGAGGCGAATAAAGACTGAACTTCCTATAGAGATTTTCAAAATAAAACGCGCATCGTCTTAACCAAGGCCTACTAGCCATCTGCATTTTTCATCACTTATTCTGGTAAAGGACAGGGTTGAAATGCCAAGTAGGAGAGTCCTGAAGTTGGACATGAGAGGAGTTTATACACCATTTTGTCACATTTGTGCTGGCCAGTGCTCAAAAAGAAAGAAAGGCACACTTATTTATATAGCACCTTATCACAGGCAAAGGTTATTCACAGTGCTTTACAGGCAAAAATAATAATAAATAAACAGATAAGATAAATAAAAATATAGACAAGTTTGATAAAAGTGCAGGGAAATTTAAAATCAATGTAATAGAATAAATAAAAGCACCATAAAACTGATACAATACATACCCTAAAAACAGCCTGTTCATCCTGCTGTCGTCTGGCAAGCGATACACAAGTATCCACTGCCGTACCACCAGACTACAGTGCAGCATCTTTCCCTCAGCTGTGATAATTAGTTTTCTTCTTTCTTTTTTAAAAATTATTTATACACTTTTGTTATTATGTGTAGCATGCCACCATCATACAGTTGTATAATTTAGGTTGTATGGTGATATTTCAATTGAATTTTGACTCTTTAATCTTGAACAGACTATATTCAGCCACAAATCGCACACATTACTGTAGCATTACTCGATAAATGTTGTCAAATGTAATCTCCTATATTGTCACATTCCTGCAGGAACAGTGAGCTAATCTCACAACCCTAACAGTGTCCAGTTACCAACTACAGGTTCATGAGGTCATAATTTATGTGGGTTGAGACTATAATATATGCTTTAATTGTGAAAGCCATCCTCCCCAGTTTCCGGTCTTCCTCCGGGTCTCTCGGGCTGACTTGACGCAGCCTCTGCTAGACTGGCACTTCCAAGCCGGTGCCAGTCAAATGCCAGGGGGTGGTGGAGGACTGATGAGGTGCACCGAGGAACACGGTGTTCAGCCGAGGAGCACTTTGCTTCTGATCATGTGGACGATCAGACAGTTAATGTCGTGTAATTCATCATTCGTTGGTGGGATTTTCACCCCACTGACTGCACGCAGACTGGAGGAAAACAACTGCAGAACATGCTGTCTGAGAGGTCAGGGCTTATGTATGCAGCTGCAGAAAAAAAAAACTCATAGGCACAGCAGGCATATGATAAAATAACTCCCTATAGAGACACTACTGCAGAGATTTAGGCAATTAGTGTAATATTATAGTGAGGAGAATTCCAGGCTAAGGTCATGATAACATGCTTAATCCAATTAAATGTGTGATAATGAATGCACAAGTAAAGTATGCTCAACAGTGGACCATATCCTATCACATTTTAAATTATTGCTGTTGCTATTTAATGGGTGTCAGAGCACCAAACATAATAAAAGGACCAAACATGGCACACAATATGGCAGTGATTAGCTTTTAAATGTGGACTGAGGTATTTTTATTATTATATTTATTGTGACACACACACATACAGACAGAATATCCGCTGAATAATGCCACATACCAAAGCGTTCATATGGTAATGATTGACTAATTTATACCCCGAGCAACAAAAAACCACACAACAGGAGTTTAGAGGCAAAGTCTCTCACACTGTAGACGATGCAGTCTGTGGTAAAAACCCAGGGGTGTGATTGTGCCACCAAAGTGCTAACAAAAAAGAAAGGTTTGGCATAGCAACCTGTCAGACTGATTAAATTGTCCTCACAGCAACCCCTGTTAGTGGCAGAAATAAGAATTGCTTCAGAGCTGACATTGTCCTCAGGGCACTGATATCATGATATGACAGTGCAGACATGAACTGTTCCTATCCTGATGTGAACGATAACGTTTTAATCATTTCACCAAGTCACATTCGAAAATAGGACTTCATTGTGTTTAGTAGCACCAGGAGACCGCATGTGAACGTAAAGATCACAAATATACTAGAAGTACCTTCATTTTGATCAAAATGTAAGCAAATTGTCATTTCAAGTTATTGTCAGGTGCAACTTCAGGTCCACGGAGGTTGTGTTTCAGCTGGAAATCCTCTCAGTAAACATCACGAATCAGATGTGTCACCATTTGCAGTGTTCAGGATGGAACTGTGACACTAGAGGGTATGTTTATGATGTGCAGCATATTGCACAGAAGTTGCATTATGTAAAGCCGTCCTTACATTTTCATTGGATTGTTCCACTGCAGAGTCACACCAGCCTAAGTTAAGTAAAAACCAATCCAAAGCTTGTTGGCTTTGCTGTAACTCGAATTTATGGCGAAATGGTGAGGTAAGAGTTCCTGTGAGGTACTGTCTCTTCTTTTAAAGGATAAGTTTACCCAAACATGAAAATCCAGTCATCATCTGCTCAAACTTTCCATGCCTTTCCAGTGCCCTGCCTGTTTACAACACTGCCTAAAACATTAACTTAGAAAATATCAAGCCTTTAAATGCTTCACCTGTTGTTTACAGTGTGATTTACAGACCTTTATTGAACTTTGCGATTGATTGTTCCACTTCCTCCAAATCATAATTTAATGTGCTGTCAGGGCACCACTTGGGAAAACAGTCTCAACACACATAGACTCAAGAGTAGGCAATAAGACAAACGCATGAAGATACAATCTAAAACCATAATTTATTTACAGAATCACACTGAGATCAGTACAGTCCATTCAGTTTTGATGGGATCTATCTATTTGGCAAATTGATTAAAAATCTAGAATAATTAGTTCCTACCTTTGGAATAGAATAACTCATTTTGTTCCTTAGATACCCATCAGAGAAACATTCAGACAGCTTCCCTCATTCTTCACTTTGATGAAGAATCCTGCGTTTCCTCTTCGTCAGGAGCTCAAATCAAGCGTTTTGAGCCAGGGCTAAACACTTAATGGTGTGAAAGACTTCACCACAAGCCCTGACAACCTGATAATCAAGTCATCAGATGTCCATTTGGTTTGTCAATACGCAGAGCTTCTGTGACAAGTCGGCGTGTGTTGGAAGTGGTCAGCAGTGAGATCCAAAATGAAAAAATGTCCACAGACTGAAACTGTTGTCAGACGGAAATCACATCCTGACACTGCCTGCCTATTGTTGCTTCAATATCAGTGCTGCGGCAGACAATTAGTGAGCCAACAGAGAGTGAGCGAACAATGCGGCTGCTTGCTTTTTGTATGCACTGTGATTAAACCCTTGTGTTTTGTTGATATCTCCTTTTGTGTCAGGGGTTTAGGGAACCCAAGCAGAAAAAAAACTCCCTAACCCTGCACAGGACACAAAGACAAACTAACTATGTACAAATTTACAGTATATACACACCCTCAGGCTGAAGAGAAATAACTCAGAAGACTCTATCCTCCCTTTTTTGAATGCACGCTCCCCCCATAGGTTGTGTAAAAATTCAACATTTGTTTGTTCTCAGAGGATGTTCAGACACAGCTGCTGCTTGGGGTCCTGGAGAGCCCAAAAAATGAAGATAATGGCTGAAAAACTCAGACACAACCAGACATTTTCCTCTAGAAGATGGCGATACACATGAAAAGGCTCAATCTGCTGAAGCACATTATCAGAGATGATCATTTCAGTCGATTGTATCAGACATTCTGCATATCAGTGCAGAGCAGATATACAGAAATCAGGTCTTCCTATTGCTGTCCCATTAAGACCCCGTTGAACACATTCAGCCATGCATGCAGCATGTCACAGTAATGGGCGACAGTAGGAATGTACTGTAGGTGAAGCAGCGCTGCTGTTTGTGAGCAATAGTTTGGGTCTTGTTTGTATGTTGGGTATGTCTTCTATGTTTTGGTAGAAAATGTCAGCATGATGTTAAAAGCAATACACACATCGTTAAAAACAATACATACTGTATGTAGTATCTTCACCATGATTAGGGAGAGAAATACTGTAGATGCACATCAATCTTTCAAAAACTATACTGTGTGGCTCACATGGCATTTTCCTAAGAATGGTTTGTTGCTACATGTTTTTTTTGTTTCAGTCTGTATTTTTATCATCATCTTCAGAACAAGTCACTTAACTACATTTTAAAGCACATTCTTGTCTTGAGCTCCACTTAATTGAACTGATAAGTTAATGTGAGACAGTCATATAAGTCAAATCAACACTCCTATCATAGTAATGGGGTAAAATGTTAAAAGTAGATATTGCATTTTACATTAACAATTAAATATAACATTTAATGAATAAAACAGATGTTTTGTTTGACGTAGTTTGACGGTTTTTGTAAAATACGGCTGCATTAGTCCAGTTTGACCTGAGCTCTCAACCCTAACTGACCTGCCTGCTGCTGTCCATCTTAAATAACAATGGAGATGTCTGTGTTATTTTAAAAAGGCTAATGCACCTAAAGTGAGTGCAGCATTGACTTTCTCATACCCAAGATGAATAGTGGAGCAGTATGGAGAGTGTTCATGAAGAAATCTCTCTATTATCTCTACAAAGCACAAAGATCAGTAATAATACATACAGTACATGGAATAGACATCAGTCACAATCCTTTTCTTGTTAAGTGATTACTGTCCTCTAAACCAACACCTGTAATTCAGGTTTAGTATGCATATTGTGTTGTGGGATTACTTTTCTTTTCAGTATAAAAACAACTGTTGAACAAATATAATATGGACAGAAGCCTCTTTTCAGTTCTTATTTTTGCATCTTGGCGCCAGGTTTTATCGCAGCACCAATGTGGTAAAACTATGAATGGAGAGACTCTCCCAGATTATTTTGGTATAAAAAAAAGATTTCATCAATTAGGAAAAAGTGTGAATTCTCACATCGCTGCTGCTGGATTTCATGTTGAGCGTCGCGCAAATTAAAGTAGATTGTAGCTGAATGTTGCGATGTTCAACTTTCCATTCGCACATCTCTCTCTGTGTATTCTTTCATGGAGAAATCTCACTTTTCATTCTGGGACACCAGTAAAAAAACAGACAAACAAAAACATGAGGCTAGCCCATCTTCTTCTGTCGATCCAGGAATTTCTGTCTTCTGTCAGGGGGTACCTCCTCTAATGAAATGCCGTGATTGCTTCCCCTGTAATAAGAAATGCAGCTTTTTATGCCCTGTGACTCGGACACGGAGCACAACACCACATAATACTCATACAAATGGGTCATTTGATAACATTAGGGGTCCAGTGAGTAGGATTTAGTGCCACCTAGTGGTGCGATTGCAGATTGCAACCAAACGAACACTCCTAGTCGCTAAAACTGCAAAAAGTACAGAAACATGAGAGGCCCTCTCTAGAGCCAGAGTAAGTTTTGTTCTTTCGGGGCTGTCGCAACATGGCAGATTCTGTGGAAGAGGACTCTCTCCCTCTGTAGATACAAAGGCTCATTCAAAGGTAACAAAAACACAGTGATTCTTAGTTTTAGGTGATTATTCACTAATGAAAACATAATTATGAATATTATATTCCACTTCTGCCCCAAATCCCCCTGAATCCTACACATTGGACCTTTAACTTCTGCTATAATAATCTCAAATCATACAGTTCAAATGCAAAGATTCAATCAGGTAAATCACATTTATGCGCATGTGGAGGAGAAACAAAAACAGTCACTTACCCTTGAAGGTCTGGAGGTATAGGCAGAGGCTTGGTAAAGTCCTCCCTCCCTACCAACCAATATGTGTTCTCAATGCCTTTTCCCTAAAAGAATAATCATTAGCATTCATTAGCAAGTATTACGATGCTGTGCGCCTTTTTTTGTGTATTTTTTTTTCTTCATTTTTTTATTTACCTTTAACTCGGTCAAGCCTCTGACTTGAATCTTGTATCCCAGCTTCAAGCTGTTCAGGACATCAACTGTGCTTTGGTTGACGTGGATTCTGTAAGCTGTGGAGGCAAATAAGGAAACATCCTCAGCATGTGCGCAGTGACGATGCTTTGATATCAGGTATATTTGACAAATCTGTTCTGGCTGTGGTACTTTCCAGGGTTTAAAATGATTCTATCTGAGACTTGTGTAAGCCAGGCTGTCATTTTGTATGAAGCCACTGGGTGGTAGTAGACTACTCATCATTGCTTTACCCTAATAATCAGTACAGTCATGCAGAAAATGCATAATTGTTTTATTAAAAAAGTTTGAAGGTTTGAAAGTTTAGTTAAATTTAAATAGTTTCATTTATTACAGATTGACCTTCTGGGAGCGACACCAGCATTCAACAGTTTGTGTTTCTTCATTCCTTCAATAATGGCTATTTTAGCATGAAAATAACAGAATAATTCAGACACCAAATGTATTATTAAACTTGAAATAGTTTTGGCCCTGAGGGAAGAATAATTAAATTAAGAAAACCACAGTCCCACAGTGCAACATGCTGTAATCATTGTTTGATTGATTCTAATTTTGTTTTCCTGTGAAAAGTGAAAGTGACCTAAATCAATTATTGAACCTCAATGGTGCATTTGGTCTCTAATTGGGACCCCATTTTTCTTTGGGCCCTCTGCAGTCTGCTCAGTTTTTATATTGAAAGGGTTTAAATTGATTTGTCAGTATATAGTATGTCCGCTGATGATTCTGTGATCCAGTTCCAATAGTGCTAACCCTACACTGACGCCAATTTATATTATTAAAGGATAAGTTCAGCAAATAATCGAAAGTTCAGCCTGTATCTGCTCACCCCCATGCAAATAGAAAGTCGGTCGAAGTTTCGTAGTCCACAAAACATTTCTGGAGCTTCACAGCAAAACAGAGTTCTCCTTAACAGCTGAGGTTGATGGGGACTTGTTTTAAAATGTAAACAAAACAACAACTGAAAATGAACATAAACAAAACATTATAATAACCCCATACAGCTTGCCCTGAGTAATCCAAGTCCCTGGAAGCCCTGAGATCCAGGTTAGCATTAGCATGCATCCCATCTGAAATGGGAGCATGAGCTCGACTGCGTGTCCAGGGAGTAAATAATGTCTGGATCTCTGGGCTTCTGCAGACTTGGATTACGCCGGAAGATTTGTATGGAGCTGTTTTATGTTTATTTTCAGTTGTTTTTTATGTTATCCAACAGGTTTGAACAGGACTTTTTATTCATTGAAAGAAGTTTAGTCATCTCAGCCATCTGACTGTAATGGATTAGGCTTTTGTGGCAGTAATGTACATCAAATGTGAGAGTTTTATTTTCTAAAGAGAAGTAAAGAGTTCGTAGAATACTTAATTGATACCAAATGCAGAGGGTAGCTGAGGCAAACTCGGTCATTGACGACATTTACACTGAAAGTTCCAATGGCCTCTAACTCTACTGATAGTCTTAAAGGATTAGTAAGGACTGCTCACTCAAAGCCCCGTTTAGCCTCAAGCAGTATGCACACCAACTACACCGTGTCCTCACCAAGTCAAAATGTTAAAAAAAAAAGAGAAAAGAACAGGAACAGCAACAGCAACTACTCTGATGTAAAGAATGATATTCGAGACACTCACGCAACCCCGTGGACTCCATTCGAGATGCTGTGTTGACAGTGTCTCCAAACAGACAGTACCGAGGCATCGTAAGACCCACCACTCCTGCTACCACTGGGCCTGCAAACAGGGCATGAAAGAAGGTTGGTTGGGCTTTGAACAGGACACCTCTCTTAGGCAAGCAATGTGTTATATTATAAACCATTTTGTGTGTCAATTTTTTTGCATAACACTGTAGACTCACTTTGCAATATATCCCCCCACATTTCTAAATCTGTTAGCATTGTGATAAAAGTAAACAATTATTTTCTGAACACATGAGAGTGCACTACCACTTCTGTGTGCATAAAGAAAGTCATAGAATTAAAAATCCAGCGTATGCAGTGTTTTAATTGGATGACAGCGCTCTAAGTGGATAGTCTTTCACTGTTCCAGGAATAAGTTCCAGACGAGGATAAAGGAGGTAAAAATACCTCCTTGTCTTAAAGGCTTGGGTTCCTGGATTCTTATTCCTCTGCATCGACTTTTTTTTTACCCTTAAAGCAACATCATGCAAGAATTGGTAGACTTGGCACCCCTAAACAGTGTTATTCACTTTTACACCACTGTCGTAGGCTCAAGGCCCAGACACTCCAGACTGACATCGAAGAACTAGCAGTGAAGAAGGCCGGCTTACAACTGCATCGCCTCACGTTGCCTTGAAGACAAAGCAACGACTACAGTCGGCGACCAAAAAGCTTGTACAAAGCAATGCTTTCTCCACACCACTTTCACTAATATAGCCACTGCTAATCGAGAATATGTCTGAAAAACAGTAACAAATGGCACTGGCAAATAGCAGAGCCAAAATTAAGGAGAAACTGCTCTAAATGGGTGAAATCATGGATACTACAGTCACTGGCTCAAAGGCCTTTGGTCACCGGGTCATATTTTACGTAGAAAATATTTTCCTGTTTTCCCTCTGATGTCCTCTGGCTGCCCGGCCGGGGATTTAAGGGATTTCCTGATGGACAGATAGCTTTACTTGTTGCCAAGGTGACAGCTAATGGTGCAGTTAGCAGTCCTATTAGGTCACTCTCCTTGTCGAACCACTCCCCGCCTGCTTTCTCCACTGGGTCCCCCCTCCTTCTGGTGTTAGAAAGCTGCTGTGCTAGGGGTGTAAACACTGACACTCTTGCGGTGATCTAAGTCCCCAATCCAAGCAGAGTCTGCTAGTCGGACCACTAGCTGCACAGCTAACTAAGCTAACTAGCTACAGGCAGCTACAGTTAGCCACAGTTAGTGGTTACTTGTACGCAAGTCACAGAGTTATTTTCTCAATTAAACATTATCCAGTTTCACCAAAATCAGTGAAAAAAGTTATGTTTTTCTGCCTGCAGAAACATCCTGAGAATACTGAGCTAGCTTCCTCTCAGCCGCATACCCATAGTTAGTGGTATGTGACCTAGTGCCGTAAAGTGCATAATGTTGCTTTAAAGAAAAGAACTTTACATATGCAGCATGCTGGTGTAGATCATGATGATTAGAGCATAGTTTATCACAGCACAGAAAGGATGAACATATCGCTCACCAGAGTGCAGACCAATACGGATTCTGACTTTGAGATCAGGCATGTGCCTCATCTTGAAGGTCCCAATGCAATGGAGGATGTCCAGAGACATGTTGGCCATCTCAGCTGCATGACGGGTGCCGTTCCTATTGGGAACTCCTGAGGCTACCATGTAGGCATCTCCGATAGTTTCCACCTTAATACAGGAAAAATTGCGGTTCAATACACACAAGGTGAGGTTTTCTCTCAGTAGTCCAGCACTGCAAATTTTGAAAGTACTGGCCACCACAAAAAAAAAAGGGAATTCAATAAATGTTGGGTGTATTGCATCGATTAAAGAATTCAAGAAATGTTAAAAGTTTTGTTAAAAAACTGAAACAATAACTTATAATTTATAGAATTAACAATTTAAATAAAACAAAAAGTGTCTGTTGTTATAGATACCCACATTCGACCAAAAACACCCAAAAATAACAATCACCTTGTAGACATCATGCAGTCCAATGATAGCATCAAAGAGTGTGTAGAGGTCATTGAGTAAGTCGACCACCTCGATGGGTTCGCTGAGAGCTGAGATGGTGGTGAAGCCCACGATGTCACTGAAGTACAGCGTGACCTCGCTGAAATGCTCGGGTTTGACGGGCTTGCCTGTCTTCAGTGCCTGGGCCACAGACCTGAAGGAGGAAGATGATGAGTGGAGGACGGTCAACAGACATTCAATCTCTATGAGTTAAACTAATTATGATTTTTACTATTATTATTGATTGCAAAAAGACAAAATGAAGTCTCTTAAAGTGTAATGACTCTCTCCTCTCAATATCCAGTTAATGGTGTAATACAGGAAAGCATTAAATTTGATCTAATATAATAAATATTTAATTAAATCTGATTCAACTAAATTCAAAGTTAATGTAAACACAATGGTCTTTAGATGAGGACAATTCTGATCTGAGAGAGAAACCGTTTTAGTGATCAGTTGCTCATACTGACACATATCATGCATTATTGTAAATTTATATTTTATATATATATATTTTTTAGGACTGGTGACAGAAATTAATTACTGATTCATTATAAAATTAAATTTGAGCAGTTTTATAGAATAAAATCTCAAAACAGGACACACTGATTGATTTAATATGGTGATTTTATACTGAGCACTTGAGGTTAAACATCACTTCCAGTATATTTTGTTATTTTTAATATTCCCACAGTTGCTTAATGCAGCAGAACAACAGCTATATACTGAAGGAAAAGTCTGAGACAAAAACAAAGAAACTTAATTTAATAACAATCTCACAACGATTTCTCTGCGGCCTTGACTCTGCTTCATTTAGCACAGCTGGTTTGATCTCCACAGTTGAATTATTGTTACATTTCTGCAGAAAACCTCAGTACCACTCCTATATGTCAAGGAGCAGCCACCATGATGCATATATGCTGTCTCTGACCTTTGACCTCCCTGAGGAAGTAAAAGGAGCATCATGTATTTATTCTATTGTAATTGTGCTGATGCCTCCAGGTGCTTTTTGTGCTCATCAACCTAAAAAGCCATGACTCAGAGCATGACACCACAATTTTATTATGTCTGTTATGTGACAATTAACATTGCTGGACACTCACTTGGGCAACATCTGAGCCAACAGTTTGTCTGTCTTCTGTCTCTCCACCTCCAGCTCCTCTGTCCTCTCTCTAATCAGATCCTCCAAGTTGGATGAGTACTGCTCCAACATGCGCAGCATAGAGTCGATGATGTTGGTCTTCTTTCCCTTGGTGATGCTCTTGAACTGTCACATGGGAAGGACAGAACAGAGATGTCATCTCAACATACTGTATAAGGAGGAGCAGATCCGGATCAAAGTGTGTTTTCAGTGTTTTTACCTGTTTGAAAATCTCCTCAAAGGTCGGCCTCTTCTCCGGCTCTTCACTCCAGCTCTGTTTCAAGACTTGTATCACGTCTAGTGGGGCCTCGTCCACTGACATAAGAGGCCGACACAATGGAGGAGGCTCTTTGACCTTGCTGACAATTTCTGTCAACACACACAAACAATCACGACCATACAGACAGGAACACACACAGACGTAAGGCACAAACATAAAATGTTGAACTAAAAATTCAACTCAACTGTCATTGAGAATAAAAAGCAGACATAGTGCAGCTTTTTTCAGCAATGTTTGTTGCTAATGTTTGTCATTTTCTTTTCAGCTCCGTGTGAACACTTTGCATATTGAGGGTGTGTAATTATCACCAAAGGTCAGTCATTTGCCTTTCTCTCAGGTGGGGAGCATGAAGTCCAGGGCAAACACATCAATTAGCGACATAGATATTCCAAAAGTATTTAGAATATGGACACGGCCCCAGTAGCTTCTACTACTTTGTTGTTTCCTTTCATCACCATCTTTGGGGTTACTAGAGCCACATCACTCACCCTTGGGAGGCATATCCAGCATGCAGAAAGGTGAAGAGCGGCAGATGACCTCCTGCGCGACAATGGAAAAGCTGTAGACATCTCCCGAGTAAGTGCCCCTCCTCCTCTGACCAGGATTCCGCAGCAGCTCAGGAGCCGTCCAAAGCAGATCTTTATTGAAAAAAGATGCACAGTAGACCACAGTCACACGGTGTTACATAGTATTACATGATACAATAGGAAAGGCTAAATTAATTCTAAAATATCAACACACATCTTGTACACATTTATTTAAATCTGGAAGTAAGGCGCATTAGATGTATTCAAATGGTTAGGAAGTGGTTGAATGCTAATTTTAGCTAATTTTAACTATCCATTGTATTTTCAGTTGCTGATCAATCTTCAGTAAAGTGATATTGATTTGTCAGATTCCCTACATTACCTTTACTTGCAACCTAAAACACAGCAGCATGACATTTGAGCTTTCCACCCTGAACATGACATCAAAAATGTTTTGTTTGTGGGTGTGCATGAACTCACCTTCAGGCTTTTCCTCTTCTGTTTCAATGTTCTGGACAATCAAAATTTCATTGAACCCGTAATCCGTCACCTTCAATACAAAGCGCCCGTCTACCACACAGTTACGGGATTTGAGCCGACCATGGATGATGTCGCGGTTGTGCAGATACTTCATTCCCTGATGACAGTTTGTGGAAAACGTGTAAGTGAAGAAAAACATGAAAAGATGGGAAATTACATAACAGTGGGTAATTTTGTCTGTCTTTACCCGAATCAGATCCATTAACAGGGAAGACTTGAACATCCAGTCAAGACGCACTTCCTCGTTGTTCAGCAGATCCTCCAAGCTGCCCCTGCTGCAGTGCTCGGTCACAATACCAAAGATCCCAGAGTCGAAGAACAGCCCCAAGAACAGATTGATGTTCTCATGCCTCATGTCTCTGAGCTGATGGGAAGACAATCAAAACAAAGAGGTTGTGTCAGGTTTACTACATGTTGCAAGAGGAATATCACTCAGCTTGATATGTTCTTCAACATCTCTTTAGCTTCAAATTCAGATGGCAGTACATCAATGTGTGATCACAGAACAAAACCAGTCAATACACTGTGTCAGTTGTTGTTTTTTCTTACCTTGATAAAGATGTTCTCTGTGCTGTTGTTAACACCTGATATGACTCCAGCGGGGCATTTCTTCAACCAAACCCAGTCACCCTAAGATGTTCACAACACAACACAGTCTTTGTGAGACCAACAGCATCCAAAGGCTCAAGCACCAAAGTGGTAAAACAGGAGTTCGTTGAATGTGTCAAGACAAACTCGCCTCACCTCAAACACAGCAACATTCGAGCTGTCTGGTGTGGAGGCCAAGTAGCTGCGGCCAGACACTGAATGGTGAGGCGTCTTCATATCCAGCTGGCTTCTCAAGATACTTTCGTCAGTGAGCTTCTGTTCACACACAGTTCAAAAGAGGAAAGGTCAGTTTCAATCAGATGATCTTTTACAGGTGAACAACGTTCAGTAAACAGGTAAACAATACTCTCAGTATTCTAGGAGACTCAGCGCAGAACTGACCCGTTTGCTGATTTGAGTGTTGATGAAGACCAGGTCATCCAGAGTCAGGACTACCTTCGATGATCCATCGCCACCACCTCCAAAGCTGAACCCAATTCTGCCCCCTTTCCTGGACCAACACCAAGAAAACAATCATAATATTTTCTAAAAATTAGAGAAATTCAGAAAGATTGAACCAGATGAGATATCGTTTGGTACCTTTGGTATTCTGCTGTACATACCTGAAATTACCAAAGAAGTAAACCCCAATTACAAGCAATGTGATGAACAAAAGGGAAAAAAATAAAAGAGTCACCGAATCCATGCCTTTAGGAAGAGAAGAAGAGAAGAAAAAAACAGAGATTTTAATTGATTTGCATGAACTAAATCCAGCAACGTACACAGCAAGAGCTCATACCAATATCTGGTGCACTCACCTCCAGTACAGGCAAAGTATGGGCTGAACCAGCAGCCTGAGTCTGTGTAGGGCGTGCTGCCTGCGAAATGGATCGAACGAATATATTTCAAGCTCCCAGTCCTCCCGTCTGTATGAATAGCCTGCAGAGTATGAGTGGAATAAAGTGTGCTGCCCATGCCGCTGTAGTCGAGCACTACATAGGGAGCTTGCATGCCTTCACCGTTCCTGCCGCCCTTCAAGGGCTGATTGAAGCCTTCAAAATCAAAGCCGCCCTTGCTGTCAGCCAGGATCTGACCAGTTACCCAACGGCCTCCATTGGCACGGGCCTGTTCAGCAGCCATAGCTGTGTAGTATATCATGTTGTAGATGGTGCCAAAGAATGGAGAAACCTGACAGAAAAGATAGTGATGTGACGTTTGTATTAGTTTGTTTTAAATCTTTTTCTATTATCACTTCATCACAATATTCAGTAGAGAGTCTCACCTGCTCTGGTGGGGTGCTGCTGCGGATTTCATAATTGTCTTGAGCATCTCTAAAGGCTTCTTGGAAATTGCGTTCTCCAGAATCCATAGTGATGGTGAGGACCCCGTCAAAGGCTTTCCGCAGCTTGGTGTCATTGCCTAGCAAATAGTAGTGTGCATCCTTGTAGGGTAATGCGTAGAGTAGGGCGTCATAGGGGATGAACACGTAGCCACGGTCAATCATACGCATGTCCAAGGCTGTTGTCAGAAGTTGGTACTGGGTCTGACCACCAATCAGGACAGAAGGCATGCACATTATGATCACTGTTGGAGAGAAGAAAGATATAAAGCTCATTCATTTGTTTGATCCATATGGAATAAAACTTTCCAGTCTTTCAATCATCTTTACATCTTCAACTCACCTCTAACCCGGTCTGCTTCCCGCACCGTTGTCAGGGCTCTCCGGGGCCCCTCCTTGTCGTCCCCCATAGTGACCACAGGGTTGACAGGTAGGCCAAGGTCCCTCAAGGATGAGGCCAGCTCCTGTCCTGTGGCTTCCCACAGGTCTGTCTCCTCTGAGATTATGGCCACATGGGCCCAATGAAAGTACCGCAACACAGAGAAAAGCACACGGGATGACAGTGGCAGCGGCCTCAGAAATGTCGGATACATCCCTCCTTTGTTGATGTTGGGTTTGAGGCAACCCCAGGAAAGAATCCCAACGTCCCACTCCTTTGTGTACAGAGCAGCTGATGAGCAATAGCCTGGGTTTGCGGGGCCCAGGAAAGCAGCGCCATAACCGTCCAGCTCCGCAAAGCGAGCAAGGGCACGGGAGGACTTGCAGTCTTCATTGATCAGTGTGTAGTCATACCAGTAGCCTTTGTTGAGGTAGGGGTCCTTGTTGATGCGGCTGGTGGCAAGGCGGGCTGCCAAGTCAGGGAGGGCTTTGGAGTATAAGAGGTCACATGTCCAGGGTCCAACCAGGGCCACCTTGAAAGTGGTCGCCCAAGCTTGACAGGGCAGAAATAAGACAATGACTAAGGGCAAAAGAAACCAGTTCCCCCAGCAGCTCCGAAAGCATTGGGATGATGGCAACTGTGGTTTAGATGACAAAGTTCCTGATGACAATGATGATGAAGCTGCTATTGATTTAAACAGACTATTTCCACTGGAACTGTTCGTAGCCACTGTCTGCATATGTCTTTTTCTCTTCACTTTTATGGGGTCGTGCTGCCATCGTGGATGGTAGGACAGGTTGTGCAGAAAGCGAGGGTCTCTGTGACTTGCCATCTCCTCACACAGCTATTCTGATGCTTTAGACACAGAAGAGGAGTGCAGAGTTTATGGTGATTGGTGTGACAGTGAGTGTGTCTTTTTGGATGGGACTGTCTCCCTTGGCACTCAGCAGGCTTCTAGTCCAAAATTGGACAGCTGACGAAACGACCCCAAGCCATCACTACCTCCAGAAAATAAGAAATAAAGGGGGAGACAATGAGAAAATTAGTAGCGTGACAACTCAGTGTGTTCTGTTTCTGTGAAGTATCAGGCCTTCAACTGTCTCCAGGACACAGACACGATCCCTGACCTCAACTTGCTTCTTGCTGATCTGTTTTGTTTAACAGAATGTGATGTTGAATCTTATCAACCTCCATCTGTCACCTAGGACAGGGTTGCCCAGAGTGCCCAATGCTCTTGCAAAGGGAATTAATGGCATGTGTGTGGCAAGCTGATTAGCTCTGCAGGGGCCACAGAGTTTATAAAATCAAGTACCGGGTAACGTGCGGCTAAATCTGGCCTCAGTGTCTCTATTTGGTGACATTTCCCTTCTAAAGTCAATCTCTTGAGATCTTCTCAGTCATGATTCGTCTTCTTCTTCTTCAAGTTAAGTCACCCCTAAGATTCTTGAAAACAGCATCTAAATTTGTGTTACCTGCTGGAAATATATCAAGATTAAATCAAAGTACAATTAAGCTTACACTGGCGTTCAGGTTAGATTAGAAAAGACAGTCAGGCCCTATCAATGTTCAAAGATTAACTGAATTTAGAGACTTTATTGCTGAAAGGACGCTGGAAAACAACTGAAAAAATAATTTGCTGCTTTTATTGAATGTAAATAAACGATAACTATTGGACTACTAGAACAAGAATATTGTGCATTTCTTACTGTTGCCACAAATAATAATCATGTAACCATGGGAATTGACATGATTTTGTTCAGAGATATGCTTTTTAAAAATGGCTGCCCATGTCAAAAGTATTGACGTGACAGCTTAGCAAAATACCTGACCAACCTGCCAGTGGTGAGGGGGATTTTTATTGCAGCTAATTCTAAAATTCAGATCATTGCAAGCTCAGCTTGATAGAAATAAAATTGTCCCACCAATACAATGTTGGTTTATAAAGACAACTTCAAAACTCTAGACCAAAGCTTAAAATACTTAAAGTAGTACTTCTGGTCAAACAATTCAAACAATACATAAGGGGACCACTCTAGTGGTCTGGTGTGATAATGTTCCTAAATGACTTCAATCATTGTGGCATTTTCGACTTGCAACTTCTCTTTACTTATGAGCCGACATACACACTTACACCGATGTACAGTATATACATCTGCATAAGCTGATATTGGCCCGTGTAAAGCCTGGATGATTTAACGGTCTAGCTCTTAAATATTACATGTAAACCACTTGTGGTTCAGATATGACATTTTAACTGCACGAAATACGACATGGCCTGATTTCTTTCCTCATCGTCAAGCTGAGATGCAGCAAGACAGTGACGACTGACAAGCCTTCTAAAGTGGCTAATACTCACCGTGGCTTATTAGTTGCTAATAGGTTAAGAGGAGCACTGACGAATATTCTAGCCTCACTCTAACTACGGTTCTGAAAATAATAAATAGGTCAAATTATGTTAATCCCTCAAAGCCCCTTCTACGTTATATGTACAGAGCAATTTTCTAAAGGTCTATAAGAGTTGTATGAAGGGATAAGGCATAAAGGGGCATTCCAACAGTTACTGGAGTGGATAGGTCGGCTGCAACAGATTTAAACAAGCTTACAATGACACAGAATGATGGATGAATTATTGACATTAATAAAAACAGTACCTCTATTACCCGCAATACTAAAAAATCACAGTGAATATATATTTGATAAGACGCGATTCAGACCTGAAGTAGCTTTTCTACATGGGAGCCACGTCAGTGTTGGAGCCTGTTGTTGAATAGCACCATTCAAATTCCAGGTGGATTAAGTATACAGAAGTATACAGCAGGTGAAGTTATCTTTGTTCTTCCATTGGGAAAAAATATCATAGGTAATCCGAATGGCATAAAAAGTAAAAAAAATAAAAATAAAACCAAATTATCTCCCCTTGCATCCAACTTCCTCAAAGACAAAACTGAATGAAATGAAAGATCTCCTCATTCCAGTGGTTTGGTCTTCAGTTCTTGCTGTCCCTGTTTTGGACTGGGACCTACCCCAAACCACAGTGCATGGGACGGTGCGTGAGAAGAGGCGCAAGTCTGAACCAGAGTTCGGATTGGTAAAAAATAGATTGGCAGAGAGCTTGGGAGAGGTAACAGGTAAAAGAAAGGGAGGAGTGGGAAGGACTGGTAAGCTTTGACTTCTCAGCCCTCTTTAGCTTTTAATCCATACTAGTGTGGGAAGAGTGTGTGTGGGGGGAGGGCTGGAGGAGATGTTGAAGGAGGTGAAAGTACAGACTCTGGTGCTGTTGTAGCCTAGAAAATCTTTAAATCTTCACAACCATTTTACAAACCGATTTGAGCTGTAACTGGCAAAATAATGGGATAAATGAACCATTTTATTGGTGTTTGAGCCATGCTGAATTTCAGTCAGCATCTTTAGCATCTTTACTGTAAGATTAGGGGAACAGCAAAGAGCGTGATTGAGGGTCTACAGGGCATTTAAACTACTGCAGCAAGGTTATATGAGGCGACAGGTGCCTCAATGAACCTGCCTGGGTTATTACATGCAATCCTGTAATTCAAGGTAGCCATCAGTGATAGTCGCGCCGTTGTTCTGCTTTGTGTGAGGAGGTTTATTAAATTAATTATATTCTTTGCTTTGGGCACATTTAAGCTGAGAGAAATAAAGTAGGGAGTTTGGTGAATGATAGAAGATGATAAGGAACGTGAACCCAAATTGAAGACGAAGTTCATGGATTTTGATGAGTGAAGTGTTGCTGATCTGCCACAGAAAGTCCCCTTCATTTCAACCCTGAGTTCTGGAAATGAATGATGAGTTTCACACAAGATAAAATCCTTTTTGTGGTCCTTTTTTCCATAATAGATAGGACAGCAGGTATCTGAGGAACTCTCTTTCATTAAATAGAAATTCCGGGTATGTAGAGGAGGGACTGTAAATGAGTTTGCGGCCTTTTTTTCCCTTAGTTGTTCACAGGCTACTAAAAAAGCAGTTTAATGCATCAATCAAATAAATCTGATGATTCTCAAAGTTTGTTTTACGTTGCAGAAATATTTCCCTCACTAATCTGAACCTCACACCTGATAAAATACCAGAAAATGTTCACGGTAAATAAAGCTTTTGTCACATTCAATAAAATATGTCAAGGTATCTTTAACATGTCCAGTTTTCTTCCAGGGGCTTCATGAGCCTGCTGACATCTCCACAGCCTCCCTCCCTTCTTGAGGTCAAGTGTCAAATTCTGGGCAAGATGAGAGTCACAGAGCAAAGATCACCATGAGCATCTCGCATACGGGGAGTGGAGCTAATAAAAGCATAAGAACTATGTGAGCTGGAGCCGAGGGCTGAAAATATCTTGAGGTAAGCCACTGAAAGTCTGCTGTTGCCCTCTTGACCTGCACAATGTAGGGTACACTGCAGCTCTACAGCTGGAATTTAAGCTTATCAAGGGACAAGAAACTCCACACTGAGAAAACATTTAAATATGAAGATGATACAGCAGAAACATCCGTCACAGCTTCAGTGACCTCTGCCGAGCTTAATGAACATGAAGATGGTCTCCGTTAAGTGTGACGATGTGTGTGTTCTTGTTTGCCCTGTCTTGCACATTGATTGCAGCCTTGTTGAAGTAATCAGATTAGACAGGTGAGGCTGTGCTAAACTGATCTCCTGCCTGCAAGCCTCTTAGCGACATGGCTAACGGCACTGACAGAGATCACTTCGAAGCAAGGTCAGACATACAGCTGGCCAAGTTGAGAAAAGAGCTAGCATGCTACAGTAATATTGCACAATACTGACATGAGGAGACCAACACTGCCGACCTGTCATTTTCTTTTTATTGTTATTATTAATCTGTAGCATAAACTACCTAAACACAGCCATATAGCCGTGTAAAGAGACGAGGCGCTCAGTATTTGTTGAAAAATGTGACAAAATGTGTTTGTAGACTTGCTGCATCCGTCCAAATGCACTCGATCTACATTTTAATGACCTCTGTCCTCAGCAGACAGTGTGAGACTGGCATGTGTTGGTCACATGACTTTTAACGCTTCATGCGATTTACTGACTTATAAGTACATCTCTCCTGGAATTCTCTACTTTCTTTGGTGAAGCTATTTGTCAACGTTAATCAATCAAATACAGGAACACACCCTGTGGGAGGGACAATGGAGGAGCTTAGACACTTGACTCCTCCATGACCCCATGTAACTGATAGAACAAATGAATTTGGCTGCCTCCCTCGTGTGACATCACTTAATCGTTCCAGGATCACCGGCTTCCCTGGAACTTCCCTGAAAAGCATTAGATAGTGTTATTTAACTGTGCAAGCATGTAACTAGGAACCTCCTCCCTGTGTTCGCCAACACAGGGCATAGTTTTCCTACAGAGTGCAAATTTTAAAGAATAAAAGAGAAATGTACTTTATATGAATGTACCCAAACTACTGGAGTTAATGAGTGAGGCTTACTCTTATATGTCCCCTAGGTGAACTGTTTTGTCCAGTGAGTTTAACTTTATCTTAGAGGTTACGTTGCACTTTCTACTTGTCTGTTGGATTTATATACACTCTAACACTGCTGTGTTGCGGATTTTCTTTTACACCTAAAAATGGATAAGGGAAACTATCAAGCGAAGTATTACATTCGCACACAAGTCTCAAGTGAGCAGGTGTCCCGCTGTAGATGTCTGTGTCTCAATGTCATCCAGGTGTAGTTGTGGACTGTTAGGGAGCTGCAGCACCCTCTGCTGGTTCACAGCTATTTGACTGCAAACATCAGTTTAATACGGTGGCCCAGAGGTGTCAGGCCAAATACAAAAGTCACAACACAAATACAAATGCCACAACACAAATACAAATGCCACAACACAAATGCAAAAGTCACAACACAAATACAAATGCCACAACACAAATGCAAAAGTCACAACACAAATACAAATGCCACAACACAAATGCAAAAGTCACAACACAAATACAAATGCCACAACACAAATGCAAAAGTCACAACACAAATGCAAAAGTCACAACGGAAGTGACCCACAACGGAAGTGACCTAAAACGGAAGTGACCTAAAACGGGTCCGTGCATGAAGTATAATGAATCTGCATTGTTTACGTTGTATAATGAAACATCCCATTTTGGGGGTATTTCCTGTTTCATTGTGTAAGACGTGTAACGCAGCTTGTTTCTTTATCCGACTTGTACAATGAACATTGAAAAAGGAAGTCGAGTGGTGGAAACAGCCTTCAAAGTAAAAGTTGTGCGTTTTGAAGCGTGTTGGCCGCAGCTGTCATTTTAAGGAGAGCGAAATAAAATAAATACAACCTAACAACAAATAGCCTAAATAATTTAGATAAATCATAACTGTTATACAGTGATATTTCCGCCACTTTCCCACAACTGAGAGAGATAATCACCGGGATTTTCAAAGTAAACACACCGTGTTTGAGACGGAGACTGAGCAGCTGGACTGCAGTCGTCATGAAGTACCAGTGGTAAGTCAAACTTGTTTTTTGTTCACCTTATCCACCAAACGTCTCCAACCAAACACTGTTTAAATCTGTTGACCTGCCAGGAACGTAGTTAGCTGTTAACTTCAGAACAAAGCCAATGCTAACAATGCTATTTTGTTTGCAGGTAAAGTTGCTAGCTGTTGTAGCTAAACAGCTGTTTAGTTACAACAGCTGTTGTAACTAAACAGCTGTTGTAACTAAACAGCTGTTGTAACGTTATGCTAACGTCACTCGTTTTTATTATCAGCTGTTTAGCGTCATTTTAATATTTGTCCATCTAAGTCTGTGTGAAATGCCTACAGTTATGCTAGAAGTGAGTTAACTGGACCCTGCCCAGTCATATAAGTAAGGCTGAGGGGTGTTTTGATATTAATTTTGATGTATTAAACTGTAGTGTGGTCTGTGTTCACAAATGTTACCAGCAGTGTTTGTGCATGCAGACAGACTGCAAAGTAAAGAAATATTCTAAATAATATAATTAATGTCATGTATCCCTATAATTAGTGAGTAAAAACTAAAGCTACAATTAATACACTGTTCATCTGTGGATGTACAGTTGACACCATCAAAATAAAGAGGAAAGATGAACCTCGGCCATATATTTTCTTTATGCAGTCTTTATATAAGACATCTGTTTTTAAACCTAACAAAATATGTATAATGTTAAATGAGTGTAATAGCACTACACTCTCTAGTGTATGGTTTCTTTCATCAATTTGAAATAAACTTGACATCTTTGTTGTTATTGTCATTACAGCTGAAATTGAAGGTCCTGTGTCGGCCCTGTGCCTGACACTGCTCATGGCCAGGGATGATGTCTGCCCTAAGTGCAGGGCACCAATATCTCAGGAGAGTACGGTGGCTGTGGCTGGCCTGTCCAAGGCCTTGCAAGTAATTAGAGGCACTTTCTAAAAATGTGTTGTTTTTATAAATGTGTTAAGTTATATTGTTGTGACACATTGTGTTCATCAATTAAATGTTAAGTTGGAACTCAGAACCTGACTCTGATGTGTTTGTTAACTGCACTGTTCTGACATTTTCTCAATCTACACATCCTACAACACACCATTTCCTTTAGTGGGTATTTTATAACTCCCTCCACTTCTTTAAGACATTTAGCATTTTATATTATATACATTTAATAACTTTATTTCATGAATTGTTGCATTTGTTACTGTATAATTAGACCATGTGTATACCTTTTATTGATGAATACAAACAACAAATACAATACCACAGTGATTCATAATGACTTCATTTTCTGGGACCAGTATGAGCTACTACATGTTTCATGTGGGTACTGTACAAAGATTAACCATCCCTTCTGATTAAAAGACAGTGTTTAAATACAAAACTGAATCAGTGTTGAAACTCCTTCACTCCTCCTGAGGTGAGCGACACTCCTTCCACATAGATAGATAGATAGATTACTCTGTAATAAATGACTAAAAACAGATAAAAACACAGCAGTTATTACACATAGTTATTGCCTGAGGGAAGGATGGAGAACAGGGAGTGTCCGGGGTGCAAGGTGTCCTGCTGGACTAAGGACGCAGCCCTGGGGGAGGCTGGTGTGTGCTGAGTGATGCTGGAGGAGGTGTGGTGGCTGATCCTGACGCACTGGGTTCTGTTGGTGAGGAAGTTCTTAATCCACCTGCAGAGATGGTCTCCCAGACCCAGTGTTTGTAGTTTGTCAGTCAGTTTTCTGTGTAGTGGATCTATTGGTCCTGTATGCAAATTGGTGTTGGTCGAGGTCAGGAGGGATGCATGTCTTAATGTGGGGCAGTAGTCTCTCCAAGCATTTTCATAATCATGGACGTGAGGGTAATCATTCAGGCTTGTGATGGCTGAGGTTTTGGGTACAGGGATTATGGTGGCAGTTTTCAGACATCTGCCTCTCCAAGGGTCTCATAAGCTCTCTACTCTGGTCCTCTGGAAACTCTGCAATAAAAGGTAATATTTTGTTAGGTTTAAAAACAGAAGTCTTACATAAAGACTCTTTATTTTGATGGTGTCAACTGTACATCCACAGATGAACAGTGTATTAATTGTAGCTTTAGTTTTTACTCACTAATTATAGGGATACATGACATTAATTATATTATTTAGAATATTTCTTTACTTTGCAGTCTGTCTGCATGCACAAACACTGCTGGTAACATTTGTGAACACAGACCACACTACAGTTTAATACATCAAAATTAATATCAAAACACCCCTCAGCCTTACTTATATGACTGGGCAGGGTCCAGTTAACTCACTTCTAGCATAACTGTAGGCATTTCACACAGACTTTGATGGACAAATATTAAAATGACGCTAAACAGCTGATAATAAAAACGAGTGACGTTAGCATAACCTTACAACAGCTGTTTAGCTACAACAGCTAGCAACTTTACCTGCAAACAAAATAGCATTGTTAGCATTGGCTTTGTTCTGAAGTTAACAGCTAACTACGTTCCTGGCAGGTCAACAGATTTAAACAGTGTTTGGTTGGAGACGTTTGGTGGATAAGGTGAACAAAAAACAAGTTTGACTTACCGGTACTTCATGTCGACTGCAGTCCAGCGGCTCAGTCTCCGTCTCAAACACGGTGTGTTTACTTTGAAAATCCCGGTGATTATCTCTCTCAGTTGTGGGAAAGTGGCGGAAATATCACTGTATAACAGTTATGATTTATCTAAATTATTTAGGCTATTTGTTGTTAGGTTGTATTTATTTTATTTCGCTCTCCTTAAAATGACAGCTGCGGCCAACACGCTTCAAAACGCACAACTTTTACTTTGAAGGCTGTTTCCACCACTCGACTTCCTTTTTCAATGTTCATTGTACAAGTCGGATAAAGAAACAAGCTGCGTTACACGTCTTACACAATGAAACAGGAAATACCCCCAAAATGGGATGTTTCATTATACAACGTAAACAATGCAGATTCATTATACTTCATGCACGGACCCGTTTTAGGTCACTTCCGTTGTGGGTCACTTCCGTTGTGACTTTTGCATTTGTGTTGTGACTTTTGCATTTGTGTTGTGGCATTTGTATTTGTGTTGTGACTTTTGCATTTGTGTTGTGGCATTTGTATTTGTGTTGTGACTTTTGCATTTGTGTTGTGGCATTTGTATTTGTGTTGTGGCATTTGTATTTGTGTTGTGACTTTTGTATTTGGCCTGACACCTCTGGGCCACCGTAGTTTAAAGGGGCTGCATGTAATAATTTGTAGCCATTTACACGCATCAATCCATTTTTTTTCATGATTGTAACGTGATATGAAAGATGAGACCTTGCCCGTCTCACTCTGTTGACTTTACAAACCTGCGGATGATATGTTTAAGTTGTTTCATGCTGAAATGTGGATTTCCTTGTGAAGGACTCGGAGTCATGACAGTCCAAAAGATGTGACACAGAGCGAGAGTTGCTAATGTTAGTTTAGTCTGATAACATAAACTAATGACCTGCTTCCAGCACAGCACAGAAGACACACAGAACACCTTTAAACCACCCTATCTCTTTGACATTAGGCATTGAAAGACATTTCTGTAAAGCAGTTTTTACCATCTTTTATGTTCACTCTTCTGTTTATTTTAAGAGCACAGGTGCCTCTAGTTTTTTTCTGTTAAACTTGCATCAGAAAAACACCTGGCCACTGGATTAACTATTTTGTTCAGTTCAGTTCATCATCAAAACCTTTTAGTTAATATTTAGAGGGCTTAGTGGGCACAACCTGCTGGAAAATAGTGAAGGCATTTAAGGACAAGCTCAGCTGAGACAAGACAACTGAAGTAGATTGGGATTTGTGGTGGTATGTAAAAAAACAGCCAAAAAAACAAATAAATGAGCTAAATGGCTGCTCGCGGTTAGTCCTGCTTAATCTCTGGAAGCACCGAGACCAAGCTCAAGCACCCACTTCGACTCGGGTGCGTGCTAACTCTTTTAGCTTGACAGCTACAGTGAAGATTTAGGCTCTAAAGAGGGTGTAAATGATATCTTTTCAAATCAGATTTCCAATCTTGGGGCTCTCGGAGACTTGGACTTCACTGGACAAATTGTATGGAGCCACTTTATTTTATTCTTTGTAGAATTTTTGGATGAAGTGTTCTCTTGACACAGTGCAAGACCTGCTGCTCACATAATTACCATAGGAGTGAGAGACTGTGCTCACTTTGTCACTTCACCCCAGCTTGACATGGTTCTATGTTTATTCATCTACGTACTAAATGTACACATGTTAAGATCATATTTGTGTGTGAGAAACAAGGGATATTAGGCCACAGTACACTCTTGTGTCACACATATAATCCAAACTATAACAACACAATCACTTCCATCATCTTACGTCATCATACATCAGCTGGTCACATCAGAGGCTGGGTAAATGTTTTGTGTCTTTCATTTTGTTCACGTTGTTCAGCGTTCAAGGTTAAGAAAATAACGCATAAAAGACATTCAAGTTAAATAACTAACAGAATGTTTTACAGAGCGCAGCTCTTATTAATCTTCAACTTAAACATGGAACTGAAATTACTGAATGGTTTATGTATTACTAGAATTCGTGGACGATCACAAACATTATCACTCGGGCATATAATCGAGAGCATTTTCAGTTTATCTATGTACAGACTCTGTTTTGCATGAAAAGTTAGGACTGTTTCTGCGGTTGTTAAACCCTGACAGATTGTGACTGCGGCAAAGACTTATCAGCTGACAGAATGACTGTGTCATGTTCACAACTACGTTATTATCTCCACTGCAGCTGCTGGAGGAGTCATAGTTTTGTTTTGGGGTTTTAGTGATTAGATGCGAGTGTCATACGAGTAATGACAATGGGTTTTTTGAGTGCTCTTGTGGCCTGATGTGACCCCATGCTACATCCTATGGTCACTAAAAAGTGTCAATGTGAAACGCCACTATGAGCCAAAGCACAAAGTTTTTGAGCATACATACCCAGTCAAGTCTGAACTGAGGTCACAGAAAATAAGCAGTCTCAGAGCCCTATATGAACAACCATCACCTGGATTTTGGGTCAATACAAAAAGCCATTTACTGATGGAGGGGTTGTCAAGGAGTGCATGAGTGCACTTACTTGAGGGGAAACAGAAACAGAAATTTTATTTTTCAAAAATGAAGTACTTTATTTTAAGATGCACAATTTTTAAAAAGCTATTTTATTTATTTTCACTATTTTATTTTTAAATGCAGCCTTTTCTTTCCTCAAAGAGAGAAGAAAATAATACATATTATCTACAGTATTATATATCTGTATAATTAAATGTTAAGTGACAATAAATATTGTCGAAATGTTTTTGAATTTTTGAAAATTTGATTTGACAGTCAGTCCTTGATTACATGCAGACGTTGATACAACTACTAGGCTACTTCAAAATATATCACACTAAATCATAATGCAAGTTAGACATTATGATGTTCCGGACCTTTGCTTGAGGAAATTTTCTCTAACTGGACCTATTTGAATTTTAGTTGAATAGCCCTGCTTTATAACATAACACGTGACCTCAGACTTGAGACCAAGTCGGCAATGACTTTGTCTCACAGGTTTCTTGACTTGGTAGTCTCCCTCCATCTCTTTATACCCATAAACCCTCATGCTTTTTGTAATTTCCTTTAACCAGATCAGATTAAACTTTTGTGTTTACTTGAAATGTCTGTTTGCACAAAAACCTCTACATTTTCTCCATTTGCATACTTTGTATAAGAATGTTGTCTTTAAGTCAATATGTATGCAAATTTAAGGTCCTACGAAAGTTCAATTAGAAGAACTTTGCACACTAAGGCTTTTAGTTTATATTTCTTATCATGCGGTTTCGGAGCTTCAGGTGTTGCCATCGAATATTTCAATAACAGATATCCAGACCAAGATGTCCTCTTCAGTGTGCCTCATTTTGGCTTTTAAAAAGCTATTTTATTTATTTTCACTATTTTATTTTTAAATGCAGCCTTTTCTTTCCTCAAAGAGAGAAGAAAATAATACATATTATCTACAGTATTATATATCTGTATAATTAAATGTTAAGTGACAATAAATATTGTCGAAATGTTTTTGAATTGTTCTGTCTTCATTTGATTTGACAGTCAGTCCTTGATTACATGCAGACGTTGATACAACTACTAGGCTACTTCAAAATATATCACACTAAATCATAATGCAAGTTAGACATTATGATGTTCCGGACCTTTGCTTGAGGAAATTTTCTCTAACTGGACCTATTTGAATTTTAGTTGAATAGCCCTGCTTTATAACATAACACGTGACCTCAGACTTGAGACCAAGTCGGCAATGACTTTGTCTCACAGGTTTCTTGACTTGGTAGTCTCCCTCCATCTCTTTATACCCATAAACCCTCATGCTTTTTGTAATTTCCTTTAACCAGATCAGATTAAACTTTTGTGTTTACTTGAAATGTCTGTTTGCATAAAAACCTCTACATTTTCTCCATTTGCATACTTTGTATAAGAATGTTGTCTTTAAGTCAATATGTATGCAAATTTAAGGTCCTACGAAGGTTCAATTAGAAGAACTTTGCACACTAAGGCTTTTAGTTTATATTTCTTATCATGCGGTTTCGGAGCTTCAGGTGTTGCCATCGAATATTTCAATAACAGATATCCAGACCAAGATGTCCTCTTCAGTGTGCCTCATTTTGGCTTTTAAAAAGCTATTTTATTTATTTTCACTATTTTATTTTTAAATGCAGCCTTTTCTTTCCTCAAAGAGAGAAGAAAATAATACATATTATCTACAGTATTATATATCTGTATAATTAAATGTTAAGTGACAATAAATATTGTCGAAATGTTTTTGAATTGTTCTGTCTTCATTTGATTTGACAGTCAGTTCTTGATTACATGCAGACGTTGATACAACTACTAGGCTACTTCAAAATATATCACACTAAATCATAATGCAAGTTAGACATTATGATGTTCCGGACCTTTGCTTGAGGAAATTTTCTCTAACTGGACCTATTTGAATTTTAGTTGAATAGCCCTGCTTTATAACATAACACGTGACCTCAGACTTGAGACCAAGTCGGCAATGACTTTGTCTCACAGGTTTCTTGACTTGGTAGTCTCCCTCCATCTCTTTATACCCATAAACCCTCATGCTTTTTGTAATTTCCTTTAATCAGATCAGATGAAACTTTTGTGTTTACTTGAAATGTCTGTTTGCACAAAAACCTCTACATTTTCTCCATTTGCATACTTTGTATAAGAATGTTGTCTTTAAGTCAATATGTATGCAAATTTAAGGTCCTACGAAAGTTCAATTAGAAGAACTTTGCATACTAAGGCTTTTAGTTTATATTTCTTATCATGCGGTTTCGGAGCTTCAGGTGTTGCCATCGAATATTTCAATAACAGATATCCAGACCAAGATGTCCTCTTCAGTGTGCCTCATTTTGGCTTTTAAAAAGCTATTTTATTTATTTTCACTATTTTATTTTTAAATCCAACTTTATGGAAGTCAAATACTAAATTGCTGGAGTATCCTGTTAAGGTAAATATCTTATTTTTTAGCTAAGTCTGGTGCTTGCAAGACTCAGGTGCAGCATGTGGCTCCAGGGGTGTTGCTCAAGTTTACCCTCATGACAGCAGCACACACACAGGGAGGGGTGGAGCTGTGAAGGAGGAGCACTACATGAAAAAGTTGTCATTTCCTATGATATAAACTTAGGATGAACCACCTTTTACAAGGCAGTCCTGCTCAGTCTGGAGCTCTGCTGCAAAATGTCATTCACTGACGCACTGACCATTGTTGGGGGATTTACTGTTGTTTTCCACCTGCTGAAACTGGCCTGGAAATGTTGGTGTGGATTCAGAGAGTTTATTCTGTCGGAGCGTTGGCAAGTGGATCTAAGGACATATGGGAAATGGGCAGGTAACGTCAAAGAAAATGTTTTTTACACTCTCTTATGCATTTATAGCTACTAGATCTCTCTCTCTCTCTCTCTCTCTCTCTCTCTCTCTCTCTCTCTCTCTCTCTCTCTCTCTGTGTGTGTTTGTGTGTGTGTGTGTGTGTGTGTGTTTGTGTGTGTGTGTGTGTCTGTGAAAGGCCAAGTGCAAACGAGAGCACAGGTGCATGATGCTAATCTTATTTATGACTGTTAGTGAATGACAGAGGGCAGAAAGGTTTTGGGAATATTCTCTCAGAATGTTAATTTCCGTCAACAGCTCCAATCGGACTTCCTGCCTGTAAAAGTATTTTGATAAGCTGTTCACATTCCTGCTTGATGGGACATTTCCCTCTGATTGCCTGAAAGCATTTTAATTCTCTACACATACACATCAACATCAGTTTAATTTAAAGACAATTTTTATTTATATCTGACATTTTTGCTGTTGGAAACACTAATTTGGAGTCCAAACAGTACACACAGAAGAAGATGTGTCTCTGGTGTCTGAATGACCAGGATCTTATTCACATACTGCAGAAGAGAGTGTTTCCTCTGGCGAAGCAACGGGGGATGTTTTCCTCTCACTTTTCCTCTCCCCTGTGCCTCTCTTAGAAGCCTAATATTCCAAGTGTAAACCAGAGCCAACTGCACTCTAAGTGTGTGCAGTTGGCTCTGGTTATTTGACAACCAATATTTGTATCTGAGACGCAGTGTGGCCAACACTGACCTCAGCATTTTGAAGGGCAGGATTTAAGCCGTGCATATTGTATGAAATGAAAGAGTCATATGAAATATTTTTCGCAAAATGTAAGATTTAGAACTGCAAACTGAGTGAGCGAAATGTAGAAAATGTATTTATATTTTTTGCATAAATGGTTGAAGAACTTGCGTTCACTGTGTCAAAAGTTCACATTTTTTAACACCAGAGGAAATATTACACCAGCCTAGATGGCTACAATAAGAATGTGGCAGCACAAATGTGTCTTGGTAGTGAAGACACTACCAGTACACATCCTTCATCAACCTCCATCATGACTTGATTTAAAAATCATAAAACAAATGTAAATAATGTAGGTTTTTATAATTGTAAAATGACTTTAAAATGGTTTCCTCTGACATGTGACTTCTCCCTTGTGCAGTTGTCACTGGTGCCACATCTGGCATCGGTAAAGCTTATGCCACAGAGGTGAGTCTCCAATTTTCTTTTTTAAAACAAATGTAATCCATTATTTGGTTAGGATGGGAAGAGTTAGATAATATTTGCAGGGCTGTTTAGAAGAGTCTCGCAGAGTCTTGAATGCCACCAACCTTGTTTGTCTGCATATCTTCTTCCAGCTGGCACGAAGAGGCCTGGATGTTGTTTTGGTGAGCAGATGTCATGATAAGCTTCAAATGGTCGCCAAAGAGATAGGTGAGTGAAATGTAAACAATACTGGTGTGCTACAGCAATGTTTCCATTACAATAAACACATTTGTCTTTTCTTGTGCTATTCTGGGGCAGATTTAATCCAAAGTGCTCTTTGTCTCCTTCAGAGGATCAGTATGGACGAAAGACTCGCACCATCCAAGTTGACTTCACAGACGGCCACAGTATCTACCCTGCTATAGCTGAAGGACTACAAGGACTGGAGATTGGAATTCTGGGTAATGGGAAATACATTACAGAGCAAAGAAAAAGCTTATGAGGTTATTCAGATGTTTTGTAAATTTAGAAATATTTGAAAAAAAGAGGTGGCAGCCTCAAACTTGTAAGCAATTCTTATATATACATACTGAGAAAACAAGGAGTCCAGCAGCTGGACAAATCAATAAAGTTCCCAAGTTCCTTTGTTCCCAGCGTACTATATTCCCAAAGTCTTCAGTACATTCTGAGGCTCCTATGTTCCCAAGTTACTTTGTTCTCAGGGTCCCATGTTCCCAAAGTCTTCAGTACATTCTGAGGGTCCTATGTTCCCAAGTTACTTTGTTCTCAGGGTCCTATGTTCCCCAGGGCCTTTGCAACCATGGTTATGTGTTCCCAAGATTCTACATTTCCAATGTCATATGCTCACATGGTCTTATGTTCCCAAAATCCTTTGTTCCCAGGCATATGTTCCTGGGCCCTATGCTCACAAGGTCCTATGTTACCATATGTTCCCATATGTGGTTATGTGTTCCCAAGATTCTAATGAGGTAAATGTTCACTAACAAAGGTTCTTGTTGTTTGTGTCTTTGTAACCGTACAGTTAACAATGTAGGGATGACCTATTCTGATAATTTTGCCTATTTCCTGGAAATACCAAATATTGAACAAGTAAGTTTTGCATTTTCAAATGTCATCTTTCTGAAGACAAAACTCTGCATGATTTATTTCTCCTGACTGAGGCTGTCCACGTTTGTGTCTGATTTGTAACGCACAGTTTCCCTTGTGTGTTTGTACTCACCAGAAAATCACTCAGGTTATCAACTGTAACGTGCTGTCTGTCCCTCAGGTAAGATACCTCTGAATATAAACTTTGTGTATTTGTTCATTCACCTTTTCCACTGTATCTGAACACAGTTTTATCCATTCCCCTGCATTAAAAAAAGATAATTATTTATATTGTCTTCACCTAGATGACCAGACTGGTTCTCCCAGGCATGGTTGAAAGGTATTGTCACAAAGCTCCAGATGTTAACGGCTGATATGAAGTAATGAGAACATAGGATGTATTTATTGATTGTTGTCTTCCATCTCCTTGCTAGAGGGACAGGGCTGATCATTAATATCTCATCTGAAGTGGGCATCCATCCACAGCCTTTGTTGTCCCTTTATTCTGCCACAAAGGTACGTTCTCATCCAGATATCCTGTTAATTACACGCATACATTCATTTAAACACATGGTGACCAGATCACTCCTACACCTTCACTGATCTGTGCACAAGTTCATGACAACATTGCTTTATGACTGACTCTCTCCTTTATTTCAGGCTTTTGTAATACATCTCTCTCACTGTCTGCATGCTGAGTACAAGTCAAAGGGAATTACGGTTCAGGTAAAGTATTTGACACTTAACTGAATTCTAAAAATTACAAAGCTCATTCACATGTACTCAAGCTGGAGGAGATTTAAAATACTACGAAATCATCATATTATAAAGTAATCATTTAACCTTAAAATATATTAATTTCAACCTATTACCAAAACAAAACAACCTGTCATGAATAAAGGAAGAATAATGCAGATTATTCAACTAGACATTGAAAACTTTTGAACACTTGATTGTAGAAAAAAATGCTTATTTTTGTTTGTTTTGTTTTTTTAAATCTATTTTACATTAAGAAAGACCAAATAATAGATGATAATGGCTTTTTGCATGTGCATGGTATTATTTTACCAAAGCCTTATTGTCAGCCACATTTCAAAGATGACTTACAGTGCAGCCTGACATTTTTTAGGCCAATCAATTCTTGAGTTAAAATAAATAAATAAATAAATACATTATTTTGTAGGTAAACACTTTTGATGGGGATCAATTTGTGTATCAAAAAACTAAAACCCAAACTTGTCAGTGCCCTCTGGTGGACAAACCATGTAATGGAGACAGTTCCTAAAATAACCAAACATTTTATTATATTATTATTATATTATTATTGCATTTCTTTATTTTTTTATTTTTTTTATTTTAGAAAACTTGTACCACAAAATAATAATAAACCGGCAACGTTTACATTTTTTACTGTATTCACCTGTGTCTTACCTTGAAAAGGTGATTTAAAGGGAGGTTCAAACTGTCCAACCATCTTTCCCCAGTGTGTCTCTCCTTTCATGGTGTCCACCAACATGACGCACAACATGCCACTCAACAGCTTTGTGAAGAGTGCTCCAGGATTCGTCCGTGACGCCTTGAACACTGTGGGTTACTCCAGCCACACCAGCGGCTGTCTGTCCCACGCGCTCCAGGTCAGAGATATGATGACTGCTGTGTGATGTACACATTATCAGCTGCTGCAGCCTCTTAATGCCTCCCCTTCTCTTTCCCCGTCATTCTACAGGATGCGGCGATCACAATATTCCTGCCTGACTGGCTGCGTATGTCAACAGCCCTCATCAAAAAGTTTCGCAAGTTTGCAGAAGTCACTGAATATAAAAGAATGTGCAGGAAGAAGGAGAGGCAGAGTGAAAAGGAGGAGTAGTCGGCTGCATGGAATGAAGATTACTGACATGATTGTGACTTTTAGAGCTCAATATAGGAATTATTCACTTTTCACATACATAAAATGTAATATCATAGCAAGGTTTCTGTAATAAATAGGATATATTATACAAGATAAAACTGTAAAATTATATGTATTTATTCTTAATTATTGTAACAGTAGGATAGCATACCAGAGTTTCTTTTTTATATTCATATTTACATTATAACACAATCTCTGCTTGCATTAAAGCCACCTTTTAAATACATATTTTCTGTTTATTTTACATTATTACAGTTACAAAGATAACAATCCACAGTACATTTGGCATTACTCCTGTGACACACAGCAATTTCATATGTACAACTACAGACCGTTAGTAAACGTGTCAGTCTTTTAAGGCTTTCTTAGTGACCCAATAACCACAGCTCAACATGGAACATGTCAAAATGGCAAAGCAAAGTCCTGCAAATGGCTTTTTTTTTTTAAGCAACTTCTGGCCTGCATTTTGTTCAAAAAGTCCATGATCAACTATGTATAACTAAACAGGACAAGAATGCAGTAACAATTTATTCTGTATTTTGTAAATATGGCAAATTTCTTCATATATACAAGTGTTCAACACATAACTTTGTTATGTCTGACACAATTGTACAGACCTGTGATTTGTATTTACGACAGTGGTGTTGCACTCAGAAACTGTTGGGGGTGCCGAATTGCACAATATGCCAATTTCTACATCATGTTGCTTTAAATGTTGTAAAAATGGGACAACTCTTGACCAAATCATCATTGGGACCCTTGTAACAAAAATCAAACACATTTTTTAAGTAAGCACATACAACAGCAACAAATGCTGTTCATCATGAGGTGAAACACACTAAACGGTTCCCTTTGTGAAGATGAGAGATACACAGGTAACAGTAAAAACAAACATGTTTGATGTGCGTGGAAGACAAAAAAAAAGAACTCAGTTCAGCTCAGAAACAAAAAGTCTTTGGATCGATTGGTCCGGCAACCAGCAGAAATGTGGGCAAAAGGAAGCAGCAAAAACAAAACAAATAATTGTCATGCACTGAAACATTAACATTTAGAAACGGAACCACAGAAGTAAGTGGTAACTATGGTCAACTGTTATTAGAAAACACCACAAATTCATCATTTCATCCCTGAAATTATATATAGACATTTCTATATTCATGTCCTTAACAACCCGTATTACTTAAAACAAAACTTGTTCTTGAGGCATCCTGACACATTTTGACTTCTGTCTTACCTCAAAAGACAGGCCTAAAGCTAATGCAAACAAGAGGTTATATCAACATAAATCCTATCTGCAAACATTAGTATTCTCCCATTTCTTGGCTTAAGCCAGTTCAAGTATGAAAAAAGGAAAAAATCCTATTTGAATGCAAAAACCTCACGTGGCATATTTTAAAAACACCTGTAACTTTTCTAAGCTTCAGTAAAACAACAAAGAAAGCTGCATTGGGTGAAAGTCTAGTAACTGGTGCTACATACTGTACCTTAGATCCACTTTTCATTACATTATGTGTTAGTTTTACATTGAACCAGAGGTTTTACTTATGTTACTGCATGACAGGATATGAACAAAACTCATGCTCACAGGTCAGTGTAAGTGACAGGTGTGACACCGTGAATCAGGAGCGTCGGCCCTAAATTATTGGTGACTGCTTCCATCTGAGCCAGGTACTGTTGCGCCTGGCTGTGATGAGCAGGAGGTCGGGGCAAATACAGGAAGCGAACAGCAGCTAGCGAGCTATGCTCCATCAACATACAGTTCACTGCAGACAGGAAGTCCTCGGACAGAGCTCGTGTTGGCTCCTCGTCCACATGACTGTGGTGCTGCACTACCGAGTCCCACGGCACGATCTTTATCGACGCCCTGATCCTCAGCTTCCTCAGCAGCTCTCGGAACGTCTCTTCGTTCACCACCCAGCCCTGGTCGCTGGACTCAGTCTCCACGTTCAGAAAGATTCTCATCCTCGCATGGCGCCACTTGCTGGACATGTTGAGCACGCAGGCCATCTGCAGCAGAAAGAGGCTGCACACATCCTCATAATCACGGCTGCCTGGCTGGAGCAGGTTGAGAGGCCACACATCTAGAGTCCGCTCTGAACCGTCCACCTTGCTGTCTTTACCCTCGCCCTCTAACTGGAAGAAATATCTGGCGAGGCACACATTCTTGTTCATTTTAAGGGCATCAGAAATAATCCCTACGTACTCCTCTGGTGATAGCCACCGTGGGCTCTCCACATGTCGCACAGGAGGGAAATGCGCCTGTAATGAAGGCAAGTCAACCCCGAAATTATATTCTCCCTCACTCCCTCGTCCCAGTGAAGAGTCACAGAAGGCGGTATCTTGTAGGAAGAAGTCCTCAGGAGTGCAGCTGTCATAGAAACCCAAAACCAGTGTGTTTGGCTTCATGCCACCTTGAAGAGAGGAGCACAAGAGTCAGAGGGTGCAGATAAAGCAACATCATAATCTGTGCTGACTGTGAGCATGCAGGGTTTACCTAGGCCTGTGATGCGCAGCAGATGCTGTGTTCCCTGTCTGACAGAGGGAGACAGCGTCAGGTCCACAAAGGCCTTCACCCCAAGTTTATCAACAAGGCTCAGCCAGAAGTTGTACTGCTGCTGGACCGGGTCTGATGGCAGGGAGTCTGAAACACAGGACAGACAGAAATCAGTTTACTGCATAGATCTGAATAATACAAACAGTCGTTTAATGCAGGGCTTCATTTAAGAGACGCAATACTACAGAACACATTTCAGCAGAACTGTAGAAAGGATGCAAGTAAACAGTGGAAGACGAAGTACTACTGAAAGTAACAATATTCGGTCTGTAGTAAAATGTTCCCGAGATCTGATATATTATTATAGATCACATTATTAGGTCACTACTACTAATGCATTGTTGCATGAGTAGCATTTTACTGTGGTTGCTTGTTGAGGTGGAACCAGCTCTGATGACTTTTTGTGCAGTGTGTGGAGCCGTTTATGTTTATTGCTGGCATGTTATAACGTTCTGTTGATACGTTATGCAGTATTATTTTGGCGGTCATTAGATGCACAGGGTTGTATATGTTGGGGGCATGGCTGAAAGGGAGGGGCGGCACAGGTAGAGCAAGCGCATACATTTCTCATCAGACCAGTGATCTAAAAAAGAAGGAAAAGTCATTACGTCACTGAATCTTGCTTTGGTGCCAGACTGGTGACAGATGTATTGAGGTCAATGGGAGATGCATGGCAAAACACACTAAACCCAACAAATCTATGTCATATGACTTCTGGTGAAGAAATGCCTCCAGAAAATGAAAGAACACACTTCAGAGAGTAGGTAAAAGACTGATTAGAGCACAAACTAACAAGCTTAACTACAACTATAACAACTGTTGGGTCAGCGTAAGACCGTTCCTATTTTACCTCTGTATAGTTTCTCCAAAGGCTCAATGGATAAATCTGAGTGACTGTGAGAGGATTCATGTTGTAAGAAAGAAGAAAAACATAAATTCTGATACACAAACTTCTATTCATTTTTTTCAGAAATACTGGATAATTTGACCTCTTTGTAAGCTGTCCTGAGCCAAAAAGGAGAACTGGGAACCCCTGGTTGGATCTTTAATAATGTATTGAATTTTATTTTTGTTATTAAAAGGAAATAATTATTATCGTTTGTCCTGTTTCTTTTTTTTTTTAATCTTAATCTGAAATGTAAGTAGTAATTTAATGTAGTGGAGTAGAAGGCAGCATAAAACGCAAATTTATATTTAACAACAGTACATGAGTAGATGTACTTGGTTACATCCCACCACTGCAAGTAAATGATCTCTTCATTAGGAACTTGATGACTTTGTAATGTGTCCTAACAATCACCAGGGGGCAGATAGGCAAACTGTGAGTTAGTGAATGAATCTCTCTGTATACTTGGGGTGAATCACATAATTTATTTTCATATAGTTTGGAGAGAATATGTGTCTGTTTAGCAAAATAATCAAGGAGCTACACATGTGGGTGGTTTAACTCTCAGGTGTGATGCAGTGTGAACAGTGGTGTAGAGAAAATGTATTCTTTGATTAATAATGCAAGAGAAGCAGCAGATGGAAAGTGAAAGCAACAACAGGTCGCCGTCTATGATGGTGCCTGTGGACTTCAGGTAAAAGAGAGTTCAGCTTCAGTGGTGGTGATGAAACCATAGAGGAAAATGATTCAAAGATAAGAATAATTCAATACTGTGAGCTGCAGATGGCCATCACAGGCAGAGAATTACCCAGGTCTCCCAGCTGCACATGGCCCAACACAAACAGCCCTCCCTTCTTCAGCTGGTTGACAAACAGGATGAGCTGACAGGAAGAGCGAGGATTGGCCACCATCAGCAACACCTGCGGTCTCCAGAACTTCACGTGGTCTTTCCTCACATCCAGCATCAACAGATACTTACGCACCTAAACCAAAAAGGGACACAGCACTGTTGTCAAACTGTGTGTCTGATAATGTGTGTGTGAGTGTGTGTCCGCAGGAGTCCAGATACCTGATGGAAAATGAGAGCCTGGCTGATGTAGCCCCAGCTGCTGGTGGGCGATCTGAAGTGGAGGAAAAGCAGCAGCAGCAACAGGAGGACGATGCTGCCTGAGGAGTACACGGGGTTGATGACGAACATCATCACTAAACAGCTCAGAATCCCCAGCAGGCAGGTGTGCCAGGAGAAGAGCTGGAAAGTCGGTCTGTTAAACACACAGAGACAAGAAAAAACAGAAGCGCAGAGAGGCAATAAATATCACTTTTATTGTCCCATGAAATATATGACAGCGATATACCCAAGTGAGGCTGAGCAGGTTATAAATCTATATGATGTGACGACTAGTGCTAACATTTCTGGCTTAGTTTGAAATCTCACGTTTTGATCACCAGGAAACATCCTATGTTTTTAGCTTTTTATTTGAAAATTTAGGAGTTTTCAAATATGCAAGAACAGTATAACTTATTTCCACTAATTACGTAGTAATACAATGCATAAGCAAAATGCGCAGTAGTTGATACCTCATTTTTGCACCTGGATGTTAGTATCAGAATACATTACAGTCAGTTCAAATGACAAAGGGAGTAAACTTCACTGATTTCTTATTTTATTTCCGTCAATAGCAATTGATCTTATATTACCTGAAATTTGGAGCCGATGCCCACTCAAGAGCCAAACAGGCCAGGTCGACCGCAGCGTAGGCAAGCAAGTAGAAAACAGTCACCAAACTTGCTATAGCATTGAGCTGGCCTGCAAACACTACACACTGAAACAGAAAACACACCACAAACCACAGCTTATGACATTTGTTGTAATTCTGAAAATACACAACCACACACCACAGAAACCCACCTGTGCCAGACCCCAGGTGTACAGCACCGCCACCCATGGATTCCCTGAGCTCGATGTGACGGTAGCTGGGGCCAACGGCAAACCTGTGAAGAAAACCAACATCTATTAGAAAACAACTCATGCACTAAAAAAGGCACTGACATAAGAATAAGAACTACCAAAGAGGTCATCCAGAGCAAGAGCGTGGAGGATACGGGAAGCTCCGATCATGGCGCACATCGCAGCTGACAGAGAGGCACAGTATATCCCGATGGTGATGAATGGAGGCCAGATGTTTATTTTCTGGAGGAACCCATAATCCTGAATCAACAGGGTCCTGAAGAAAAATAAACAAATGACTACTAAATTGTATCATGACCTCAACTGCTTATTTGCTTGTTAACTTCTCTTTAAAGGCTAACTCTGAGTGATGTCACTCAGTGGCAAAGTTGCATTGTGGGTAATGTAGGCGCCAGGTTTTGAAAAGGAAGAAGAATGCGTGGAATAACAAAGACAATATCTCTGTTTCTGCTGTTTAAGTTTTGGTCATTAATGAGTCCAACAGTGGACTGCTTTTCAAAACATGGTGCTTCATTACCCACAATGCAACAGCCACTGAGTGACATCTCTGGAGGCTATTTATCAGATTACATACAGCTTCCTCTGGAGCCACAAAAGGCTTTAAACTATCATTTTTCAGATATGCAGCAGTACTCCCCAAGACCTGTTAACACACTTTAATAAGTAAAATTGGCGGAGTTACCCTTTAAGTATTAATATCAAACACTATTATGAAGCCTTTCATACCTGTCACAGGTGGCACTGACCAAGATGAAGAGGAGGACGTAGACGGTGAAAGTGTAAAAAACGGCTGTGATGGTGCCTTTGGGGATGGAAACACTCGGTGTCCTCAGCTCCCCTTCAGGGACATGTGGAGTAGGAACAAACATCAGGGTGTGTTTCATGTTTGTGCAACACACACAATGATTTACTGAGCTGTGACATGTATAAACACAGCTCATGTTTGAAATAATACTGCTTGATGTCATGTGCATAACTTGAAGGTAAAGTAGCAATTTAATAATGATGCAAAAATACTCAAGTCCTTAATTCAAAATCGAACTGAGCTTTAACCTGACATGTTGGCCCCGGCCATGATCCCAGTGCAGCTGGTGAACATGACGGCGAACACGGTGGCAAAAGACATGACAGAGTTGGTGCTGTAGTCCAAAGAGTAACCAGCTGCAACAACAAAAAAGAGGAACAACAGCGAGACAATTAAAGGATGCTCCTAAATTTATAAGCATCATGCAGCTTTACGGGTGAACTGTACTTTCACTTCCTCTTGCCCCGACACTCACAGCCCAGGTTGTGCCTCAGAGTGGTGGCATTGTAGCCCGTGTAGCTGGCGTTGTAGTGGACCGTCTGGTTGTCTGGTCCCTTGTGTGTGATGACAAAATCGCGAGGTTTGACCGCCACTGAACTGATGAAGACGGACAGCAAGGAGGTGGTGACCACCAGCAGGATGACGAAGGCGGTGCGAGCGTAGATGTGGGCGCCCACCAGACACACAAGCAAACACAGCAGGAGAACTACTGAGGAGTACAGCACCGTGTACCAGTAACCCTGAGGGAGCACACGTATCCCCCCAGAGACAGACGACTCTATAACAGAGGAGAGCAGGCCGAAAACTGAGGAAGTGAAGTGGTTCAGTCAGCTAGTAAACTTCACATGAGAAACAGAACCAGAAACTTACCAGGATCTGAACCAAACACGTCAAGTATCGCCTCCACAAGACCAAGAACATACTCTCCACATGCACACACTTTGGCCAGGAAGAACATCAAACCAATGCTTCCTCCAAACTCTGGGCCCAGAGAGCGGCTTATCATGTCTGGGTTAGGGTTAAGGTCGATGTTGTTCTTACAGACACCATTCATATCTACTTCCTCACTGCATTCAATAAGTTGTTTAGTTCAGAAAGCACACGAGGCTCATCAGGTTCAAATGAAAAATAAAATAAACAAGATTCTGACCATTTGTTTTGTCTGTAAGGATACAGTAGGCTCCACCTCCTTGTATAGCTCCGTTGGTGGAGATGGCACAGATGGAGAGTATAGTGAGAGCTATAATGGTGTAGGCTACAATCAGCATTAACAGACCCTGTAACAGTCCCGCATGACCCACCACAAACCCTGCAGGAGAGATGACGTCAGTGTTAGTCACTACAGCACAATGACTCAGTTATACTGTAAGCCTCCACTGTCTGCAGCCCAGAACAGCCTTTAGTTTCCTCATCTCTTCACACATGTATGGCTCACCTGTTCTCAGGAACAGAATGATGCTGAACATGGAGAGGATGGTCGGCACCATCACCCCGAAAAAGGTGTTCAGTTTTCGAGGGTCTTTACTCGGCGACCCCGAGCCGGATTCAGGGGCGGCGTCCGACTCTGCGCCGCACGCCACTGCGGTCACAGCCAGACCGCATACCCCCGAGGTGATCAGAGGGGTGCGTTCGTTTGACATGGTTCAGGAGAGGAGCTGGTCTGCTTGTCCTGTGGAAAAGAAATCAATAAGGATAGGTTTCAAACAGACCCATGGGCAGTTATCTTTTAATTTATCTCTAATGCACAGCTCTCCTGCTTCACCCTGAAGCACTGACTGAAAAAAATATGAACAGAGCCTCCTGGTCTGAAAAGTGAAGCATTCTTTCTAAAGGGGGCCAGCAGCCCTCAACAAACAGTTTTCTGATGAGTTTATGGTCTCAATCCCCCATTTTAAAGTCATCTTTAACACAACATGATGTTTATTTTATAAATGATGGTTCCACTGAGGGTACAACAGATGAAAAAGTGGAGTATGTTTAAGGTGTGGCTCGATTGACGTCCATCCTCTCATCGAAAAATATGGTTGTGCCCAGTGTGTGTTAAACATTTCCTCCTCTTTTAGGGACAAAGTGAGATAATTTATTAGTCCCCCAGGATATGAAGTCATTTTTTTTTTTCAAAATGTTTACAGCTTTTGATTTTCTGATGCATTGTTCTCTGTTTCAAACGTAGCAACAAGCCAAACAAACACACACACAAGCATTTGCTGTCTCACACGCACGCACACACCCTTTTGGCGCTTCCTTAAAATGAGCATTATCATGTGCTCAGTAACACACGTTTTGCATTACCTTGTGAATGCTTTGTGCGTCAGATACACAAACAGTTTTGTATAAAGAGACAGATTCAGTTCACCAGCAGGTGCCACGTGATCACCTGGTGCTAAAGTGCTGGATGATTTGTTTGACCTGTTCTGTTACTTTTAATCACATGACAGTGATTTCCCTTTGTTGCACACCCTCATGGCAGGAAAAAGAGATTTTTTAACTACACCATACAGCAAAGATCAAGCACTGAAACACCACCAAAGAGAATAGGTGAGTGAAGTTTGGGACTCTTAATGAAAGCTTCTGGCTGCTCACACATCAGGTTGGTATTTGCAGTCAGCTGATTCACAGCTGCTTGTCTGTTTTGACACGAAACTCAAACCAAAGAGCAGACACACATGTCAGCGGAGCAGCCTGAGCATGACTCCCAGTGTGCGGTTGACCTTGCTTGTTTTCTGTCTCTCGGGTGCCGGCGATCACCTTCTGTCTCCACAAGCAATTTCACTCGCTGAGACTGTTCAAGTGTTGCCTCAAGACTCCCCCTCTCCACCTGCTATTAGATCATCTACAGGAATCACATAATGGGAAACTAGCACATGAGTTTTACACCACATGATGGGGCATGAAGGACAAAAAGCTCCCAACAATTACAGCGACCACGCCCTGTAGCTGCTGTTATGTAAGATGTACACATTGTTTTGACTGAAATAATGAAGCAATTTTTCATTCCTATGAAAGCTGCACATGAAGTTAAAAAAGTTTAACTTCCAAGGTGTAAAATTACTTGGATCTTCCTAATTGTATGGCCCATACAATGTGCGCACACGAGAAAGACCAGCTGAGCAGCTAACCTCTGGTTCAGCCTTCCACTAACTTGAATGAGGATGAAATGGTTTAATCATGTGGCTCTTCTAGATTTTCCAAATGTTATCGGACTGAATGGCTCAAATTCTGACAGTGAAACAGGCCATTTCGTGGGAAGTGTGACACTAAAAAAACAATTGACCCACCATTTCACAGTCAGTTTTTTTCACAATGTAAGAATCATTTTGGGACCAGTGTGCATCACATGCACGACTCTGCACTGCCATATTTCTACAGAAACCCAGAACAGGCAAACCAAACACCGACTCTAGAGAGCACCGATACACTTGATGTTTTTTTGCATTTTTAGCAGCCACTGTAGGGAAGTATAAGGCGAGGGGTATTCAGTTGGTTGCATTCTGCAACCACACTGTTAGCTGTTGAATCTTACACATTGGACCTTTAACTTATGTAGAGTTTTAGTAGGACAAGCCATCTGAAGCTCGCCTCTAGAAAACTGCAAAATACAAAATAAAAAGACAATACAAAATAATCTAAATAAAATGATTAATCAATCATGTAAAATAATCACATGGGCAATATATACGATATGTATTGTTATCCTAATGTGAGACAATATATTGTCTAAATTTTGGACATCGTTATATATCATGATATAAGTGTTGTCTTCCTGGTTTTAGAGGCTGCAGTAGAGTAAGATGATGTCATCTTCTGAACTTAACAGACTGCTCTACTTTCTAATACTCGTCTTTACAAACTTAAATCATTTATATTCACATTACTAATGATTATTGCTCAGAAATCTCATTGTGTTAGTATTTTGATAAAGTACCAATAATCATCACTATCATATTGTGGCAATATCGGTATCGAAGTAGGGACTTGTGTTTTAGAGAGGATTTCAAAATAACGAGGTATATATAGTTTATGGCCTAAAAATATTTGGATATTATTTTAAGGTCAGCCCCTTGTGCAGGCCGATCTGACTGATTTATATATTTTTCTGATGCAATACTGTATAGGCATCCCATCCACCACTGGCTGAATGAAAGCGCTTCTACAGCAGTTGGTTAGTTTGCTTTTTTTAATATAGTTGCACAACATCTAGTCGTCTCGAGTAAAATATGATGAGATATGCTCTCAACCGCACCATGGTGAGTTGGCTCAGTGGTTATGAGGAAGTTGAACAGTTCAGTGGGAACTGAGGCCGGGCAGAGACCCACATCATGTAATGAAATGTTTTGTAGCTGGTGCTGAGAGATCCATTCAGCACGACGCTGTTAGGGAAGCACTGAGCTGATGTGGCTGCAGACAGACAGCCTCAAAGCGCCATAAAAAAAGGCCCTCTCGGGGTCCGCGGACCCTACTTTTGAAACAGATCGGATACCAAAATAAATCTCCGTTTCCGTCACATGTACGTAGCAGGAGGTTGGATCAGCTGCGGCATAAAAACTTTACGTGTTTTCAGGGGCAGAAAATGTGAAAGACTGGATGCATAATGCGCCACATTTGCTGCTGCATCTTGGGTAAATGTCTGTTTACGGTGTCTCGCGCAGGAAGTGGCCACGCCGGCTGTCACGAAACAACACAGCCCGGGTTAAGTGCTCCTGCACGGTGTCGTCCAGACAGCAACATCCAGGACATTCAGAGCCAGAGACCCTGAAACACAACCCCGAAACACCGAGGGGCAGTCAAACTCACCCAGCTGAGTGTCCTCCAGACAGCTTCACCCACTTCCTGCTTCTGAACCCCTTCTTCTGATGGTTCACTGACTCCTCCTGTCTCTGCAGGATGTCTCTGGTTGAAAATGTCCCGGGTCAGACGGTGAAATGTGGCCGGTGGAGGACCGGGGCTGAGATGTCCCGAGAGTTGGATGCTGCTGTGAAAGATGTGCTGCCCAATAACAACACGGCAGCCATGGCACGCCTCGTTCCCCTATTATTTGTTCAAAAGTGTCACGGGAGAGCAGAAGAAGGCCATGTGACTGTCAGAGGGGGAGGGCAGAGACAGAAACACCACAAATATATGAGCAAAGGTAGTTCCTGTCCAAAATAACCACGCCCCTGATGTGTGGCGCTGTGAAACCTCAGCAGTGAGCTGTAAATAACGTCAGATAACAGCGCATACAGTGGTCACTGGGTTCGTCTGTGTCTGTTGTAAGGACCAGGAGGAAACTTTAATGCACACACAGACTGTAAACGAGCATCTGATGTAAAGTTGCACTGTAGGCTGGAGTGTAATGACATTTCTGTCCACCAGGGGTCACTGATGCGACAAAGATGACGTGCAGACACAGTGAGGCATCATCATGCTGCAGGATCCAAACGTGCCAAACATCTCCATCCATGTGTTATTAGATGATATCACCAGTGTAATGCCTTCATCTATTTTTATTTTACTTTTTATTCTCCCTTTTTTTTAATGATAATTTTGTTTCACCTGTTCCCCATGTTTTTAACATATTTGATTGTCTCTGTGTCACTGCTTTATGTCTTATTTTGTGTTAAGAAGTGTCTGTTCACTCTGAAACTGTCATTAATTGTCGCCTTACAAATTGCAGGACTTACCTGAAATTAAGTTTTCATTTAAATAGTGACATTTTTCCACAGAAGAGCTATAATCAAAGCATACATAACGAACCAGCAGTAAAAAAACTAACTAGGGGGTTAATGTAATAATATTAATAATAATAATAATAATACATTTTATCTATATAGCGCTTTTCATGAGACTCAAAGACACTTTACTTGTGAACATAAAAGCAATACATTAGAAACAAATATCATAAAAGCAACACACTCCAGGCAAATCTAAAAACATACATCATACAACACAGAGAAAAAAGCAGGGCAGGGTCTAAAGTGTCAGTCAACCACTTGTTGGACGTGCAGCATCTCCTCCAGGAGACATCACAAGCTCCCAGTACTTCAACAAATGGTTCCTAAAACTGTAACTACGTCTTAGCAGACATAAATGTAAAATGTAATGTTCTCTGACAACAAAAGTCACCTATAAAGAAATACAGAAGCATTAGTATGGGAGTCCACAGAGGACTTTTTTAAAATATGGATGTAAACTTGAAAATGTTAATTTTTTCTACATTAGCAGTCATTTTCCATACGTGTGTGTTATTTGAGTAAAAATTAACACGAAAAGCAGTAATTCAATTTACATTTTTATTTTCACATAGTTTTTACTGTTTGACATTTAATTTCCATAATAATAATAATAGTTATAATAGGCCTCATTTTCTTTTCTTCAGTAAATGTTTAAAAATGTTTTTACATTAGAAGAGACGGACATACAGACATGGTAGATGTCAAATTCTAAGAAATATACAACAGTGGCGTAAATTTCATACCCCCAACCACCTCCAAACAAGCTGTGATGCCAGGAATCGCAGCTGATGCTCGATTTAAGGTGAGTGGCAAAACTTTCCCCCTTCAGCAAATGAGTGTAATGCAAACATACTGTACATCATCCTGCACAGTGACGGTCAAACTGTCATGTGAAGTAACAAAAAGCTAAACACATGTTGAGGGGGAGGACTTTAAAAACTGTGACAAATCCTAGAGTTTGTCCATAGACAGACCAATGGCAGGACTCAGGACACAGTCGCAGCGATGGTGGATTTTAATACAATTTTGGGGGAATTCTGAGTCACAAGTTATTTTTAACACCCTGCACTAAATCTCTATGAGCCCTCAGTCTCACTAACTCAATCAGTCTCAGTGGACAAATGTGAAAATGTCACATGAGCCATCCTTCAGTTCAGCTCTTGATGCTCTGATGTCTCGTTCAGGGAGATGTGCAGCCTATCTGTTGGCCTATGGAAATTTCCCATTCAAAGCAGAGAGGATGAACATGCATGCGCCAGGCTTTCCAGTAAGTACATTTACTCAAGTACTGTACTTAAGTACAATGTTGAGGTACTTGTACTTTACTCAAGTAATTCTGTTTTCTGCTACTTTTTACTGCCACTTCACAACATTATGGAGGCAAATACTATACTTTTTTAATGCTCTTACTTCATTGGCAATAAATTTGAAAAAAACACAGACACTGATAATCACAGAAATGCTGAATATTGGATCCAACCCACAGTGTACATAAATGTAGAGACTTATTTTTACTTGTAACCTACTTTGATTGAGTAATTGTACTGCCAGAAAATTACTTTTTATACTAGAGTACAACTAAAGGATAAGTTCACCCTAAAACAAACCTTTTGTCATTATCGACTCAGCTCCATGCAGATCAAAAGTCAGATAAAGTTTGGTGGAACCACAAAACATTTCTGGAGCTTCACAGCAAAACAGCGCCACAGCATTTACCTAAACAACTGAAGTAGATGTGGACTTGTTTCAAAACGTAAATAAAATAAATAAATAAATAAAATATGGCTCCATACAGCTCGTCTGGTGTAATCCAAGAATCTGGAGGCTCAGAGATCCCAAATTGATTTGACAAGACATTATTTACAACCTTTTAAGGCGAAATCTTCACCGCACCTGATCTGAAGTGGGTGCACAAATAATAATTTGGGGATCTTGGGACACTGCTGCTCCCGAAATGTTTTGTGGACTACGAAACTTGACCCCACTTTCCATCAACATCGGCTGAGATCATGACTGAATTTTCCATTTTGGGGTGAACGTACCCTTTAATATCAGATAGGCCCCACTTTACTAAATCTTCACTTTTACTCAGGTATGACTTTTGGGTACTTAGGTAGTTTTTACAACACTGATGCTTTCACACACTGTTCTCCCCTCATTGTGCTGCACCACTCAAACCATGAAATAATCATAAATAAACACATTTTATCTGAAAGGCCTCAACCTACAGGACCAACTCATGAGCAGATCAACTGAAGGAGTATGTGTGTGTGTGTGTGTGTGTGTGTGTGTGTGTGTGTGTGTGTGTGTGTGTGTGTGTGTGAGCCTGGCTGCAGAGTGGTCTGATCAGAGGGGGGTCATGGGATTTAGCAGTATTTAAGAGATGGGTGTGGTTGAAACATGCTTCATGCCCGGATTTGAGGATCCTTCTGCAAGCGCTCACCGCGTGATCTGGCAGCCTGTTTCTGAATGATGATATTCAGAAGAGAAGAGAGAGAGAGAGAAAAAAAACAAGAAAAAAACAGGAACCGTGTGGATAAAGTGACCGAGGGGTCCGCCTGTCTGAAACCAACACAGCTCATCTGCTGATGGCTTGATGTCTTGCAGCCAGGAGACTTGTCTTCTTTTCTTTTCTTTTTTTAAATCTAATTTTATAAACGAGACGAAGCCTTCGCAGATTTTCTCTCAGCAGCCTAATTCACTGCTGACTGTGTCCTGATGAAGTGTCGGTGGCAGAAGAGGGAGGAGGAAACCAGAGAGAGAGAGAGAGAGAGAGAGAGGAAGGAAACGAGGATAACGTCACGAGAAGCAGAGTCGGAGTAAAAACGGACCGAGCAGTGTTTAATGGACAGTCCTTGATGCGGGCCGGGGCACCGATCTGCGCTCAACCATCGTGTTTGTTTACGCGGACAAATATGTTTTTGTTGACTTGCCGGGCGTGAAAAAAAAAAAACAGAGGAAAGAGAGACGAAGAGACGGAGAGGAGACGAGAGGAGACGGCAGCAGCAGCAGCAGCAGCAGCAGATCTCATCTTTTTCAGGAGCTCCGCTAAAGCAGAGAAATGGAAATGTGCGGAGCCCTCCTCCGTTCGCCTGTTTGCTGAAGGATTTGGAGGCAAGCCTCATCGTGACACACGGAGCCTGAAGTGGATCTCCTCCTTGCTGCATCTCTTCCCTTTGTGGTGTTTTTTTTTTTCTTTCTTTTTTTCTTGCTTCTAATGCGTGATAAAGACACATAGTGGGATTTTTTTTTTGTGGATTTGGAAGACGTTGCCTTCAGGAGGGGGGAAAAAAAAGGAAAGAGGAAAAGAAAGAAAGCAGCAAAATCATCGGGAGAATTAACAGGTAGCCGCCCATTATCAATGCTGTGACAGCCGCTGTAGGCCAGCCCCATTGAGCGTAAGATGGCTGGGCGATGATGCGCCTATTCATGGCATCATTTCGACTAAATTAACTTAGCTACATCCGCATTCTAGGAGCCGATCTCTGAAACAAGATGTGGTCAGGGCCTTCAGCAGCCTCTCTGTGCTGCTGATCAATATGTGATGTAGCCTGCATTGGTAGGGGCCTGTGTGCCTATCTGAATCCTGCACACAGTGGTGTAAAAAATCCTGCATCTTTGTTCCTCTACTGCGGCTTTTATTTCAGTCCTGGCCTGCTGCATGTGTTAACCAGAGCCTCTCGTTTTCCATTAACATTTTACCCCTCCTAACATGCACAGGCTCTGCTCTCCTCCTCCAGATGCAGATGTAGCCATGCCATGTTGGTGGAGCTGCACATCAGATGTGCATCCAGAGGGGTGGGGCCACTCACACTTGGCATCCTGTTCTTTGAGTTTCTTGTCTGCTTGTGTTATAACACATGCTTCTCAAAGACGTCCAGGTCCACTGTATTAACCTCGCTCGCCAGCATCAGCACGAAGGATTCAGCCTGGTGGAGTGTGCCTGATATGTAGTGATATGCGAGTCTTTTTGACACCCTTCCCTGCACGTCCTCCCAGTTGATGCTCACAGGCAACGAAAAAACATCCACATCTGAGCATCTGGCTGGACCCATCCAGGCCTGATCTCTCTGATGCATCACCCCCTCCACACCCCCAACCCCCCCTCCCTTCAGCATTTCTCCTCCTCATTGGCTAAATGAGCAGCTGTGCCAGGAGACTGAGACCCATGATGCACCCCTTTTGGCTTCCATTAGCGCCGTGTGATCCATCTGGTCGCAGGTCCCTCCAGGGAACAGTGACCTACTGTAGCTAATTGCTCTTCCTCTGCAGCGTACACTGTATGCATGTTTGCTGCAGAGCGTTGGATTTGAATCTTCTCAAAAATGCAAATAAAAGCTCCCTGTGTCGGGAGGCTGTTTGAATGTGTAACTGTGCTCCTATCAGGAGCAGGAAATGCTGCTTCCTACTGAAAGCGTGATGTGATGTACTGTACAGTGTGTGTGTGTGTGTGTGACCCCAGTTGGCCCACAGCTGAAGGATACATCTCCTGCCAGTGTTGGAACCACAGTACAGCCTCAGATGACAGGAAATAAAGATGACTGTGTCTAGCATTAGCACAAGTTCTGACTTGATACACGACCTGTAAGTGCACAGTGTGATAAGTTCCCCCAGCTTTAAAGGGAGTGTTCGCGCAGTATCTGCGATGCTGACTGCTCGATAGCAGCTTAGTCATTTCAGATTATTCTCCTCAGTTAAACCAGGCATAAACAGATTACAAGGTTTTTTCGCACTGTGTGGGTTCAGTAAACCTTAGAGATTAAAATGTGTGTTTTTTATGTTATTATTATCTCTTTCCTGCCACGAACAGTATTTTAAGTAAATTATTTTACCTAATTGATTCATTTTAGATGAGAGCGGATTCCTGGATTATTGGATTATGAAAGCACAAAACTATGTTAATCTCAGTGGGCCTCCCTAATATATACACGGGCAGTAATTTTTATGAATTTTTCAGATGATACTTTATGTAAATCAGAGTGTGATGTTTGAACAGGCTTGGACAAATCCAAAATGAGTGAGCTGGAGCAGCTTCGTCAGGAGGCAGAGCAGCTAAGGAACCAGATTAGAGTAAGTCAAATATTCTTGTAGTTCACCTTTAGCAGAATGATGCTGATATTTTTAGCTGTTGTGTAATTACTTTTTATGTCCATTAGGATGCCAGGAAAGCATGTGGGGATTCAACCCTGACACAGGTAAGTGCCGCCAAATGTTTCAGGAAGTGAGATGCGTAGATATAACTAGAGTGGGACCAAGAAGAGCGCATACCTCCACCAAGGCCGAACAGTTTCCTTTTATTTAATTCAATCACGCCTAATCCACTATCAAATAAAACATTTCAATCTGCCTGATTTTCATTTGGATCCACATGAAATTGAACTCACTCATAGATACCAGCCATCTAAATACGCCTGATTTTTCTTTTTCAACACGATCCATGCATTATACCCTGAGAAATTAATAGAAATGTTGAAAAACGCCCAACCTCGCAATGTTAAAGGGAGTGAGAAAAGAATTCCTAAATCCGTCCCTGTATCCCGATCCACACCAAACGTTGGTGGGGACTATTGTGGGCCAAGATGCATCCACCAAGTTTCATGGAGATGCGTTGAGTAGTTTTTTTGTAATCCTGCTGATGAACCAACCAACCAACAAAGGCGGAGGTAATAAATGTCTATGAATCTTGATTCTGGTGGTTACCATGGTTTGGTGACCGTCAGTTCTTGGGAGAAACTTGGCAGGTTTTGAAGACCTGGGAGTTTTTTGGTTCAACAAATAAAGCAGAGCAACAACTTAAAATCTCTTTTAAGCAAAAATTACATGATGAATTCATGTTTTATACCCACTATTCACCAGAAGTGAAAATCTTCTCCAAATTCCCAAATAATATGATGTTTTAAATACATTTTTCAATATAAATGTATTCATATAATCTAATTTGACATGGGATGTTAGCTATTCCTGTGTTGTGTTTATCTTAGCTTCCATACTGTTAAAACTTAAAGAAACTTCCCTGTGGAGCCTCCCGTATCACACACAGTTATTATTAGCAAAAAGGGTGAATTTCATTAGAACTAATTGAACTTTGATTAACCTCTCCTCTCTAACCCAGATAACTGCTGGCTTGGATCCTGTGGGGAGGATTCAGATGAGGACAAGACGCACCCTCCGGGGCCACCTCGCTAAGATCTACGCCATGCACTGGGGTTCAGACTCAAGGTGAGTCTACGCTGCACCAAACGTTTTATATTGTTGGCTTTGATTGCGGTTGAAGCATTTGACTGCTCTGGTGCTTTGCATTAATGCGTACATTTTGACATTAAGCCTAAATGAATGTCCATCAATGTTTGAATATTTGTCTCTGCAGGCTTCTGGTTAGCGCCTCTCAGGATGGAAAACTGATCGTCTGGGACAGCTACACCACCAACAAGGTAGAGTTAGCTGAATAATTCTCCTCCTCAGTTCGTCAGCTGGATAAATAGTCACACTTGGCCTCCGTCCGAACTGGAAGTGAAAGTGGAGTAAAGTCTTTCTCTTGTAGTGTGAGGGTGGTTGACTCATAACTGCTTCCTTTACAGCTATGACTTACTGTAACATTTACAGTGGCATTAGCATCAGATTTTTAGTGTTGGCACTAACCCAATTTTACGCTCTTATTAAGGGTTTGCATTGGGTTTCTACTCCAACATGTTAATGTCTGCTGCCTAAAATATCTCTCCCTTCATAGATACATGCCATCCCCCTGCGCTCCTCCTGGGTGATGACCTGTGCATACGCCCCCTCTGGGAACTACGTAGCCTGCGGAGGCCTCGATAATATCTGCTCCATCTACTGCTTGAAGACTCGCGAGGGCAACGTCAGGGTCAGCAGGGAACTACCTGGCCACACAGGTGAGAGAACTTGATACTCTCAGCTATTTCTGTGTGACTCTTTCTGCGAGTCGAACTGATGAGACATTTCAAACGAGCATGTACCAGTCCCCGTGCCCCGTGGGAAAGCTCCGCTCCCAAACCGCTAAACAATGAAGATTTCATTTACATGGTTAATTAATCGCAGGGCAACACTGTCTTAATGAGCTGAGACATCAACTCTTGCCTGTGAGACTCTGATTTGTGACACTGTAGCTGCTGTGCTGCTGTACGTTATTAGATTGAACACAATTCTGTTCTAAATTAATTTATTCATGTGACTTGAAGTTTTTTTTGTCTGCCAATGAGCACAAGGACACGTCGTTTACAATCTGCTCGCTATGATTTAAGCCATGGAAGCCCATTTCTGCCAATCTGATAAAAAATAAGAACCAGAAAGTCATTGGAATGAGGAACCTTCTGGAAATAAGGACTTAGTATCTCTCAATTTTATTATTTTTATGTGTCTGATTATTTTAGGTTTCTCAACATTTTGCGATACATTTTGCGATACTAGTGACTTCTTTGGGACTCATTTCCTATCATTGAGGTAATTGACTGTTTTTGGAAGGTTTCTCATTATTTTGAGTCATGATTTTGGGATTCTAAGTCATGATTTTGGGATACGAAGTCATTATTTTTAGGATACCAAGTCATTATTTTTGGATACTAAGTTATGATTTTGAAATAGGTGAGTAGTTAATTTGGGATACCAAGTCATGATTTAGGGATACTAAGTCATTATTTTTGGATACTAAGTTATGATTTTGAAATAGGTGAGTAGTTAATTTGGGATACCAAGTCATGATTTAGGGATACTAAGTCATTATTTTTGGATACTAAGTCATTCTTTTAGGGTACTAAGTCATGATTTTGAAGCAGGTGAGTCATTATTTTGGGATACCAAGTCGTTATTTTGGGATACTAAGTTATTATTTAGAGAAAGTTTCTCATTATGATGACTTACAGAATCTTTATTTTTCTCGTCACATTGGCGGCAATGAGCTTCCATAACTAGCAACAACGATGATGTGCCAATTACGATGTACATTTTTCCAAATGAGACACAAATTAATATAAAGACGTCTCTAATGTCAGACTGTAATTTCCACTGTGAATGGAGAGAACGTGTCCCCCTCACATTAAAATCCCTCTAAACAATGTCCTTTTATTGATCAGCTGTTAAAATCCAGACAAAAGATGCTCTGAGTTGTGAGATTCAACTTTAATTATTATCGTGCATTCACATGAATGAGACTTCGATACATGGGTTTTATTGGTGGGTGTATCACAGTGCTCTTTGTCGGAAAGATAAATACAACATTTAAATGAATAAAATAATAGTTATGATAGTTAACTAAATAATAGGTATAAGTTATATACCATAAGGAATGATTTAGGGTTAGTGCATGTACTAAGTAGCATTTCACATAAATATTTTGCAAGCACATCAGAAAGAATGATAACCAGTTCCATCATGAATTATTTGCCAGGTATAAATGTGTGTAATGAAGGAAATGGCATTCACATATTTTCTCCGCCCTTGCTCTGATATTTTGCGCATTAGTTAACAAAAATATTCCTTTTTTGTCCCTATTGTATTACAGTAGATGTTAGTAATGCCAATCTACCATCACCTACTCCAAAAAGACAGCTCATCACCTTTAATATTCAAGTTTCATCCGGCTCCACAACAGAAACTCAACACCTGTGCTTTCTCTTCGCTCAGGTTACCTGTCATGTTGCCGCTTCATCGATGACAATCAAATCATCACGAGTTCAGGAGACACCACATGGTGAGCCACGCAGATCCAGACACAGATGTGCAAACATGTTTTCCTGAGCTGATCAGTGTCTTAACTCTGCCCTCTCTGCCCCAGTGCACTGTGGGACATCGAGACGAGTCAGCAGACTACAGTTTTCTCGGGCCACAGCGGAGACGTCATGAGTCTGTCCCTGTCGCCCGACCTCCGCACCTTTGTGTCAGGAGCCTGCGACGCTTCGGTCAAACTGTGGGACATCAGGGACAGCATGTGCCGGCAGACCTTCACAGGCCACGAGTCGGACATCAACGCCATCTGTGTGAGTGTGCTCAGGGCAACGACAAGGTGTCGAATATGTAGCTCTATCCATACTGTTTTATTAAACGGAATCACAGTTTAAAGGGGCACTCCATCCATTTTTACACATGAAGTGCAGTACACTCATGAGTGAAACCTGAATAATTTATTTTCTGTTTTTTGGAATATTAAATTTTATCCACCTTTTTCTGAGCCCCCATGATACCTTGGGCATTTACTGGAACCAGCATTTTCTATGGTAACCGGACGCTTATTCTTTCTCTTAAAGCTATTGGTACAGCATATCATTCATTCATGAAGATCTAGGTTAGCGACTTCATCGAGTGAATACCACAAACACTATTTTTATTGCTTAGCCCACTTAGCTAATGCTTCTGAAACCTTGAAAGTGCTGCTGGTGAGTCAGTTATTAAGATCTGAGCACCGGATGTATCAGCCATTATCTTTTCCTCAGTAACGTCCCCAGGAAACTTGTGGATTGACATATTTTGATAACAATGTATAAACCACACACAAATCCAGGAAGAGGGCTACAAGCAACTAAGAGAAGTTAAAAAATAAATGCTCTTATCTGTGTAAATAAACAAATATGTTGCGCACATTTAAAACTATAGCCAAGTATTTTATTCACGGTCTTGCCAACCAGTTTATAAAAAAAGTGGATAGTAAAGCGAGCTTTGGGGCGAAAGAAAATAAATAAACAATCAAGACATGGTTTGTAATGCCAGTAATAAATCTGACTGTCAACCTAAACCCAGTGATCATAATGTGCTGTCTGTTAACAGACCTATTAGAAATTTAAATTCCATATAACTCACTAGTTGTCAACCCAGCTGGCATCTTAAGTGGCAGTCTGCCCCCCGTGTGCTGTCTAATACACTCTCAACAGAGCAGCTCTGGGATTTGTCTCGGTGACGTCACACGCTGTCTTGTCTCCAGCTTTGGGAGGGATTTAAACTGGGAGCATGCTAGAGGATTAACAAGATTATCAATTAACACCATATCTGAACATCCTGCATCAGTCCGGACTCCGACTGAGACAATCTCCAGGTGGAGTCTGGACTGATGCACCACACAGGTTATCTGACGGTGCACCAGGTGGGACACATTCAGTATGTAAAAGTGGGGAGCATCACTCAGATTGATCACAGTCAGTCCAAGAGCAGAGCCAATAAGAGTCATTTTACTTGCACTCTATGAGTTTATGTTTCTCAGTATAGTGGGAACTTCCTGCTTCTCATCCATCTTCCTCTGCTCCTCCCCAGTTCTTTCCCAACGGCAGCGCCTTCGCCACAGGCTCCGACGACGCCACCTGCAGGCTCTTCGACCTACGTGCAGACCAGGAGCTCAGCCTCTACTGCCATGACAACATCATCTGTGGCATCACCTCCGTGGCTTTCTCACGCTCCGGCCGTTTGCTGCTGGCCGGTTACGATGACTTCAACTGCAACATCTGGGATGCCATGAAGGGAGACAGAGCAGGTGGGTGGAACAGGAAACAGCTAATGTTGATGAGTAAAGAGGTTCAACCTGAAGCTAAAGTGAGGTTTGGATTCATTATGAAGCTACTTCCCTGAGACATCACAAGTCTTTTCATATGTTTGTAGCTTTGCTTTGTAGTTTTTGGTGTGTGTTTGTGCAGCTTGTACACTTCACCATCAACTCAAACTGTCCTTCAATTATACAGCAACTTTCAAACAAATGACAACGCGATTCAAAGTGCTTTACAAAAGATTGAAAAAAGATGGGATACTAAAATATAAAAAATGGATTTTGAGACTAATGCACACCAAGACAGCAATAAAATGTGCGTTGTTATTATAATAAAATGTAAAGAAGCAAGATCACTCAAGCAATACCAATGATATTATAAAAAACTACGCAAAAAAATTCATCATAGTTAAAAAAATATTAATGAAATAAAATATAATTGTAATAATAATGATAAACAGTAAAATGTTGATACAACATAATAGAATAATTAATAATGATGACAGAATTTTAGTAAAACATGTATAAACACTGAAACCAAAACTATACAGTATATAACAGGCAGACTGGATAGACAGGTTTTAAGTGAGGTTTAAAAATATCTGTATTTCCAGCTCCACACAGAACCATATTTGTCTCTGCAAAGTGAAACTGACTCGTGTCTGACCTTCAGCTGCTAAATTTTGCACAAAAACCAAGTCTCTGTTACAAAATAAGTAACTGAAAACCATGATTTGTTTTCTTAGATTTAATGTTTGATTTGAAAATCCAATCCAGCGACTAATTTACTGGGGATGCGCTGATACTAATATTTAAAATAACAATTTAGCCGATAGGTGCTGCTGATGTTGTTTTGTTGTTGTTTATTTGCCAGGGAAACAAAGAAATCCTCATAGTAAAAAACATAACTGAACTGGTCAGCCGTTCATTACATCATCTTTTAAAGAGCACAAATTCGATCATACAAATTGATGAAACCTTTAATATCATCGTCTTTCATATGAAAGATTCTTTATTTTTAAAGTGACTGCTTCGAAGGCCTTTTAGCCCGCTATTCACCTACCTAGTGCATGAAAAGACTTTGTCTCAATAGCTCATAAATGTGTCAGCACAAAATTGATGTGCCACCTCAGATAAACATCTGTTGAAGTCATTGATGAATGTCATCTTATTTGTTGAATATCGGCTGATACTGATGTCCAGCTGATATATCCGTAGATCCCCGTAATTTACCTCTTAAAGGAATGCAAAACTGTGTGCACGAATAAAAAAGAAGTGCAGTTATGTATTTTCAAATTCATCTCTGGGTAATGTAGATAACTGCCATATATGGTTAAGAAGATGGAGGTGATACGAAAATATCCCATGCTGAGCACTGTGGAGCTCTGCTTTCCTGCTAATGAACTAATCAGTGTAAGCCGTATGGATTTATGTATCTAAGAAGGGAAATGTATCTGGAAGCAAAAGACATTTAACTGTTGGAGTAGAAGAAAAACCAAATGCAAGCCTTTAATAAGAGCATGAAAATCGGTTAATGTCACTGAAAATGTTACAATAAGTCATAGTTAGAAAGGAAGCAGTTATGAGTCAAACACACTCCTACGTGAGAAAGACAAAAACTCACAATAATCCTCGTAATGGTTCCAGAGTTGTCTGATGGTACGCACAAAAACTGTGATTTGTAACTGGGAGTTGTACTGACAAAATACAACATAAAATAACCATAACGATTTCATCATGATTTATTTTCGGGGGGATTTTAGCTGGACTAAGCAATGAATCCACTCGCCTCATGCCTTATTTTGTTGCAAGTTAACCCTCTAGGCGCCAAAGTCGCATTATTGCGACAGGCAACATTGCTCATTAAAACAGCCTGTATCTTTAAATCTACTGCCTTGTGCTGTTACTGCTTGCTACCACTAGATAGCCAATAGATTCAGCTTCAATCCTGACGTCATTTGGGGGTGTGTTTCTATGCAAAATACCTGAGAAAAAAAAGTTTGAAACCCGACACCGGCTGTCGGAGCGGCAGCGGCTAAGCGGCAGAGTGGGAGAGGAGAGAGCCGCGGAGCGGTGGCGGAAGTGTACTGGACAGATCAAGAGAAAGATAGCGATTTTTGTAATAAAAAACAAAATGCCCAAAAGACTTTACAGTGCGGATGAGGTGCTTGCACAGATCTTTGCTGATCGCGATTCAGAAGGGGGCGATTTGCCCTCTGATGACGATCGCTCGTCAGAGACGAGTGACGGACGATGCTGCAGCTGCGCACACTGTCACACAAGCAGCACACGCTGATCACGGAGAGAGTTTTCTTTTCTTTTTACAAGTTAGATTAGGACATTTACTCCTATCAGATTCCTGTTCACTTACTCTGAGGATGAGAGGATGAAAAAAAAAAAATCTACTGTGTAAATATGTTCAGAATTCCGTTTTACTGAATTTTACCTGGTGACATACAAATTAGATTAGTAAATTTACTCCAATCAAACTCCTGTTCCTTTATTTTGAGGATGAGATGACAATATAAATATTTTTTTTCTGTGTAAATATGTTCAAAAATCAGTTTTACTGAAAGTTACTTTCAGTCACCTGGTGACGTCACAATATGCAAATTAGATGATTAAATTTACTCCCATCACAAACTTTAGGTCATTATGAATATTTTTCTCATTTACACTATGAATTTATCTCTCATCACTTCCAAGCTACAGCCTTTTGAAATCTTACAATCCAAACGGAATATTTTCCTAAATAAACTCTGGCGCCTAGAGGGTTAAAGCCGTAATAAACACTAGGTCGCTGTGTTCTGTGTGGTTTTAAAAAAAACTTTTCCTCACAGCCTGGAGAGCAAAACATTTGACAGTAACAAGTCTTCTTTTGTTCGTCCTCGTCCCTCCTGCAGGAGTCCTGGCCGGCCATGACAATCGTGTGAGCTGTCTGGGCGTGACGGATGACGGCATGGCGGTGTCCACCGGGTCCTGGGATAGCTTCCTTAAGATCTGGAACTGAGCCATGCACATAAACCGCAAACACACACACACACAAACACGCGCGTCCAACAGACAGACACCGCTCCCATCTTGGGCCACAGTTTGCACCCTGTATTCACTGTATGTAAGATTCAACAGACAAACTGCAACATTGTACTGTACATAATATATATGACTTAGGTATGAGTTCACACACACACACACACACACACACACGCTGTATGCAGGACAAGATGACACAAGCTGAACACACGCACACACTACCTACAGCTGATTTAAGTGCACAGCAGCGAGCCTACAGTACACACACACACACACAAACAGCCACACACACACACACACACACACACGATCTGTAAAATGTAAAAATGTGACCAAATACAGTTGGATCGTCAGCTGCTCAAATAAAAATACACAAATGCCACTATAACCTAAAGCCTTTTAACACGTCTAACACACACACACGCACGCACGCACACACACACACACACACACACACACTTTTTCCTGAGAGACACTGCTCCTCGAGTTAAAACAGGGGAGGAAGACGTTATTGGACAATTCTGTCTTTGTTTACAATGAAGTCCAAAATGCACTTCAGACAAATATTTCTGTACTATTTTTGTCTCGGTACCACACATATCTCAGTGATGCTAATGTGAAGGAAGAGCGGCCGCTGAAGAGAATCATGTGAGTCCATTAATACTGAAAAACAAATAACCACTGACAGGCAGGATGGACCGATGATGGACAGAGTCGGAGGAAAATATCAGCTCTTATTTTCATCTGGCTCCACACATCATGTAGTCACTGTTTTTATAGATACGTACCCCCGCATACAGTTCAGTACATCTGTTCTTAAGCTTTGGTTTGATTCAGTTTTTTACACTTATTTTATTCATGTTCTCCCTGTGTGCCTCAGATACACTTTAAGGATTATTAATAGAGAATATTGATGAAGTTAAATTAACAAAAAAAAAAAAAAAAAAAATTAAAATGAAGAATCTGAGATTCAGGAGGTGGGTGGAAAATAAAAGCATTATAAGACACATCTTAATGAAGCAGGAGCCAGTATTCATACTTTGACTTTGTCAATGTATTATCTGGACATTACGACGGTATAATTGTACATAATATTAATAAATAATAGCCTCTCCTGCCAGTGATTGTGGTTTCTTTTTTTAAAGCACTGTTGAACACAATGGGACATTTATTTATACACTTGGATGGCGATGGAAAGTGGGTGCAGTTTAGTTTGGTATATGACTTAACAAAATGTCTTTTCAGGTATTGAGTGGCAACACATACACTGACCTACACTATTAAATTATAAATGGTTTTAGCAGAAATTCTACTTTATTATTCGTATTTTACTATCGAACATTAAGCAATCATTAAAAGAGGGATGCTTTTAAGAATCTCTTCAAGTGAGATTTTGTTCAGTGGCTGATGTTTATTGGTTCCAAGAGTTAAAGGGGCACTATGTAGTTTAGGAAAAGAAATTTAGAAACTAAGGTAATATTTACAATATTAATGAGGTAATAATACAAACTCTGCCACATATAAACAAAGTAAAACAGTATGATATTGCATTGTCCTTTCAGGTCAGATTCTGTAAAAGATTTATTCAGTCATGAAAACAAATAGTTTGTTTAGGCATGAAAACCAGTCAAAGATTTTTCTCTTCTGATTAAAGGTACTTCCCAAAAGCTACACATACACCGCCCCAAAAAGCAAAGGTTTGCTTTGAAGACTGTCCTTTAATGATCTAAAAAACATCCTATTTATAACCATTTTATCTTTAAACACAAAGTTAAAAGTTCAACATCACTAATGAAATGTTATTTTGAATTTATGAATCAGTAGTGATCTGTGTTTCTAGTGAGTAAGGAGAAAAGAAACACGTCCTCATTGTTCAGGTCAAAGCAATGTCATTTCATATATTTTTTTAACAGACTCACAGCTCAGCACATTTAAATTGTACCTAACATCAGTGTTTTTCGTTGTGTGTCTGGGTCCTCCCTGTCCTGCGTGTTTTAGATGTGACCCTGCTCCAACACACCTGATTCAAATGATCAGCTCGTCATCAAGCTCTGATGAACTGTGATAATGATGCATCAATCCCACTCATCTGCATCAGGTGTGTTGGAGCAGGGAAACATCTAACACATGAAGGGCAGGAGGCCCCCAAGGCACAGGATTGCAAAACACTGCCTCACATGAAGAGATGTACCTTTTGTGTTTCTGCCTTCAGCCACCAGGGGGTGCAGCTCAGCCGGCATCTCAGGTTCTCAAAATAAGGATGAGAGGATCATCCCAAAAGATTACCTTTTGGTGAATCCATTTATTGATGAAAATTTAATTGTGTTTCATGTGAAGTAACAGTTGTGACTTTTAAAGCAAAGTAGTGTCACATATGGAACATGGAACCAGTGACAGGGACAACCAGATTTTAGCACCATCATGTGGTTGAACACCATCTTATATTTAATGTGTTCATCACAAAATGTTTCATATTTAATACCCTGCATAGTCATGGTAAACCCATACAGGTGATTTTGATTAGGATTGTGTGGGCATGTAAACAATATATGATTGACATCTTCTTTTATCTTTGTTGCACCTTTTTAAAAGGCAGAACAAATACACCTTCATCAGTCGTCATATATTAGTACATGGAAGTCCAGTGACCTCACTTAATCCCAGTGGCTCAGCCCACCTTCAGCCTGAGCAAAGATATGATCAGAAAGAAAACCTGGGGGTTTTGTGCATGCCTTTTAAAAAGTATGGAGACAATTATTTTGGAGTGTCAAGCTTAGACCCCCAGTAACATCATGTTCAAGAAATGTAGTTAAATCGGTCATTTAATAGTACTTGTCAGAATACAAAGAAATGAAACAGACTGAACTGAGATCAACGTATTTTATTTTTCAAACAATTCTGTATTAAGACATGAATTCATTCAACACAATCTTTTGAAAGTTTAAAGTTTATCAGTCTATGAAATACAATCTGGAGTTAACCTCTCACAAGTAACACAGACGCGCGCACACACACTAAAACATTGCAAAGATGTTCACCGTCTTTAAAAAAAAAAAGGTTATTGAAAAAGAATAATAGATATTGTAGTTCCATCCAAAGATCCACGTCGCTTTAGAGCTCCCCAAGTTTGATCTGCCTCACTCCCAGCTATAGCTGCTAATCCATTCATACGTCAATGATTAGAAATGTAAGCTATGAGAGAGGAGTGCCTCGTCAGAATATCTATTATCTATATATCGATGGTTCAGAAAGGCAGTTTCTGGGATTTCTTTACAGCAGAACAAGAAGAAGCTTCCCCACAGGTGATCGTGTTAAACCAACAGAGAGAAGCAGTTATTTCTTGTGATTACAAATTAAAGTACAGAACGATTTCTGTAGCGAGCGACACAAAAACCTGCCGACATTCAGTCTGCCAAAGGCCACTGAAGAATCACCTCCTGCAAGTCCCGCTGAGAAGATTTGTTCAAATGCTTGTATTGCTTCTAAAAAAAACTAAACGTCATCATGTTACAGGACAGCTGTCTCTCAGGACGATGCTCTACACCCTCAGCAAGCCACCTGCGACTCAGTGGTGCGTCCTTTTGTCTGATAAACTTTGTGTTACTCGAGTTACATAAATTCAGCTATCGAATGTGTTCATGACACAAAGTTTCCCTCATGAGTTGTGAGGTTCAGGTCTTTAATGGCTCTTGGCAAAAAAAAAATGTAAAAAATGAAATAGCACTTGTACACCTTAAGGTGCTTTTAGAGAAATAACCACCCATAACTACTCTACTGTGATACAAAGAGCCCATTATCAGAGTATCTGCTGCATAAAATTAGACAACAAGCTTAATATTTGGAAGTGACCGATGATGACCTCAAACAGAAACTAGTGGCAGAGACTAATCACAAGGCTTTGAGATCAATATTTATTACATTAGTAAAATGAGTGTGTTCTTAAAATATGCCATTCAACTGTTAACACAAATCAGCCGATAAAGAGGATTAAATAATTCTGATGTCCTTCTATTTGTTCTATCATTTTTTTATAATGAACATCTGAATATCTCCTGTGTATTTTAGACATTTTATCTTCTTTAACTGCAAATGTAGTAGTCTGATGTGCCATATTAAGCCTGTGCAGCACAGCCGAGGTAGAAACACATTTAAGTATTCCAAGTAAATTTGATATTATGCAATTTATTATGCAAGTATGTGTGTTGAAGGAGAACTCCACCGATTTCTACAGTACTACTGTACTGTTCCCTGTTTGGGAAAGCCTTTTGTGGCTCCAGACAGAGCTACTTGAAGTCTGCCTCATGTGATGTCACTTAAGGCAGTGTCGTTAGGAGCTGATGACTACAAGCTTGGAAAAACCTTTGGAGGTGTGGACTTTACAAGACCACTGTAGGCCGTTTCTCATCTCTGCTAGAAGATTGGGGCTACAATAGCTGCTACTCGCATGACACAGCCAAAACTCTGAAGTCAGCAGTCAAATTGCATTGTGGGTAATGTAGGCGCCAGTTTTTTCTTTCAAACTATTTGAGAATCCGACCATGTTATACAAGTACAGTTCTAAATCGGTGGAGTTCCCCTTTACAGACTTTTATACCTGGTGACAAAAATGCATAAAACTTAAACTGTTACAGAAATTATAACCGACTATTTGTCTTCATATTCTGGAATTATCACTAATCGATCAACTCACTTTTCACTTTAATAATGTCATCTTTGATCAGAGCCCAACTTGATGTCTGGGGCTGATGCTAATACCGATATTAGGGAGTGAAAACTTCCGATATCAACATATGAGCTGATATGCACACATTTTTTGCAATTATCCCTTAAAATGTGGTTATCAAACATGTAACGTTATCAATACACTGAGATAATTAACTTCTCTAGTTAGTTTACAATTCTAAATAACCCCAGGCTTCTTTGTCTGCATTATAATTTCAAAAGAAGAAAAAAAAAAAATTCCTATCAGTGCAAATTGCACAACATATAGGCCAATACTGATATATCTGTGATAGACCAATATTGGCCCATAATATCGACCAACTGATATTATCGGTCGGGCTCTATTTTTGATACCAAAGCCAAGAGCCAATGACCTCACATCACCACTGCACCACCTGTCATCACCTGAGCATATTAACAGCCTGTCTAACCCCACATAGGCAATTTTCACCCGAGGCGAGATCAAACACCAATCTGTGAGTCACCACGTGTCTGAATCACAGCCGCAGTCGACTCTTCTTACAAGAAGACAGTCTGTCTACTTTACTGAAACGTTGCAGTAATGTTTGCACTGTCCACATACAGGCAGCTGTCTCAGCGGACGACTCGATTCACTATAACCTACTACTTGGACTGATTACCGAGTGAATGAGGAAAAAGAAACTCCATCTCTCTGTTACGCTCACTTATTACTTTGATCTCTCTGCCTTAAAATACATTGTGCTTTGATTAATAGAGCGGTACACGTTTTTATATAAATACAAATCTGTCTTATAGATGTACATTCACTTTTTATTTCTCAATATAGACTAATTTACATATTTTATAAAATAGGCTTCTCAGAATATGTCAAGCTAATTTCCTCACTACTAAGATCACACAATCAACATCGTTAAAGAAGAAGCGCTTACCTCATCTTTGCTGCAAGAACCTACATTTTCTGAGCAGACGTCACACACAAGATTTAATCTGTACTAAGTTTTCTCTACAAACACGTTTTATACGTATGGCTTTTCTCTATGCTGGCTCCCACTGTCAGTAGATCCTTAACATGTCACTCTGGATTAGTTGGACATGTATTAACTTCTTTGTTATTGCAACTTCCTAGATGAGATTATCGTCCGTTGATAATTTGTGGTTATTTATGTGGTGCCAAAAAAGCATTTCAAGTCCATCTACAGGGAATTCTGGATTTGACTTAAGTGCACTTAACTGGCACAGGACATAAATCATATGATCAGAATGAGGGAGCAAAATATAGTTGTGCCTCTTCTTTGTGAGATTTCAAGTAAGAGACGTGTGTGTGTGTTCGTGTATGTGTGTGTATATGTATATGTGTGTGTCTGTGGGTGTGTGTTTGTGTGTGTGTTTGTGTGTGTGTGTGTGTGGGGGGGGGGGGGCTCATAACCCATCCTCAGAACTTTCGCCTTCCCAACTCCAAGGCACTGCTTAAACTGTAAACATGGCAGATTGATAAAAAATGATGATTTGACCATAAAAAGCATGAGTGCCAGAGCTCCTGGTGGATTGTAACTGTGATGTCATGGCACATAACAGATATCTAAGCATAAAAACACATTCGCTAAAGGGGAGAAACAACTTTGATACAGTACTATATACTCTATTTCAATGGCTTACATGCACACCAAAAGGATCTGCTCGAGATCTATCTGTAAATGTATGTTTACTGATGTGAAAGTGCTTTCCATGCCCATTTACAGCTTTTTTTAATAATCTCACCATAAAATTAGCCATCTCTTTATATAATCTTTGATTAATCGCTCTCTGCCCTGACTATATATACTGCATTCTTAATAGCTTTCCTTTGAACTGTATAAAATATACCTCCTTCGCTCAAAAAGCATCTTTCAGCAGACTATCCCACTGATCACCAACCAAGATTCCTTTCAAAAATACAAAAGCTCATCATACTTGCAGTTTCACCAGAATACCACCGAGGCATTCTCTTAACATAAACATGTCAGCATTTATTTATAAACAGATGAACTAACTTCACACTGATATGAGTGAAGAAAAATCATGACTGTAAATATTAAAGTGCTGTGGCAGCATGTTGTTGTTGTAGCCAAGTGAATCATGTGTTGACCTACCCACTGCTGACAGAAGCTACTTCCTGGTAATGCTGCCTCATACTTCTACTATACTGCCTAGTGTATGAAGACGCACCTAAATTCCCCTAAGAAAGGGGGGAAAACCTACAAACTACTCAAACAACTCACAACAAAGACTGATGATCTATAGGAAATCCAAAGAAGCTAAAAAAAAGCAGTCAGTCAGCTGAATTTTGGATGTATACATTGAAAGGATCATTGGTTGGCGATCTGTAGGAAGAGTTCTCAAATCTCTTTTGTCCCCCTTTGGCCTTGACTAATACTCCCCATTGCAGAATAATGCTGTGAACTTTGGCAGAATGTATAGATACAAAATATATTAAGTCTCGTGTTTCCAGCCGTGTTCTCCAAAGTGCCTGATGAGATGGAGCCCTCTGTGGTATTGCAGAGTCACCCTACTGACTGTACATTAAAATCTTTCCACTGGCCCAAGACAAATATGAACTGTTCCACACTAAGAGCTGTTCTACTGTAATCCCCTGGACAAACACGTCTCACAGAAATATCCACACCAGCGAAATAGTCTAAGAACTGAAATATGATACAGTAGAATAGATCACTGTGGTAAGAGGGTGAAAGGCACCCTGAAAGTGATCCCCCTTAATCACTATAATCTCAGAGACACCCTACTTTCATGTTTTCCTAACGTCCCCATTTGTCATCACTACCAGCCAAAAACATGAACTCCCCTCTTCAAACAAAGACTCCACAAGAATAGCGTATATTGCAATATAATAGCAATATAATTACAGTAAAATTAAGGATAGCAGTAGGCTAATACCAATACAGAATCACTACATATAAATAACAAATTTTTGTATTCTGTAAATCTATGAAAACAAAGTTTAGATACAAGCCTGATGGTTTTCACTTGAACCATAGAAAAAAAGGCAAAGCAGAAGATTTCACAGTACTGATTATGTGTACTGCAAATGTATGAGACGTCTGATTGTTTTTTTTTCATTATTTATTCATTTTCAAAATTTATTTTGAAGCATTCACTTGCTGTGATTAAGAGTTGCAACATCATTTGCCATTCAGGTCAGGAAAAGTTGGCAAAAAGCAGGACTTCAGGTTACTGTCTAGATAACTAAAAATATTTAAACAAGCTACTTTGTCCTGACTTCAGTGTCCCTTTGTAATGTTTTTTTTGCACTAAATCCTTCCTTTAAGCCTCCCTGAAACAAAACAATAAGGGGCTCTTACAAGCCACTGCTGATGGACGTTCCAGCATTTCCTTATGTGACGTCCATGTGTCAGGTGGCAACACACTGAATGGAGGCTATATAAGAGGCCTGCAAATGATTCAGATCTAAGTGTAAGGTGCTACCTATTTACAGCTTCGTTTTCGACATACAGTATTGGTAAATAATGCCTTCTTCAAAACCTACTGTAGAACCATCACGGAATGTTTTTAACGTACTTCACAATTAGGAACTAAATAGTCACAACTGAACACAGGTCCACCAAGTAAAGTAAATCAAGACAAGGATATATACAGTACAAATTAAGAGATGGTATTAACATGTGAAGCTCATCAGTGATTTTTCATGATGATTCAGGGGAGAATGTTATCAGAGGGCCTCAGTAGAAACTGTATCTTAAGGAGTGCAGGCTGGAATGAATTTAGACATTGTGTTTGTGTTTGTGTATGTGTGTGTTTGTCTATAAGAGTTTGCGTGAGTGAGAGAGGGCTGGAGAGAAAGATAAGAGAGCTGTTCACATTTGTGTGCATGCGTTTTGTGAGAATTTCAGATGCACTTCGTTCTCCAAACCGTGCGGGGCTTCTTCCACACACTGACCACAGCAGCTGTTCCTTCACCAGTTCATGATGCAGTTTCTGTTCAAGGTCATGAAGTACACCTGGCTGCTGCCTCCGGACCGAACTGAGGCAAAGAACACCTGAGGAACAGCACGCACACCAAGGACATATGTGTCAGTAACATTTTTAAATCCACCTGCTATTACTGACCTGACTGTCCTGCATCTCTCTTACCTTGTCATTTCTCTCACAAAGGAACTTCAGCCTCTGAGCTCTTTTGTGCATGAAGACACCGTCCAGGTGGCCGGTCTCCACAGAACGGATCTCAATGGCCTTTTCTCCCCATCCCATGATCTGATTTGAGCAGATATGAGCTGCAAGGCAAAATAGTATTATTAATATTAGCATTAGGCAAGCTGATTACAGTCTATTAGAGATGCACCGACTGTGAGATTCAGGGCCGAAACCCATATTTATGAAACAATTTTACCTTTAGCCGATGCTGATACCAATGTTTTTTTTTGTTGTTGATTTCATTGTTTTTCTCTGTTTAACTGTTTAAACTCATTCAGGCCTTCATTACACCGTCAAATTTGCTTTTCCAAATGTATGAAACAACCTATATAAACCTAATAACCTAATATAAACCTTCCTTCACAGGAAAAGGGTAGCAATCTGTAGCAATCTGCCAGCACAAAATTGATGCGACATAAAAGATAAACATTGGAAACTGCTACCATTTAATGTCAGCCTTTTTTGCTGTTAGCAGCCAATAAGGCAAATATCGTCCGATACCAATGTTTGGCTGATAAATTGGTGCATCCCTACAGCTTCTACACATAACATATGTTGTATGTTTTATGTATTATTATCTGTTTTTGGATTAGACCCCCACCAACAGATGTGGGCATCTCGCCCCACTGCAGGACCACATCCTTGATAATACGTCCATAGGTGTTGACGTAGACACCCTCGTCCTCGTAGCACAACAGCATCTCCATGCCGTCTGAGCTGGGCAGGAACACAATTGCGTGCGGTGTCACGTGGCTCTGGATCTGTTTGATACAAAAACAGAAGGGATGAGCTCCCGTAGGCTTCACATCACACAAAACACTGCCATCTGACAGCTGCACAACTTACATGAACGGGGATATAAATGTCATAGTTGTTTCCAGAGTCCACGTCGATGGCATGGAAGCCAGCACAAGAGCCGTAGATGACCTTCAACCTCTGACCCTCCTCAACTGTCAGGTCGACAAGCACAGGCCTGTGTGGCAGGTCTGCAAAAGACTGGTTTCAAAGAAGGGGAGGGGGGTGCGAGCCGAAAGTGAGTGTGAGAAGATAATCGACTTGAATGCTCGTCTGGTTGACTGATCTTGCATAAGTAATCCAGCTCGCAGGAAAGGGGAGACTTACCTTGAAGGCCATGAATTTGTGATAAGGCTTAGGCGCCCAAGCATACACTTCCACCGCATTCTTCAAAGCAATCACCAGGAACTTTATCCTCTCATATTTCACTAGACAGAACAACCACAAGGCCATCTGACATCAGATACTTGTAATCAATAATTCAATGGGCCAGATGCATTTATGAGAGTTGATCTGACATGGAATAGACAGCGGCAATAAATAGCCATTATCTGTCACTCACCAACTTTGTAGTGCACACATCCCTCCATCTCCCCCACAGTGGTCCAGCCTTGCTTCTTCTCCACCTCAGGGTCATTGTGGAGGATCTTGTTCCTCAGCCAGGCCAGGTAGTAGACACGCACCTTGTTTTTCTTGCCTTAATAGACACAGTGGATGATCAATTACAAAGAAGATTCAGTTGAGTAATTATTTAAATACATCTAAACTGGTTTAGACCATCATTTATATGGTTCATCCTTAAATATGGCTTTAACCATAATAAATATATACAATACAGGATTTTCCTAAGAAAAAAACAATGTATATACTTTAAATTTTGTTATATGTAATATCTGATAATAGCATCCAATCATCATATGTGGTATTGCAATTGATATTTTGTACCATTTTTAGAGCTCAATTGGCTTGACACCCTGATGAAAAGGAGTAACTGAAGTCCAAAGTCAAAATGCGATGCAAAGTCCCTCTAAAGGCACAAGCATAATTTGGCATCTAGTGTTTGGCATCCCATTAAAGACAGTAGTCTTTTGCCAAAAGCAGAGACAGCTTTAACCAACTGTAGTAGTGAGAGCAGACTGGCAATGAGCAGCAGTAATGACCTGATATGGTGATGAGCAGGTTGAGGCCCTCTAGGACGTCCATCTGTTGGAACCTGCGAGAGTTGATGAGGGGGTAAACCTTGCCCTGACCACTGCGGTCCAGCAGCTTCAAACCGTTCTCTGTGCCCACCAACAGGTTCACACCTGGGGGCACACATATGCACAATTACATGTTTTTTTCATTTTGCATAAAATCAATGGAATTATCGCATTTCCTTGAGCCACAGCTACATATGTATGCTACATATGCATGTATACATGCTTTAATTTTCCAATATTATTTCCACATCAGAACTCTAACGCCATGACATTTCATTTTCTTTGGAGGAGAAATAAAAATATTACTTTAATGAACGTTAGTTGTAATTGTGTGATGTCACCCATTGACTCAAAATCGCTGTTTGGCACATGAAAACACAACTTTCAGATAACTGTTTTCCTCATTAACGATGCAAAGACACCTTGTGAGAAAAGACTGGAAGAGCAGCAATTGATTTGACAAAAATAGCTTTAATAATGAAAGCAGAGACACCATGTTCTCTCCTGAAGAGTTATTAATGTCACACACTAAGACTAATTGAAGGTACACCAGTGGCCTCAAATCTAATTTCCATGTGACAGGTTTTCAGTTTTGGTCATATTTGCAACCAGAGCCCTGCCGGAGCTGACATTTGTCAAAGACTAGGCTCTGACACAGCAGCAGGAATCTGACTGATTTCTCTGTACGCTTAGTTTTCAACCCGAGTCTGGCAACTCCAAACATAAATCATATTTTGAGTAATAAGTTAGTTTCAGGTATCTAATCTTGCTTGGTGTTAAGTATCGAATCTGTTCTCACCCCAGAGAGCAGCACACAGGATTTCAGAGTTGAACCTCTTCTTGTACTTGCGGATCTCAGGTGTGTCATTGGGAGGGCGTGTGTTGGTGGGATTGACATTCACCATGGATCCTTTCCTCACCTCCATCTTCAGCTGTTCAAACCTGGAGCCTACATAGAGAGGTAGCAATAGAAATGGCTTGAGTAGGAAGGAATGCAAAAAGTTGATGAAAGCACACACAAAAATGTAAACACTCGGTGCTGGACAGAAGCAAAGATAAAAAACATAAATACAGAGTCTGCACACTAAATAATGCTCCCATTAATATTTATTACATTCACGTGTGACGATTTGGGCTCAAGCCCTTCTTCAGATTCCAATACTGCCCAAAACTTCACAAGTGTAGGTAATAAATGTTCGTGGGAGCATTATCTAGTATGCAGACTTTGTTCTTATATTAATGACGAAGGAAAACACAACCAGGGCAACATATGGCATAAGTTTTGGAACTAGACACAAATCTCTCATTCATTATTTTTTAGTGGAAACTATGGTCGATTAACACATGAACTATATACAATTCATGTTGTTGTGTAAGAGAAAATGTTCTCTAATTCTTCAGCAAAAACTGCAGAATTTCATTTTTACGAAGTATTTCATTGTACAAGAAATAATGTCAAGGGTTAAGTTTCTGAATACTTTTGCAGTCAGATGTAGCTGCAGTTGCAGATGCTGCTGCAAGTCGGAAAAAGATTCTGACTCACCAGTGACGGACATGTTATCCCCTGTACTTCCTGGTGACTGGTACATGCCCAGATCCACAAAGGTCGTGAAGGAGGACTTGCCAGATGCTTTAACCAAACCTCTGGACTGATACTGGTGAAGCAGAGAGGGTGTATGAGTTGTACAGTGTAATTTAAGTCAACATCATATCTATGGAGTTTTCAGTTTGTCAGAAAAAATGTTAAATACTGATATTTTATCTGCTTATGTGGTATTTAGCAGTTCTAAAATCTGTGGTTTTTCTTATGGTGTTATAGTGCGCTGTTACTGGACTGTTCGGTTGGAAAGATGGCAGAAAGGGAACACATAAAAATAAACCAGGAATTCAGGACTGATATACTTAGCATCAGTAAAACTCACATCATAAACAGAGTCCTTCCCAGGGGAGGAGTGAGTGGCTGAATCAGTGGGGGAGTGGGAGGGCTGAACCACATCTGGCAAGTTAGTGTACCCATTATGGCTCCTCTTCTCTGGGGTCTTTCAGGTAAAAGACAAACAAACACACACACACACACACACACACAAACATGTATTACATAACGTCAATGACGTACTTGGATCTAGGCCAATCTGCTGCACCAATTACCAGGATATGACCTGCCACAGTAACCACAAGAAGTAAAGTGACAGTTTTGACCAAACTTGCTTTAAAAAGTCAAGCTCGTGTTGTTAAAGGATTAATTTGGGTGTTTTGAAGTAGGGTTGTACGAGGTATCCACAGTCGGTGTATCGAGACGCCCGCAGTTTGGAGAAGCAGACATGAGCACCGCTGTTGAATCTAGGCGATGTACTGCTGTTGATGGGGGCAGCAACAAAATGTGTTTTAGCCACCTTAAAAAAGGCCCACGTAAAAACAAATCAATATCAGGTTAAGTGTACGCTATATTTAGAATATATTCACCACTTTACCTTGCCATCAGACAGCCCTTTATGATGGGAACCTGAAGGCGTATCCATCTATTGTCTCTCCGAAGCCACCTGACTCATATGACATTTTACCTTGTAAAACACAGGAATTGCTGGTCTACCACTGCTTTAATCAGTTAGTTTGTGTTATTATTTCAATTTGGTGTTTTAAAGGGCTAGTTAAAATTTGACCAAAGTCGCATAATTACACAAACAAACAGACTCATTGAGGCAGCAGCAGACCTACAACTCCCATGTTCTGCAAGGGAAAATTAATGGTTTTGTCACAAAGTCTGGTGGCTTTGGAGAGAGCGATATAAGGGCTTAGTTTCCCATTGGAGAGGGCTGTCTGACGGCAAGCTAAAATGGTGAAAATATTCTAGATATAGCGTACACTTGATATTAAGATTTTAGGGCCTTTTTTAGGTGGCTAAATTTGGTTTTACTGCCGACCTCATGCACAGCAGTACATCCCTTAAATACTGAGAGAACCAGCTACTTTTGTCTAATGTCACTGATGCTTCACTGTTGATTTACACACAGCAGAATTTGGTCCTGCTTTCTGTCACCATTGTCTAAAGGACTCCCAAAAGTTATTTGACTTGTCCAGGCTCTAGCTGCTGCACACAAACTGATGTCAGTGGAAACTTTCCAGCCACATATCTTATAGCGAAAACTGAACAGGCAAAAGTTGGAATGTTTTGTTGCCAAATCAAAGAAAAAAAGGGGGAAAAAAATAGTACTGATAATCTGAAATATGGTTTTTACACTCACTGGTGCTCTCTGCTAAGATCTGTCTCCACAGCTTACAAAAGTCCAAATAAAAAACTTAAATAACAGCAAAAAGGTCACCATTTATTGTCAATTCTCAGTTTATAAATACTAATCATGTGACAAAAAAAATATTCATGTCAAATGTACCGTATATGCCCATAGTAAATGATGTTCTGAATCTCCTGAAGATAATTTACACCCTCTATTTTGTCTCAGTTAAAACCACATCTCAGGCTAACTTAGTGGTAGAGCTGAAGCGATTAACTGATCAGTTGTCAACTATTAAATTAACAACTATTTTGATAATCAAATAATTTGTTTGAGTATTTATTTAAGAAAAACAAAAAAGTCAAAATTATCTGATTCCAGTCCCTTAAATGTGAATATTTTCTTGTTTATTTACTTCTCTGTGACAGTCAACTGAATGTTTTTGGGTTGTGGACAAAGCAAGACATTTGAGGACCCTCATCTTGGGCTTTGGGAAACACTGATTGACATTTTTCACCATTTTCTGACATTTTGTAGACCAAAAAACTAACTGATTATGTGACAAAATAATCAGCAGATTAATCGACTATGAAAATAATCATTTGTTGCTGCACTACTCAGTGGTAAATGGCATGCATCTTATTTGTACAGTGCTATTACACATGCCCTCCTGAAGATAATATTAATGCTCCTATTAAGTGGGTGACATAAATGTAGGACTGCCACTGTTCTAATGTCATGCAGCTGAATGTGTGTGCTGTCAGTGGGACATGTTTGAAGACTTGCTTGAAAGACAGACGGCATATTTACTGTATGTGTGAAAGTAATCAAAATTCTTCTTCTTTGTATGTACTGTATAATCATGGCTGATAAATTAATAACTCCATATCTTTCTGATATTCCATAATGTAACTGTAACTAGCTTGGCACAAATATTTGACGCTTCTTGCATATTCAAAATACACACACACACACACACACACACTTGAAGGTGACACTTCCCACATTCAACTAATGATGAGCCACCTGCAAGATGCATGCCGTCTGTCACTGAATCATATTATTGTCTCTCCAAAATGTCAGACATTTATGCCAACCCAGCACAGGGTGGCTTCAGGCAGTTTACAAAATAAAAACAATATTCAGCTGCAGCATTACTGACACACACATTTACAGTGCAACTATGTACGACAAGCTTGCAAAAAGTTCTCATGGTCAACCTTGGGCCGAGTTCCTGTGATTTGCCCAGTCCTGTTTTCAGTCACACGGCCAAAATGGGAGGAAATACCAAACTCAGATCTTTATGTGAATGTTGCTTCAGCTATATTCTCACACAAAATGTCCCACTTTATTCTAAAATTATTAAAATTTCCAAAAACAGATTTGCAATACTGAACCTGTGGCTATTTAACATTGTGGTCTGTCAATGGCAAACTTGGTACTGAATTGTATGTCTGCCTCTCCTGTGGTTAATTTCTTCCTGTGCCTGTTGAACATTGGTGCAAAATGTTGAATCTGCTCTGTGGCTTTCAGTGGAGTGTTAGTGCAATCTGACATTGCTGTTGGAAATTGGCTCCACATAATGTCATGTCTTCCTCATTTGGTCATTTATGTGTGGAAATAACCAAAAAACAAAATGGACCCAGTGCCTAGTGTCTTTCTGCTCTCACATGTGTTGCGTTGATTTCCCCATCAAGTCACAATGCATTTTAAGCATCATTATGTATACAGATGACTCACCCTCTGCACCAGCATGGTCTGATCCCCATAGCCTCCAGCTTGCTCTGCCTCTCCTCCTTCGCCTTCATCTTCATGAACCACCATGGTGTTGACCGAGTCAGTGTCTGCATCCCTGTGGCTGAGATCAAAAGATGCAGAGACATCAAGGATGACATACAGTAGGACCTCAAGCATCATAATGGTGTTACAGGAAGGATAAGTATATTTAATTTAAATTAGAATTCGTATTTAAAAATACGTCTTTTCTTCCTGAATTGATAGTTTGTAGGTGTTAATGTTACCGATCTGTGGGGCTTTCTTCCTCCTCTGCTCCCTCGCCACTCTCGCTCTCCTCACTGCTCTCGCTGCTCTCCGAAGAGGAGGAGTAATCATTTGCCTTGACTGGGGGCCTTGGCTGCTCCTCAGCACGCTCTTTGGCAAAGAGGCCATGGTCCTACACACAAACACACCATCATTAACTTTAAGAATGAATTCCAAAAAAGTTTTAATCATCATCTAATCTACTTAAGAAAGTAGCCAAAAAGGCAAAAAATGTATGAAAAAGTAATTTTAAAAACAATCCAAACACAACTGAAGGCGAGGGATGGATGGGCTCAAAAACTGAATACTGTCAGAATTCAGAGCCTGCTGCCTGATGATTTTCTGGGATGATTTTGAGAAAACGCCTGTGTTGGGTGTAGGATGTCCACATTGTAACAGAACCAATGTAAACACATTCAAAATGATTTTATGTAAAGAGTGGAATTTCATTCAAAGACAGAGCATAATTAACCCAACAAATGTAAACGGAAAGTGTAGAGCATGCAATTCAGTCGAAAGTCATGCATAAGTCAAAGACGAAGACACATTGATACTAACCTCCCCTATAGCTCTCTTGTAACTCTGCATTTTTTGAGGTAAAGTCAACAAACAGGGATTTGAGAAGAGTAGAAACATGAAGGGAAACAGTAGTGGAGTACATATAATATAAAGAAAAGGTAACGTCGGGAGAAAACTTTCAGTCAGTAACAGGTGGGTTTGAGTACAGTAAGTTAGCGCTTTTCATTTTGTAACTTCTAATATCTGAGCAATATTATATATTGCATGCAGCCCTTGACCAATGTTAAGGCTAGTTGTATTTGTGAGAGACACAGCCAACATACTGTCTGTTTTAAAGAACCACTTACAGCAGGGCGCCCAGGGCGTGAGGACGTGCGAGACTCCCCTGGCTTATGACGACTATCATGGGATAGAATGGGTGATTCCATTTTGGAGGAACCTGCAAAAAGCAATATTGTAGAGTGTAGTTATAATTCTGAAATCAGACTTACTGCAACAGCAGTCTGCAGAGAAATAGCACTGGGGAGGCAGGGACTCACTGATGATGCGATGCCTCTCTAGAGAGCCAGTCTGGGGCAGATTGGATATGATGCTCATACTGTCTCCTCTCTCCCAGCGATCATTGCGGCTGAGATCTGGATTGCTGCCATGAGGATACATTGAGTAATTAGCCCAGGTTGTCATTAAAACCTACTGCCATTTAGGAGGCACTAATTTAAGGAAATATCTGATCGAATCATTCAGCTCTCTCTTTAATACCTGGCTCTTACTGGATGCCTTATGCCGGAGGTCAGGTTGGTGTTGAGAGCTGTGGCAATGGACGCTGTCCTCTGTGGAATCTAAAGACAGCAATGTATGTAATGTATTATAATAAATATTGTGTTTTTTGAACATTGAAGCATGAACATTTTCTGGTAGACACCCAAAATAAAAGTATGATCCTGTAAATGAGCGTAACATGGGACCTATAAAATGAGACCTCAATATCAGTTTACTAACTGTAGTTCAGCTATCTTTGTATCCGTGTGAAGATATGGGAGTACTGTTTAAAACACAAGTGCACTTACTGCCAATTCAAAACCAGTCACTAGATCTCACCTTGGGTGGGAGTTCCACATCTGGCAGGCGGATCCAGGGGCCGCGATCCTCTCTGATTTGGTGTGCCTGTGGTGCAGGGGTTTCAGAAGTAGGGTCTGAGTTTTGACGAACCAGCTCTCTAGAGTGGATGGGGCGGGGTGTGGGGGTAAGCGAGGGATCCTGGGTGGGGAAGGCGGACATGGTCTTAGTGGGCTGGTCACAGAGGGACTGGGAGCGAGGGACAGGGGCAGCGTAAGGCTTCAGTGGAACCAAGTGAGCCATCTGGAACTGCAGGGGACAGCAGCAGCACACCAGGAGGGAGGAGCAGCCGAGCAGAAGGAAGAAGGTGCAAGACAGTTGGAGGAGCAGGCCAAAGTGGAGAAGAATGCAAGGTTGTTTTTGTATTCCAAGGTGATGTTTGTGGGGGTTTTTTTTTTTCATTTTTAAGCAGTTTCAAAGGGGAGGAGAGGGAAAGGAGACACAGTAGGAGGACAGAGAAGAAAAAGAAGGTGTGAATAAGGTAGCATAGACAATAAAGGGTAAAGCAGCTTAAGAATTGGGGGAAAAAGGCACAAGCTGTTGTGTCTTCTCTCCTATATTTAGGAGGTTTTAATAAACAGAATTTTAAACGCTTATTAACACCCACCTTGCCCTGCCCTCCTTGGGGTTCAACAGGCCTCTGCATCGGTGGGGTCTGAGCAGACTGGACCACTCCTGATTGGCTGATTGAGTCAGAGCGTGACTGGATGGCAGTGTCAGAGACAGTGGTGCAGATCTTGGGTGAGCCCTGTCTGTTGAGCTTACTTCGCTCCTCCACCTGAAATAAGGACGACAGTGAAAGAGTGTTTACTCTGTAGGCTGGTGCACAGAGGTTTCATTGTGGTGTGTGTGTGCTTCAAATGCAGGCAGCATCGTTACCTCACGGGCCCAAGTTGGTTTGTTGTTGGGCTCCAGGTTTTTGTTATAGTGGTAGAGCTGGGGCTTCTTTTCTTGCTGCTGTTGCTGCAGAGACACCAGGTAGGCATGCTCCTGCTGCAGCTGCCTCTGCAGCCGCTCTGACTGACGTTGTTCCTCCAGCTGCTTCCGCTTATATTCCTGAGAAAAAGCAAGACACTGCTGTGAAGACTGGAGAACAGGCAGGTCAGGCTGGTCATAAATGAACCATTACATCTGCAAAACAGCAAGTCTGCATTCAGTGAAAATCGAGGCAGAGGTTTACATAATTAGCTGACCTAATACTTCATCCACTGAGATAATTACTGTTTTGGGCAGAGCTTATCATCTCTAGTGTACTCCTATTTTTAGTGCAGCGGCCAATTACCAACCCACATGAAAGAATATTGATCTACCATATTGTGCTGTATATTAAACAGTGTAAAAGTGAGTCCGTTGACATATAGACTTGTTTCATTGTTAGTTGTAGGCACACTGCTTTTGTAAGGAACAAGAAATTTGATAAAAATGAAAATAGCTTCAACCATGAGTCCCTAACATGTAGACTCATTTCACATTGTTTTTTCTAACAGCAGAGATTGGTTTTACAGAAAGTGGAATACTTGTTGTCATTTGCTCTTCTTCTTCACTGCTTAGATTGCAAATCACTGTGGGCCACAAAGCAAGCACTAGATTTCAAAGTCAATCTTCATTTTGATGCTCACATATGGCCCACATGGTCTGGGTAGAGAGTAAAAGCAAACAACTGTGGATACAGACAACCAAAATATGTTTTTGTTTTTTATAAAAAAGGATCTTTTTCGAGAAACCACTGTGGTGTTCCTCCACAGTGAGAGAGCACTGTCTGGCACCTAGTGAGGATACCTCAACCAGGTGCTTCCCTGTGTAGGAGGAGACTTAAGACTTGACCGAGGACACAATTGACGGATTACAGTACAGTATATCTCTCAGAGGGACAGTGAATAAGCTCCTGTGGAAGAAGAGATAAAAGCTTGCTGCCCTGCTGTACAACATGGATATATTCAATTTCAAGGAACGTTTCAGAGACAGGCTAGTGATTGTATTAACTATTTTCATGTACAAATAAATAAATCAAAACAAAGGCCCAAATTATCCTTTTTTATTGATAGATTATGGCCATACAGTAGCTTCATTGTCTTGAAATGTACTTATTGCCTTGAATTTAGATTTAAACCAACTTCTATCAGCGATGAATTGTGTGCGACTTCACACTTCCTGCAGTTGCCCATCAAAGCTATCCAGCAGTTCCTTTTTCATCATGCCTTTTGTTATATGTCCTAAGATTTTCACAGGTGGTTGAGTTCAATTTTATTCACATTTTGCTTCTCACCCTCTACATAACATCTAATGAAAGGCACTACAAGAAAGATTTTATTGTGAACCAGCTGCTGGAAGTGTTGAGTTTGCATGAAAATATTTGATTGAAACAACAAGATTCATTATTACAGTTAGACACATTCGACAAATCAAAAGAATCATTTGGGGGTGTTGTGACTGTCAAAAAATGTATTCCTGTTGTAATGACTGTATATGGGAAATAGTTTTCATCCATTTTCACAAGACCCTGCAATACCAACCTAGGCCACAATGCCAACATTTTCTCATCTTGGAGAGTTTGCTGCACATTTAATCTCTGCCAATTGCCCCTTGAGCATGGCACTGAACCCCATAGACAACTCCAGGGATACTGCCTTGTGAGTGTGCTCTGGTCTTAATGAAGATATGCATATACACAGAGATTATGTGTATGTGTTACCTACCTGTAGAAAGGATATGTGAAAAACTATTGGAACTGTCACATGTATACAGTAGTGAGGATTTAGCTCTTTCTCCCCACAGATAAACAGGAACAAAAAGCTAATGCTATGGCTCAATTCTAATGATAGCAACTTCTATGCTCCACAGGAGCTAGCTCAAACATAGATGACTGGAGTGTGTAAATTCTTCTGAAGTCAGCCCAAAACTGCCCCCAAAATCTAGGTCAGTGCATGCCTTTTCAAGATATGCAATATTGTGGGATATGCACCCACACTCTGCAAATTGTAGAACATATCTACATCAAGAGGCTGCACATCTACAACCTGATTCTGCTTTATTTTGTAACAATACAATTAAGAGCTGTAAAAGTATTCATCTTGTTGCCTCATACCTTCGGTTTTTACGCAAACAGAAACAAGCCACATTGTTGCAAGTATACACACAGTGACCTCCTTTTCTGAAGAGTTATAATAACCTATAGGACATTGAAGCTTCTGCAGTCAAAGCAAGAAATGATAAAGGAGTAGTTATGACTAGTTACCATAAGCAGTGCTTGCTCCTGAAGCAGCTGCTGCTGGAGGATTTCTAACTGCCGCTGCTCTTCTTCTAACTTATGTCGGATAAACTCCTGTGGAAAGGTTAGAAGGCAGGAATGATAGACATTAAGGTGGGAACAAGGAAATGAAAATATACAGGGGAGGGGTAGATGATAAGGGCTGTTATGTACAGTTATGTAATGTCATTCCAGTAAACAACAGAAACTATGCGTTGCCCTGATAGCAATCAGCACTCTAACACTGAAATTTCCTGACAAGACATGCACCATCCCTGTTTAGAAGCACAAAAGAGACAAATAAAAGTACCATTAAAAACAACATAACTGCGTAACACTACGTAGAAATTGTGAGACATTACTTTATTAAGAATTATTAAAATGTTTAGCTGTACATTGTGATTATAATAAGCTAACATACCAACATAAAATCAGTATTTGGCACTACAGGTAATGGTGCTCTGATGCCAGACTCTTGTGTTACTGAGGGGAGACTGGAAACAGAGCAAAAGAGACGCAGAGAGCTCACCCACAGAAAAACTCATCTCTGAATAAATACACTAATTTAGACCCTTGCTGCTATGGCAACCTACTCGTGGAATTTCACCACCAGAGCAACTTGCACAGTGTTGCCGGTGGACACACCCACACTTCACACCGATAGGCTGATTATAGCCCCACGTCTCCTGTGGTTGGTTACCTGCTCCCTCTCAGCCAACCTTCTATCTTCCTCCCGTCTCATATCGTCGAGTCTCCGATGGGGACCCTTTTCTTGCTGCCTCACCATCTCTCGCTCTTTTCTCTGTTGCTGGGAGAGAAGGGTGACAGGAAAAAGAGAAATGAGCACAGAGGCTATGTTTGCACTGGGGAATTTATAATGGATAGCCTGCTTATAAGCAAACCTTCCCTTGTTTTCTGTGCAAAGAGCTGTAAAAAAAAAAAAAAAATAAAAGGAAGGAAGCAGGGTTGCAGGGCTGTGAGTCATTCACACAAGCACACGTGCGTGCGTGCGTGCGCGCGCGCACACACACACACACACACACACATACCTATTGCATCCTAATTATCTTCTGACTGTGCTGCTTTGATTAAAACTCAAACTGATCATAGTTTTTCACTTTTGGCATGGACCAGTCTTTATCTGCCGTTTTAAGGGACATGGAAACAACACAGTTTCTTCTTAGTGGTGAAATGAGAACGTCCCACTTGGTAGTGACACAAAACACTCAGAGCTCTATTGAGTTCACTCAACTGTTGTTGGCACTTTGCAGTTGAGCAGGAGCCAGAGAAGAGGAGGTGGAGGTATATTAGGGGAGTTCAGTCTCACTGCAGTAAAATACCTTACCGATACTGCACAATACTTGCAATAGTGTGCGCTTCACTCAAATTACCTATAACTCTTCAAACACTTCACAGCTGCACCCATGAGCTGAGTTACATAGGTACTATATGTCTTTCAAAATCTTCAGCAACATTCAAAAACCTTTACTTAGATAATGTCTTCTTCACTTCTGCATCAATATAAACTAAAATAAAATTTGGAGAGTGACAGTGTTGTAAAGTTTGTTTGTTTGATGCATGTGGTAATATGATCAGAATCATGTCACTCTGCAGGGAAATCTCTAAACTAATTGCTACTAAGACCCAAAGGCTACAGAGTAGTGCGCCACCGATATGATCGGTTGGCCGATATTGGCCTATCATAACCCTAACCCTATCACAAATACATCAGTACTGGTGTATATGTTGCCCGATATTTGCTGATATGAATGCTGTCTTTTTTACAGATTATAATGCAGAAAAAGATGCTTTAGATAGTGAATAACAATTAAATTCCCAGTAAGTTAACTGGTTCTGGTGCCATTTTAAGTTTATTGCAAAATATCCTTCCTCCGTACATATCTTTTTCATAAGTGTTGAGAACCACCTTTGAAGGATCTGTACAGCAGAGCTGTTTTTCTTCACCATTTGTCACTATGATGAGACTTTTCTTGTCAACTCTATATTAGATGCAACTTCAAAGCAAGTTCAGTTTCCTTCTGGGTAGAGAATATGACATGTTGATACACATTCAGGGGTGGTGAAATATTAGCAACATTTCAAGTATACATTAAGACTTCGTGTCAACTGTTATAATATTTCTCCAATAATTGTACTTTGGGAATTTGTATTCATCTATACAGTGGGGTGCTACACAGTGTACATACACAATGTACAAATTAACTTGTCAAGTAAAACATTGTTTTGGGTAGGAAGTTTGCTGGTAAAGAATTATAAAAGATATTAACATATGAAAAAGGATAAGCTGATTATATTTCATACGTTTCACTCTCAGCATGTACTTTTTAACTGTGAAAGTAATATAAATTGTATCTGTATCTTGGTTACACTGTTTTTATTTTTAACTTCACTACAGCTAGCTCACTGGTCTGCTTAAAATCTTTAGAGGGTAGACTGAAAGCCTTAAAAACATTATTTAGATGTTATCATATTATAAAACATAGCATGCGTATAGATGTTATGCATAGCGCATGCATTATGTTAGTCAAATTATTACATGGAGTCTCCAGTGCTGGTTCACAGCCTCAGAACAAAAAGATTAGTGGACTTAGGTTGGCAAAAGTAGGAATCTTGAGCCACTAATACAACTCACTAATCTCTGTACTCCTTAAAAGTTAAAACTACCTTTATACAGTTTCCATGCATTTTACAAACTTCAAACTCACAAAACATCTTCTGGGTGAATGTTTGCAGAATTAATAATTCATACTGGAGTTGCAAGGAGCCAGACTTCCTTTCACTTTGAATATTCTCACTCTGTTCCCCACTGTTTACATATTTGGGATGACAACTGGATAGGTTTTACATGCCCTGCACAGGCTTCATTACCAAATTTCACAATCTATGCTATGTAAACATTGTGACTTCTACATGCTACAATTTCTTTTTCTTTTAATTATTACTATTACTTTAATATTTACAGTCATAGTTTTAACATTCACATGATCTTATATCAAAAGGTTTACTCGAGCACACAATAGAATCATAAATGCGGTGCACTTATGACCAAAACTGACATGAAGACTAGAGACTTGATGAATGTCAAACTACAGGGCAAGAGCAAATAGTTTAGTGGCTGAAGGTAGGATAAGAGCAGACACATTACAGACAAGGAACCTGAGATTTTGGTTGCTTGGTACAGCTTTGCTTTGAACTAAAAATGTACTGTCGTGTGTTGCATTATGTAGTAGTATCATGAGCCTCTGGCAAAATGTGCAGGATTATAGTTAATTACAAAAACAAGGTCAACAATGGGAATAAGGTCCACGACAACACTGATCTATCTGGCAAAATCACATATTCTTGCTTTTAATAAGTGAATGAAAACCAACATCAGAAAACAAAAAGATGAACCAAGACAATAAGCTTTGAGAAATGTGGGGCAAATATAGTATCTGATATTATTATGTGGTGCGCATGCACACTAAAGACATCCAATGAATGGCTCTAGCTTGATAATTAGTACACAGATATGATATGAATTCCCTGGTTGATTCATACCTCTTCAAGTCGGCGACGCTGTTCCTTCTGCTCTTCAATGCGTTTCTGTCGGTCATGCAACAGTTGCCTCTTGTGTTCCTCGGGGTCCCTACGCTGAGCAGCCAGTTGGGCCTGCTGCCTCTTGTGAGCCTCCGAGCGCTCCTTGTTTTCCTGCTGCAGACGCTGGAAGTCCCGCCTCAGGGTGGACTCACCAGGTACATTGAGGATTGAACTGATGAGGGAGAGGATTTGGGGGACATTTATTCGTACAGAGAACACAAGTCAAAGATTCATACTTCTTTGATAGAGACCATAAATTGTAATTACCTTGACTCTCGGTCATCTCCGCGATTTTCATCCTCTTCATCACTACCGCTGTACTCATACTCTGTCTCTTCTATAAGAAAAAAATGACAATATGCTTCAGTTGATCACTGTCCATGACAAGACAACATAAGCTGGCTTTCAATCTCATTTGCTTACCTTTCTCTCCTCTTTTCTTGCGCGTACGGTCGATATGGTCTTTGAGCTGGATTCGGACCTGCCGCTCAGTGGGCTGATCCCTGATGAAGGAGTGCTTGAGCAGCTGCTCTGTGGATGGTCGGCTGGGATATGTCTTCACAAGACAGCCCTCTATGAAGTCAATGAATTTCTTGGACCTGGGATGAAGGGGGAGTTTAGAGGATGATAACTAGTGAGGGAGAGTGGGAGGGTGGGGAGGCATGGAACAGTTGGCAACTGGGCTGTGATTGCCCAGAATCCTGATCCAACAACAACCAGAGAGATTCAAGTTGGACAAGGTCTGTCTTTAGCCCCTCTCACATGAGGAATGTTGTGTGTGACATTTGTATTAAATACAGGTGCTAACTAAAGCCACTAAAGTTCCCAGTTCTTGCTCACAGTCTTGTGCCGAACTGAACAACATCACAACATTCTGCACTGACCCATTTTATACAGTAATGTCTTTATGGAAATGATTTGATTGACAGGGGAGCTAGGAGCTGCCAGCAGACACAAGTAAACTGAGTGAACTGAGTACACTAACAATCTGAAGTACTTTACTCCTATCTGTTACTTTCTTCTCACTTAATTTCTCTGAAACTGGAACTAAAATGTGAGCACATCATCACCATCAAATACAATTCAATGCATTACAATAATCAGGCAAGAATATCACCTGTGTAAGTTCAACAATGCTCTTGCGTTCATGTTATTGTGTCCATCTCTTACTTAGACTTATGTATTTGAATAATTGTTCATTGTGAGTCACACCATATTGACTAAAATCTTCTTTAGGATTAGAATTATATAAAACATTGTGAAAGAAACAATGCATTCTGAATGCAGTGGGAGCATAAACTCTACTAAGTGGGTCCATTAACAAGTAGCAGGGAGAGTAATAGGAGCAACAACACAGGGTAGGAGAAAGAATATGACAAATTAGTTTAAATGTCTACAGCTTCTTGTCTTTCTCACAATCGTATTTGTCTCCATAATGGAACAAAGCACATGACCTCTCATACTAAGTGAGGGACAGCAAACTCAGATTTCTTTCCTAATCGAGGGACAAATACAACCAAAGAAACCCGGAGCACAGCAGCTGCTTTGAGAAGTCACACTTCTGTAATTCTGCATTGGTTCTTGTTGAAGCAGCATTCTTTCCATTCAGTGCTGCTCTCATTAAGCGTCTTTTTTTTTATATGCACATAACCTGGTTATTGTTGCTCTGCAGTAACCTGTTTTCTCAAACATCAAGTAAACAGAGCAACCAAGTTACTACACTGCTTGTAAATGTGCTCTCCAGCCATGACCAGATTTTTTCCACTTTGGTATATCGCATGTTTTTGGTGGATTTAGCTAATTGATTATTGCAGAACTTGTGTTATTTCAATACAAAGAATTATATTCTTCAAATGTTTGTCTGATGCACCGCATGCAATGGTTTCAATGTAAAATGATAGGGATAAACACTGGAAGAGAACTTATCTACTACTGTGTGTAATGTACTGCACAGTACCAGACAATGAAAATTATACATTCATCATTGAATTAAAGTTCTACTTACCACATTTAGTCATATCTGCTTGTAGTAAAAACTAACATCAATGTGTTTTAAAATGTGTACTTAATATTTTTTATTATGAAAGGAAGAAAAAGTCTTCTGGAAAATATAATTAATGTTTCTGCAAACCACTGATACATTCACATTTGTACTTGTCATAGGCCAATGGACCATACTGGCATTTTTACAAAACACGCCATATCACATTGACATTACATGTGTATAACTTGAATTTCAGATCGGAAGGTGGAGGGGGTGGCGATAAGTGACCGCAGTTCAAGGCTGTGCTACAACATTTGTAAGCGTGACACCATTGGATATTTTTAAGGGGTTGTGTTTGTGGCAATGAAACCAGATAATTTTGACAAAAAGTTGATACATCTCCAGCAGTGTTTGTGGTGACAAAACTGGGTGTTTTTGACAAGACCTCTGGAATGCTCCTTTTTTTCACGGCCACCTTGAGGGGCGTGTTGCAGTCTGTGTTTTATTGACAGAGGCTGGCATGCGGCCAGTCTAGAGCCTGTGCTACACTGTAGGAAACGAGTGACAAAGTGAACAAGCTTGTGTTGCAGCTACATGTACTGAAGAGTACTAGGAGTACAAAGTGGTTTTAGCTGTGAACTTTAAATGTTTGCTTATCTGTATGTTTCAACAAGCTAAGGTGCAGGGCAAGACGTGCATTGATGGTTGAAGGTTTGTGGCCTGGCTCAAGGTCACTGTCTGCTCTGACTATGACAGAAAGTGGACAATACTGTTGCATGCAAGATTTGAGTGGCTGAATCAAAATAAGGCCTTGATGTGCATCGATGGATAATTAATGGTATTCGCTTGAATTAATGCATAACTAGGGGACACCATCAGAAAACCAAAGCATTTCAAATAGAAATAACTCCCACAGGACGTGTGATTTGCAGAGCAGATATGTATGCTGCAGCAGACAAAAAAAAATACATTTCAGTCACATTGAGGGTTTGAGGCTTTAAAACACATTTAACATCATGTGAAGGAAGCCTGTGTCTAGGTTATTATACATGTAAATAAGACTTTGGGCTCAACGAGACAGCAGGTTGGTTGATAACTCACCATTTTTTCGATTTAAGTTTGGGAGGGGGATTCCTGGGAATCAGGAAGAGGGCTCTCATCGGGTGCATGTCACACAAGGCTACAGAGATAAAGAGATAGTGAGAGCTGTTAGGTATTATTAAATCCACCTACCCATGCTTAGAGCTACAGCACCAAGAAGAAAAACAGGAACATCAAAATAAATTATATGTTAGACAGAATACGATATATACCCACACGGCAGTTTGTAATACTATCCACCATTATACATATTCTTTGTATCAAACATGCTGTTACCCAATATTTCCTGGTGCCCCAGGCTTATGTTGCATTGAATGTAAGAGCAAGGCCTGTGAGTCACTGTGTTCCCAGCGTAGGTAGCTAAACCTGACTGGTTAGCTTTACACTTTGACAGTGAATAGGCTTTTATAACGCAGTCTTTAGGCCATATGCAACGTGACTGAGAGAGCCAAAGACAAGAGGAAATTTCATTTCAGCATTTTAAAAAGGGCCACATTAAAACAGAGGGCTGTTTTAATTTAGCTGTACTGATAAAGTGTGCTTCAAATAACATGCATGTTCAACATGCATGACACATAATAATAACGTTCATGCAAAATTCAGATTTATTTAGTTGGGATGAATGGTTTTTTTTTCCATTTAAAAAGGAATGGATCACCCACTGACAGGATGTTGGCAGTTGTGTCAACATCCTGTCACTGAAAAGGAGCAAGTACACAGAGTTACATACTGTACTGCTGTCTCATTTAATGTTTCATTAAACACCTGAGGTGAATTATTCCTTTTGTTTAGATTTTAGCAGTTCAATTGTACAGAGTCCAAAAGCTTTATTTCCCTGTACTGACAGCCATTTGTTTTTGTTTTTTGAAAGTATTCATGCACCTTAGCAGAATAAACAGACAAGGTATGGACAGCATGTGCTAGCACAGCAAGTGAAAAGAATGCTAATAATTCATATGATCCAAATGTTTAAATCTATTTTTGGGAGCTTGTTGTGCAAATTATACGTGGCTCGGTAGGAAATATGTGTCCTCATACTTTTAAGTCACATATTCGAAACAGTGTTGTACTAACACCTTTGGCTAAATAATGCCATTTTGAGAAAGCTGAAACAAAACAACTGGACAAATCTATCCAAAACACTTCCTCAAAGTCAAAATACATAAAACTTACTGTGCGTGATGTACAAACAATTTTTAAAAAATCAAGCAGAAACATGCTAAAAAATTTGATTAGCTGAGATTTTATGTGACATGCTGACAAGCAAGCAATGTTGATGCATAACTGTAAGGCTAATTAATACATTATTGTTACTGGTACAATGACACATCTTAATTAAATTGTGACAGATATCACATACACATTTTGTTCAGTCCTGTCTTTTTATATTCTGTAGATAAACTGACACCTTCCCCTATTCTATCATGGAGGACACAAAGGAATTTTCAAAAAATGTAGGAGGTCTTGTGATCAATACAGACATTCTAAGGAATAATTTTACTACAGATGGCAATTGCAGTTGTTTATTGAAAATTGACTAATGCTATAACTATATATACTCAATAAAAAACAACCATTGGTTGTTATCATTGTCATCATGGTGATCAAATTAAGAAACACAAGAGAGGCAACAACTAAGGTTGCACCTAATAATGATTGTAATCATAAAACTGATGAATTAACTAATAAAAAAAGTCAAAACATTTATGTATGTATTTTTATGTAGTTAATGACAAATACTCAGCTTAAGTTATCTGACACAAATGTGGTGTCTGGACATTGCTTGTTTTGTTTGACAAAACTGTTTTCCATTGTTTTCTGTTGATCAGTGGATCAATTGATTGGCAAATGGTTTCAGCATTACCAATGGGGGAAAAAAGCATGTCCAAAAACAACAAACATTGTAACTTAGCAGAAACATACTTTAGTAATGAGACTGATGGAGTGAGTAACTAACACTGCATAATTTATAATGACACATCAACACCAGCTTGACAGTTGGCCTGTATGCCTTATGTCATTCACAGCAGCATCAACATGGTGAAAAAAAGAACATTAAAATGTTTGCAAGTGTCAGTGGTACAAATTTATTCTGACTCAGAAAACCAGACTCCACTTGACCTTTAAGATTAAAGATCCCCTCTGGGAAATATAAAAATACTCGCTGCTTGGAATAATGATTTGTGTCTGTTATGTTTTTTTCCATTGCCTGAAGAATTCTTAAAAATACATCTACCCCCTCTCACTCAATGAGAAATCTATAATCTAGGCAAACATATATTTGTTATTAAGTTTAACTACTAAACAGAAGGTTTTCAGTGTATGTTAAGTGAAGGCAAAATGTTTCAACATCACTCTTGTGTCAGTTGCATATTGGACCATGATTGGCTTCTAAACCAGTTTATCATAACTGTAGGCTGATGCCTTAAACTCAGACTAAAGTGAACTTTCCTCCTTCAACAGATTAATGCAAAAACAGTCTTTTAGTCTTAAACCCCACAAATATATCATTCTACACTGTAAAATATCAAAAAGCAAAGGTTTTGAAACATTTAAGTGGAGGAGGAATATCAATTTGACTTTAGTTTAGTTTCTGTTCAAAAAAGCACACTGTGTCCCCAACTCAACAATAAGCTGCAGGCGTCTGTAAAACTCAGACAGAGTGAAGACACATTTTGTAACAATGCAGAGCTCATAAACGTCAGCTGCATATTGCAAGTGTTTTTCTACTACTACTTTAATCTCAAATGCAATACTTAGTAAACCAATAGGTAAAGAGTGTAAGTTGAATCTTGCTGCAGGGAGGGTTATAATAGTCTTATTATAACAACCACCAGCTGGTCAAATGTAGCAGTATACCAAGCATGATAAGTCACTGATGGTGAACCACTGTTTAACATGAATTTTATTTACCACAGCTGAGGTACTGTATTTTGCTTCTACTCTTAAGTGAGATTTTCTGTTTCTTAGTCAGATTTTACACCGAATCCCAAGGCAGACAGACCAGAGAGAGATCTGTGCAATCAGCCTCCACACACCAACTGCCAGCTCACGACTACACTACCTTGATTACAGTGAGTCAGCTGTCCATCTGAAGGCACAGACAACAAGGCTGCATATGCAAGACAAGACTCATTCATGAGGTCTTTCAGAATGAATTTTGAAACGATGAGACATGATCTGTTACCGAGTACATAGAAATGCATGGTATAACCAAGAACAAGTAAAACAGGCGCACTTACGAGGAGCTCCCTCAGCCATCTCAATGGCTGTTATCCCCAAGGACCAGATATCACTCTGTAACACACACAAGGAACCAGGTCAATCTGTCTTTCATATGGTCTCACAGCATAGTGCTCTCACACACAAACACAGTGCTGCTGTTACCCTGTAGTCATAGGTGGAGTCAGGGTTCTCATCACAGGCAATAACCTCAGGTGCCATCCAGTAAGGTGTGCCGATGAAGGTGTTCCTACGCCCAACGGTTCTGTCCAACTGAGCACTCACCCCAAAATCAACTGAGTGTCGACAAAGGAATCAGACGAAAGGAAAGGGTGTGAGACAGTGAGGGATAGCATGCATTTTGCAACAAAACGACACAAGACCTTCAACATACCAAGTTTGACCTCTGCATTCTCTGTTAGTAGCACGTTCTGGCCCTTGATGTCTCTGTGGATAACTTTATGGGCGTGGAGGTGAGAAAGGCCCTGCGAGACAAAAAATTGCTCAGTAAAAAGGCAACCTTTGCTTCAGATTTGTTTTGACTGACAATTTCTCACCCTTAGGATCTCTCTGCAGATGTAAGCAATCCAGTCCTCCTTTAGAGAACTGCCCTTAGTGTTTTTCACGAGGTCGGTCACTGATCCCGCCCCACAGAACTCCATCACCAGCTACATGCAGACAAACGCAAACTTAGTGAGCACAATCAATCAGGCATATTGTTTTAAAATGATCAGACCAGGCATAAGAGTAGACAGACCCAAAGTTGGTCATCATGTCCTGGTGGACTCTTCTTGACAAAGGCACCGTAGTAAGTGGCTATGTTGCGGTGGTGGCTGTATTTTTTCAGCATGTTGATTTCTGCTTTGATCTCCTCTTCTTCCTCCTCTGTAACATCCATCACCTTGATGGCCGCCAGCTGGCCTGTCTTCACATGACGGCCCTGATTCAACAACAATTTGGATCATGGTTACAGTGGTCAGCAGTTTAAAATTAACCTGGGACCGTTTCTGAAACTCTTTGAATTTTGCCTGTTAAGTGTGGCTAATTGCTTTATCACCACATTTCACCCTTCATATATTACATTTTCCACAACTGGAGTCTCTTATCTTTCTGACACAGCCACTTTAGACTTTTCAGTCTGACACCTGAAAAATGCACTGATGTAGCAGAGAGATAAATCCGGTGTAATCTGAGAAATTAATGCACGGAACATTTAACAAAAGAGCAGGCACTAGAGCCACACTCCAGCCTGCTCAGTTTTACAGCAATGCATCGCACAAGTGACAACTTATGTGTTTAATGCTTCAATCTCCAATTAAAATCCTACATCATCCAGATGTGACACAGGCATCAGGTCTCACCTTGTACACCTGCCCATATGTCCCATTGCCGACGACCTCGACCAGCTCAAAGATTCCTGCTGGATCCTTTGAAAGAGAGAGGAGACAGAAGAGGGTCAAATACACAAGGACATTGATGTTTTCTGCCTTGTCGTGCCACATCAACTAAATGTTTTCAAGAAATAAAATGCTGCATATAAAAACAGCATTTCATTTTTGCCTTCTTTTTTGCAGATTTGGGGGTAAAATTAAAAAGACTACACTCAAAAGCACACGATATTTATTTTTGTTTTCAAGTGGGTGATGATGCTTTGTTCTTTTCTGAATCCTACACATCTACACTCCAATGCCAACCCTAAGCGGAGGTCGTATTTCATGTTGTTACACTCATGTTTCTTCAGTTAAGAGTGGTCCCTGACTACTCAAATCCTACTGAACTGCACCTGTTCTGGTAATTGCTGCAATCTGGCTTTCGTAGTGTTGGTACAAAGGCTGAATTAAAAAACATGTCTGAATTGAAAAACACTGTTGAGGACACACACACACACACACGCACACACACAAAACAGGTCAACATAATTTGAGTAATTTTTCTGTCATTTGAATATTAAGTTGTAACAGAAACATTTTAAATATTTTTATATTATTTTTATTTAATACAGTATTTAGTAAGACAAACTGTTGTATTTAGAATTATTCTGTGCAACAGATGTGTACGTCCATTACAAAAAGAGGATAGCTGCTATAAATATCTATAGACTCCCTCAAGAACACTGTCACATAAATACACAAAGATAAACATCAGCCTCAGTAGAACATAAATTATACATAAAAACATATGAAAAACAAATAGCAACCGTTCCTTAGCAAATTTATATCCAATACTACAATTCTGAATTTCCATACAAATCATCTGAACTCAATCTTCCTAGCCGCCCACCTACTCACACACTCACCGCCCACCCTCAAGACAAGAAACAGACAAGCAGATACACTAAACATTGATAGTAGATTAGATATACAAAGACGAATTCTGACAACATTGACAGGACATCTGGCCTTTTCCAGATGTGTTCATTTGACGTGTCAATGCACTGAACACATATTACTTTAATAATGAGCAGGTTGCTTTGAAATAATTATGCAACCCCCTCCCCCAAAGACAAGGGAAAATGACAAGCAGTTCCACTTTCATGCAATTTCAATATGGCTTTAAGAAGATGTGTGGGTGGTGAGACTGCAGCTTTAGGTTTAGAATGTACAGCATGACCTATCCTGCTTTCATCTGTTTCCAATGATGGGTTTTCTGCCTTCAACAAGGAGGGGAAACATTCCTTTGAGACGAGGAAAACATATGAGGAAAAAAGCATGTATATATTTGTGTAAAGTCTGGCAGTAAAAGTGGGAAATGACAACACTTTTGCTCATATGATGACATAAACACACTGGCCAAATTTTGAAGCATGTTATGTAGAAGGACACAAAAGAGGGGGGACCGTGACGTCAAGTAGGAGGCAGGAGAATGATGGTATGAAGAGAATAATGTAATGATAGTGTGGGTGGCGAGGCAGGGGCGGTAGCTTCACCCACGTCCAGCGTAGAGAGTGGGATGAGAGGAATGAAGTGAGAGAAGGGGAAGGGTACAGTTATGTTACAGGAGTAACACAGCATCAGCAGTCAAACCAATCGTCGGCGATGATTGCAAAAAACGCGAGGAAGCAGTAAAACTACTGGAGGAGAAATCCACAGGCAGCCTGCTTAAATTATCGAAGTGGCAGCTCTGACACTTCTTGTGGATATCATGCTGCTGTGTTAATGTGTAAACTCAATATATTAGAGAACATCAGGGAATAATGCTATGAGGGTTCAAAAAATGTCCAACATGCCTGTCAGTTCAACGAGGTATGAACTCTAAAAGACACTGGTAATAGCCCATGGGGACGCTGACCACACAGTTCCTGCAGGGGTGTCAACTTAGCTTACAGAGGAAGTCTTTTAAAAAAAGCCTGCCATATCTGTGGTTACACAGCTGCAACAATCGTCAAAATCAAAACTCAAACACAGCATTCCCCGTATATCATCAGAGAACAATTTTCTAGTAGACCTTTCTTTTACGCCTCCATAAATAATCAAAGTATTTTACTAACAATAAAACGTTTACATTTTTAAATTCTTCAAGACTGCCATAGTTGAATTATGCTACCATTATGGGCCTTGTGTCAGCAAATGGCCTACATTTCACCCATCCAAACAGTTTGATACATGACACATGATAACATTCACAATTCATCAATGTGAAATAAAGCTAACATTGAAGAAAGGTAGTTGTAGGCATTTAATATCCAATGTTTTACTGGTATTTACAGTGAAGCTTTGTAAATCTTAGTCAGAGCTTCTCTTAATATTACACCATTCACTTTTCTCACACTTATGTAAGGTAAGTTATTCCAAACATAGCAAGGATAGGCTGTTTCACTGCAATAAAACAAAATCACAAGACTACATTTCTCACGAGGTTTATTTCCAGAGGGCTAGTGTCCGCTAAGCAGCATCCAAAATTCATCACACTCTCAAAGTTTCTATTTTAAACCGAAAATAATCATACAAGTAACTTTCCATTTGTTGTAAATTTTCAGCAAAACTGTGAAATTCAGCAGGCATTTTTATTGGACTACAACCTTGTCACTTGTGTTTTAGTCCTAGGGAGCTTATTAGGCCTTCTGTAATCAATACAATTGTGCAAGTGGTTTGGTTTGATCCAATTCTACTGGCGTGAGAACAAAGTGTCTGCACAAATGATTTGTTGCTGCCTGTGTTCAGTGGACTGTCATTATGTAACGCTGGAGTCCTTCTGCACTCTTTAGCAAACTTGAGAAATGCTGTGATTGAGCCACTTAAAGGTTCCCTGAGGAGTTTTTGTACTCTATTAGTGCTATGGAATTGTTTTTCTCTGGTGGGTCTCCATTTTGTTTATCTCATGTGCGCGCACAAGGACGCACATTCATGCACGTACATGTAGGTGACATGGTGCACAGTCCTGCAAATGGTTTCACACTATTCCACTGATCAACAGGTGGCAGTAACAGCCAGGATATGCACCAACAAAGACAGAGAAGAAGAAGACTGCTTGCTCATAAACATGGATGTAAACACTGGATTTAAATTTAGAAAATTGCCATTGCAAATGTTTTATTAGGAGGGAAATTAATTCAACAAATTTGTTAGTGCTCAATGATACATATGATGCATTTTTTTGAGTAACACTTAATGCAAACATAAGTTTTGTTTGTTTACAAGAAAACTCCACAGAGCACCTTTAAATGGTCAGTTCACCCACATCACAAAGACAGTTTCACACTTATCTCTAGCAGTTGCTGGCCATGCATATTTTGGCATGGAAACTTTTGTCACCTCAATATAAAAGAAGGTAAAAGGATTTCCTTAACTCGACAGTAATTTCACTTTCTAACAACAGCGCCTTGACTAATCAGGAGTCGCCAGTGTAGCAATGAGGACAAGATCCCCAACCTGTTTCTCAAACACAGACACAGTCAACTGTGTTCAGTGGACTGTCCAGCAAAGCCGCATGTAACATTATCGAGTATCTAACCCCATACCACCGCAGGGGTGGGTAGTAACTACCATGTCCTCTACCAAACTGCCCTTATAGGCATATTGTTAACCAATAGAAATTATATTCAAACATTACTCCAAGTTAATGTACAATACAGCAGTACATAAACTGCAATGCCATTTGACAAAAGTCACTAAAAAATGCAGTCACTTCAGCCAAAATATCCAAAACAAAACACTGTGACAGGGAGATTCCAGACTGATAATCCAATTTCCAAATTCAATCAAGTGAATGTACTTCCATTGAAGACAAGTGGGCTATATTCACAACTTGCCACTTTATACAGATTTATTATAAAGAACTGGGATTTTAAAAATTGAGGGATTCTCAGGTGAGCTCTCCTTTGAGTCAAGGTAAGAGGTAACACCAACCCAACAAACTAGGATTTGGATAAACTACCCCTGATCTCCTGTTAAGCCTCACAAATCGGTTAAAGCTACACCAAAGTGCTGCCAAGTTTCCTGGGTACAGGGAATTTCACTTTTCCTCTTGTATATTTCTTGGAATAGCATGTATTTTCTGATATGTTTTTAATTTCAACAGCACAATTTCTACCTGCAATTTCCTCATTTTGGTGATGTTGTCACAGTTATAAACTCATATTCTTAGTTCTTACATTAGAGTTGGTGCCAGATGCATTTTCAGAAACATTTTGGTCTTTTTAAATCTAGACAAGAGATTTATAAAGTCTATCTAATATAAAAGTGAATGCTATGGTTATGTTTAAAAGCTGTACCTAAGAGGAAAGAGACAGGGCTGTAATCCATGCAAAAAAACAGTGACTGAATGCATAAAATATGTCTTTATAATGCTAATACGGCTCTGTCTTAAGGGAACTGACTGCTGCGAAATGTTTTATTTTTTTGACACCTGCCTTTGAGATGTAGAGATACATCAAAAGGGAGTAAAAGATCTGTGGTCGTGATTCAGAAACTCTACCCTTTTTCAACAAATGGGAATAGTGGCGAGCATGTTTGTTTTTTTCCATCTGACTTCAGTTCTTGCCCGGCAGGGCGGTTCTAATGTTAGAGGAAGGAGGTCAAAAGAGCCAGGTAGATTTTTTTAGACTGAGGCCTTCAAGGTGGACCACTGAAATCACAGGGAACGAAAGTTCAGGACCTTTTTGTTCTATCTTTGACAAAGTCTGATTTGTTGTTATTATAGACATGCAGCATGAGAATGCTGTCAGTAATCCAAATCAAACTCAACTAAACCAGAAAGACCAGATCCAATTTTCCAAAGGGATAGTTACAGGATTTGTCATTCAAGTTGGGATCTGTCAGGTCCCCATATGAAAAAGCACTTCCAAAACAACAACCATTTAAACAAAAGGGACTGTGTTTGTGCATTTCTATCTATAAAAATAGAAAAAACAGCCAAATCAAACAAAAAATGTTCAGCATGTTTGTGTACATAATAAAAAATAACTACATGGCAATCACAAAGTGTTATGCCCTGGAGACAGGAGCAGCCATAATTTCATTCATGTATTTTGATATTAACACAAGAATCACGAAAAGTTGGTAATACTGGAGAATGTGGCTCTTTGTTAGACGGAGAAATCAGACAATATCTTTGATGGGAATCTGTGCTACTAAAACAGCACAGCTGCCTACCAGGCCAAGGGATGTTTATCCCACCTCAACTTTGTTGCGTGGGTGTAATGTGGTCGTGCTTGTATCAGAGACAAACTGACACTCTGGTTCATATGACATAACATCTACTGCGTCTGTCTGCCATAATTTTACATGAATAGAGTGCAGCACACTTATCTTGTAATAATACTCACCCTGAGAGCGGCGAGGTCTATGTCATCCAGGCTTCGTGTGGGGGCGTTTTCAGACATAGCTGGCGAAACTTGGAACGTTAGCTAACAAGTTAGCCAGTGATTTGATAAGAAGTACTTGGGCTAAGTGGCTGCTAAAACGAGCCTACACGGGCTTATCTATAGAGGAAAATATAGCAAGCGGACAGTCCAGTATGGTGAAACTGTTGCGGAACAACACGGTAGCACTTAGATTAGCAAACACATCGCAGATAGAGCTGCCACAGACGCACCCAGCTGACTAGCTCACGTCAACTCCGGCCGAGAGCTATGTTATCCGCAGTTGTTTTACAGAAAAGCCGGCTGCAATTTGTGAGCAGAACACGTTCAACTTAAAATAAAAGGTTTCAACAAACAGTTAACGTCACCGTTAGCCGGTCATCGGTGCTGTTCTAACAGCTGGCAGGTTTTCAACGCGATGCACCTCCACTGTTGTTGAACACCTTGCTGCGTTCATTTTGACAAGACGCCGCGGCTCTGCTGCTGTACAACATCCCAGCTAATCTTATATTGATCAAAACATGCGTGTCGCGGAAAAAAAACTACCACATACGTCTGGTGTGCCACTGAAAAAATCCTTGCTGGACTGATGTGGTATAAAATATCATTTACAGCTCAGCAACGCAGCGGTTGTTTTTACGGAGAACGCAACGTCTGATGTGATGGCGTCCGGGTCCGTCCGCACCGCACCAGAACCGACCGTCAGGCTCTCATTACTCGCCTTTAATTAAGTCCTACCTGAATATTACTGTGGGGTAAGTGCGGAAAATGAAAATAATAGCCTCGTTTGAAATATATTTCTTTGCGACCTCAGTTGTCAAACTTGTTAACACGACTTAAATATTCCTCAATTTTGGCTCGAGCGCGCTGTAATCCGAATTCCGAGTCAGGTGCGCGTGATCGATCCAACAGTAACTGGCTAGCTAACGCAGCTAAGCTAGCATGCTAAATTGTCTTTTCCAGAATAAACTTTCCGTCTTCATCCATTTTCTGTTGACAGTCGCGCCTAGCACTGCCAACCTTCCGGGGAAAACACAGGCAGACAGGCAGGGACTATGTTCTCTCCGGCCACCGTAATACTTGTAAACTGTGGCCCTCGACTATTTAAAGATAAACGTTGTTTTCGTACCCCAGCGTCCAGATTTTATGAACTTGTAGTTGTAGTTCCAACACGACAGATAAGGTGCAATTTCAAACTGCAGCGAACAGCCAAACTTGTTATTTCGCCATGTTTTGCTTCCCAAGTCCTCCCTCCCACTCCCAGCCTTGTTGTAGTCTTGCGGGGTTGGTACTGACGATTGGCTGCACAGAACACTCCTCAAGTGGTTTCGCCTCTTGGAGGGCTACGGTGCTTCATATGGGACAAATTACCTGAAAAATTACAGTGGACTCAACCTACGCAACTGCCCGTCTGCTCTGAGCAGCACCGCTGAGGTCATCCTCTGACATACCTGTCCTGCACTGACCTACGTGATCAGTCAACGCACACCATAAACAAAGTTCAATCGAAATTAACATCCGAAAAAAAAAATCAGTGCAATATAAAATGACTCATGTGTCTTTTGTCACCTCATATCAGCTTAGAGTGCTTCCTGTTTTTGTTTTTGCCCTCATGTGTCTTCCACCCTTACAGCTTTAACTATGCTATACTCATTTTTTCCATTAAGGCAGGCCTACCTTATCTCCAACATATCAAGACGCTTGTCAATAATGCATGATTCACTTCCAAAGCTGTTCACCAGGAGCTCAAGAGGACAATCCGGTTTGTCATAAGAAAACTGAAGCTACTATATGGCAATAACCTGAGGATCGCAATGGAGTTGTAATAAACATTTCAGTATTTGTAAAAATTGACTTCATTTCATTTTTGTGGTGAATAATGTACACTTCCTGTAAAATGTTCAGTCTGTGTTCAAGTCTCCAATTTGTTCTCTGAAAAAAACATTTTTATTATCTAAGAATATACAAACAGCAAAGGATGTTGCAGTAATTTACAAGAATAGTGATAGTAGTGGTTTAGTAGATTTAGTACAATACAACAGAGAATTGTTTTTCTCTTGCAAATTGTCCCTAGATGATATCAGTGTTTTCTGGCAGTGAGCAATTTTTATTGATAAAAAAACAAAACACACCTAAACAGATGCTATTGTCTTAGGATCTTAGGAACATTGTCTTAAGATCTTAGGAACATCATGAATATCATTATAATTATCTATGTAATATTTTAAGTAGACATACCATAGCATAAAATTCATCCTTATTTTCATACTTGATATTTAATTGTCTCTAAACATGTTTATATATTTACTCACAATCATTACAATTACAATTATACTGTAGTCTTATAGAAACACTACATGGGAAGTTTGCTATTTTGAAGAACCAATTTGACTAATTGACATTTGTTAAATCAAAGCTAATTTGAAAAATCCATAAAAAAACAAGTTTCATGAGGAAACAAGAGAAGTAACATACATTTAAGTACAAGTTGTTCACAACTGTTCTCAAGCAGTTCAACAAGAATATTCATGATCTCTCTACCCCTGAGTGTTAGTAACTTATACATCAGCAACTTTAAGGTAATGACCTACATCTACAGATTTGCATACACACAGGCTTTCACATGGTGAATGTTAGGGATTATAGGGATGAGTTAAAAACACAAAATTAGAATATTAATAATATATACATACAAATATACTGGTAATGCTGTTCATTGGTCTCATAAAAAAAAATTCATGATAGAAACAGTATAAGGTCACTTCTCAGTACATCACAGACAATTCAGCAGAATCTTTAAACAAAGAATATCGCTCAAGGCAACCATTTTGTGCTGTATTCCCAGCTTCTAGTGTGCAAGGGCTCATGATGTTTGTTTTAATATCCTCCAAAGGAAAGTCTGGATCATTCTGAAGTCAGCAATGCATAATTTCTAAACACAGATGGTTTTACTCGCTCCTCGGTAAAAGGTGCTGCATGTAGGGCAAGGTGGTGATCATGTGGGACACTCGTCGTCTGTCACATTCACAGACAAGTTTGGAAAGAAACAACTTATGAGGCAGTCAGTACAATTTTACTGGCTCTATCACAATTTGAGCCAATCCGTCAACATGCAGGTCTCTTTAAAATAGATGGGACGAGGTTTTTTTCCCCAACTTGCATCATCCAATGAGAACACCTCCGAAAGGCTAAGAATATAAAACATTAGGTCCAGAGGCACTGCATGCTGCCTATTGATGCTTCTCTGCTGGTTGCTTTCTAAAAGCTTTGGCACGACACCGGTGTTTTACAAAGGCACTGAGAAAACTTGTGCAATGTAAGAAACCTTCAAACATGTAAAAATGCTTGAAGTAAAATAGTTTAGCCCAAGTGTTCAATCTCAGGTTAAAGAATTAATATTTTCCCCTCATCTTGGTCAAACTCCATTCCTGTCACCCATCTCTTACAACTAAGGATCGTAGAACATTTTGTTATTGCATAAAAATAACCCAAGTCCAGTTTCTCTACATAAGGAATGTTACATCTTCTTTTACGCTCTTTTGAATTATTACATGATATTTCCATATCAGTAGTTTCCAGTCTACATCCACCACCTATGCTACATATTTGTCTAATGCAAGACTTTTTCAGATTGCTCAATAGTAGTCACTCAGTTCCTTACGGCTCAGTAAAGGGAATTTACAGGTGTCAAGAGAGTAACTGACTTGGTTTTACATCAAATTAAACCTAAAAATCTTTGCATCTTATACTGAAAATATGACTTGATTATGGGAATTGCAGCATGAACAAAAGCCACATTATAACACTTCTCAGTTACAGTGTTATGGCTGAATGTAACATAGTATAGATATGGAAAACATTCATGGCACCTGGATACAGAATTGTAAAGCCCACATGGAAATATGCAATGGTCAAACAGTCTGTGTCTCTGCTTCACGCAGCTTTTTCAAAGCCAAGTGGATAGTCGAATGTTCTGTTCTCGACTGCTGACAAATAATAATTCACTTGGTTGTCATGGTGACTTTTAAAAAAAAGGCAACAATTAACGGTAAATCAACATAACACCCTTGAATTATCTTGTCCTCCTTTTTCTTTCCCTCCCACACTTTTCCCACCTGATCATTTATCCGAAACTATTAAAAATGACTGACTTCCGGAGAAAAAACTGCCAGTCCTCTTTCAACATATCACCTTCTATCTCCCGCTTCACCATCCTGATTTAGTAACTTATCCCTCTTATCAGTACTCTCCCTTCTCTGCCCCATCCAGTCTTTATTTCAGCTACGATCCAGTCATCTCTTTATATCCCGTCACCATAACAACCACAATGTTCTGACAGATTTGCTGGCACTGCAGCGAGAGGTGAAGCCTCAGAGGGAGAGAGTGAGACCGAGTGAGCGAGCGTGAGAGAGAGAGAGTGAGAGCGAGCGTGAGAGAGAGAGACAGAGAGAGAGACAGAGAGAGCCACCCACCCACCCAAAAACCTTGCACCAATAACTGTACACTATGTTCCCAGATCATGTGAGATGCTTGATTTCCAATACAACATCGCAATCCTCTCCTGACTCATACATTCATGTCGTGTTGCAGACTCTGCCATTGTGAATAAACTGGCCTGTGCATGTTCATATACTGTTCTAACAGATAGTCATCATAAAATCTAGATTTCAGTGGTTATGTTTCGACTATGCCATTGTCAGTAAAAAAGACAATATAAAAACATCAATGAGTAACAAATAAATTGTGTTAAAGTGATGTATTTCCCTCACCAATGGAGTGCCAGTGCTCTAACTGTGCTGAACATTAGGTGAACTGGACCTACAGGAAGGAGAATGTGGCGCAGCAGCCCTTTAGCTGTTACGTAGTGGTCTGATCTGGGCTGATCTGCGGTTATGTCCACAGCCCTACAGGAGCCATGCCTTCTTTAGTGGCCAGTGGAGGCAGCAGGTTTTCCTCACACAGGAACTTCAGGGGGAAGTAGACCAGCAGACCTCGGACGGCCTTCAGCTCCTCTATGGCCTGCTCGGGGTCGGTGTCGCAGAGCCGTTTCTCGGCAAAGTACTCCTTCAGCTCTCGCATGTTGTGCACAGAGTCGAAGGGCAGACATTTAAAGACCTGCATCGAGAACACAGGAGGGGTGAGAAAACTGAAACTACACATTTCAGCTGTAGGGAATAAGCTCTAAATGTCATGAGTTACTGTATGATACACCATTTCTGCTTTACATTATACCTTGTCATAAATGGTGGCATTCAGTTTAGCAGCTGCGTTCCAGGACAAGAAGAAGAAATCGTCGCTGATCGGATCATCAACATTGATACTGGGGTCTGAAGAAGCTCCAACAAGAACACTGGAAGGGAAAATAAGTAATGGCCATAAGTTTAGCAGTAAAAGTGCATTCAAACAACAAAAAGGCTCTGTTCCTGTAGACCGTCACAATATGGTTCTTATCAGTTCTTAAGCAAAAAGGAAACTATATAGGTTTTTCATAAGATGGGTAATAAACTACATATTTTGTCCTGACCTGAAGCACTCTTTGCGCAGAGCGAGTGTGAGAGGTCCTGCCTGGTACTCCTCCCCTCCCATGACCGATGGTACCCGCTCTTCATCTTCCACAAACACTGCCATCTCACTGTCTCTACTGCCCAGCATGCTGCGGTCATTGATGTTGGCTGATCCTGGAGCACACGTGGAAAGCACACGCGTTTATGATCTGTCCTTTCAGAGGCATCATTCTTGTCAAACCAGCATTTATGGAGCAATTATCAGAAGGAAATAATGAATGATATTGAAAGTGCTTTAAAGTTAAGATCCCTCAGATGTGAGTCCTGGCTGCATTTATGATGAATAATTGCCATCATCGCTAATTTGTTTACATTTCCTGTCATTGCCTCACAATAAAACCCAACTGTTTTAACGGTTAAATGAGCAGCAGTTTAAAAAGTATGGTTTGCATTAGCAGTAACTTAAAGCAGCTACATTACGGCATCCTGAGAGTAAACAGTGAGACTTTATGTCAATAAAGTAAAATTGCAAACCCTAACACTGGACTACATGCATGTATTATTTTCTCTGAATCCCTTGTACGTGTAACGGCAATTTTAATCCAGTACAGAAATGGCGGACCCCGCCACTAAGAATGGAATACTATAAAATAATTACAAAAGTTGCAAATACATTGCATGTCTTGCTGAAAAAAAATACATAAAATCAAAAATGGGGTTTGATTAAATAGGTAAATGAAGTACTTATATTAACGAGAGAATCTTCTTTTCTATTAGTGCAGTTTTTAAAAATTCAAACTTTGTCATTAATCACTTGATCTACTGCCATCCGCCACTGTGCTTTAGATCACCTTACTTAAGGAGCTTGCACCTGTAAATATCAAATGTCATCCTCTTAATGATAAATTCTTGTAAATTAATGTCCATGCATTTGTTAACTTGCATATATTTAATTTGACCACAGGTATATCTGTCGGTTTTTAATGGTGTTAATATGTACTGATGTGATTTCATAGTTTCATTAGAAGCATAGCGTACATTATAATACATCAATTAAAATATTTCAACAGGAGTCTGCTCTCCTGTCAAGCAAGTCTCAGTGCTGTGGAGGGGGATAAGCTATTTTGCCATGGCACTCGATGATGATTCAAGGTGACTCACCAATGATATAGCAGCGGTCGTCAGCAATTAGGGTCTTGCTGTGAACATAGATGAGCTCTGTGACAAGCGACTCGGAGAGCTGAGAGTGTGTTCTGAGACCGCAGAGTGTGATGTATTCTGTCCACTTGTCCTCAACTGGGGAGGAAAACCCGAATCACATTATTCACAAGAGACAACACAGAAATAGAGTGAAGATTTATTAAAAATCTCACATTGACATGTAGCCTGTTAAAATAGATGTGAATAGAAGATGGATAAGTAAAGGATGAAAAGGGATACTGGGCAGATACCTAGTACCAGTGGCTTCAGTTTAAAGGAGCAAAGTGAAGAGAAAGAAAGACACACATGTCAGAGAAGAAACAGGTGGAATTATGTGACTACTGTGATTTTTTTGGTTGAAATGCGATAGATGCCGAAAACTCACCTTCACGAAGTCTTGACAGGATGGAGTGCTCTCCTCGGCACATGGTCCTTAGACATTAAAATTACATTTAAAATGATAGGACAATGACATAATAAAAAATAATAGAAAGAATTAAACATTAATGATGGTAAACAGAGTTTCTTCAGTGACATTACACCTGGAAATCTGATTGATGCAAAGGAAATCTGTGACTGGAGAAACACCTGTGTACTTGTATAACAAAGTAATGGAATAAACCCTCAACTTTTGTATTTAGTACTTAAATAGAATAGATAGGTCTATAAGGACTATATTGGCAACATGAACTGAAACAAAACAAAATAAATATGTATTAACAGTCTCTGAAAGGGTCTCAAGGACACAAAACATGTGATCCAAATAATTTAAGCACAAACGTAAGTCAGTGACAGAGCTGAAGAAAATCTATATCAACTACAACTCCACATGATTGGAAACATGACTGAGCCAGATGAAAGTTCAGAGGTTGACTTTTCCCATGGCTGTCATAAGTTGTTGTGTTTGTTCTGGTCTGTGGGCTGAGTGAAGAAGGTAATGGGAGGAAAAGGTTCTCACCTGTAAGTGAAGTGCAGAATAGCTTGGATGGCATTTCCACCTCCCGCGCTGATGTCTCCCTCAAACCCAGGAAGCAGAGGAATCACCACAAACACCCTGTACTTCTTCTGCTCTCTGCAATAAGACACAATGTCAACATGCACATTGTCTACAAGTGGACTTCTCCTTTCACTCATATTTCTATTCATTTTCATATTATGTTTCATTTAAAATGGACATATTTTGAGCATAGGTTTCATGTATGGGTGCTTTATAGCTTCAAGGTTAAAGAATGTGTGTATAAAAAATGAAGCGCCACATAAATCTGGCTACTATACTCAAACCAGACCTGTGTGCACGCAAGATTCGGTTCACAATTGCATCACCGATCCCATTGTGGACAGTCTTTCCATCCGCACAGCTGATGAAGAACTGGTTCTGAGGGCAGAGAGAAGGCAGATGGTGGCTCGGCATGAGGCGAGGGCTAAAACAGGTTAGGTAGGTAGCTGGCAAGGAAGGGACAGAGCTGAGATTGCATTCAGACTCATGAATCCTCATGATTAGACACACAAATATGAAATTAATGAGTCAAATCGTGCGTACGTAAGTAAGAATCACATGCTGAAACATCAGAAATAAAGTTAGAGGGCAGTATACTTCACTTAAACAAAATAGAGTCCCATCTTAGGTGTTGCTATGTTTCAAGGTTACAGTGACAGTTTTTGCCATGTCTGCCCTTTTAATGTATCAGTTTTATCATGAGGAGGACTATGAGAGCCTAACACACAGCAGACTCAAATGGTTTAAACATGATTTGACTGTTTACTTGTTGAAATGTAAATTAAATCATTAAAAGCGTAGATATATGTTATAACTAAGCTCATTCTACACTAAAAAGGTACATATTTGTCTGTAACCAACGGTGGCATTCCTGTGTTACCTCGATGTAGACGTAGTGCTCGCTGTTCTCGATGGTGTGGATGTAGGCGTTATGGATCGAGCTTTCACACGTTCCGGTGGACCAACGATCAGCAGAGCGCAACACCTGAAAAAATGACATTTATGGTGAATCATTTCACCACATTTCTAATGAAATATCCTACAGTTTTGCCTTTCCTACTGTTTCTGCCCAGTGTTGTGGAAGCTAATTTGGAAGAACTACAGCAAAGCTACCCAAAGGAGAAATCTAATTTGGTTAACTTAAGCTACTTAAATGGACTAAATAGTAAATGGACTGTACCTATACAGAACTTTTCTAGTCTTCTAGTCTCTAGGCAACCACTCAAAGCGCTTTACAGCTCAAGTCAGCATTCACCCATTCACACACACATTCATACACTGGTGGCAGAGGCTACCATGCCACTGCTCAGCAAGAGCGATAACCATTCACCAGCCCCCAGAAGCATTTTAGTGTTCAGTATCTTGCCCACCGACATCATCCAACCACAGACCTTCCGACTGGTGGACCCCTCTCCCTGCTAAGCCACAGGCAGTCCTCAGAAAAAGCAGTTCAAACTTACTTCAACTTGCACGTGTGATAAAAAATTTTTTTTCAAAATGTTTATAATCCAAAAACATGCACATGCTAGCAAAAAATGCCACTCAGTTGAATTCATAGCAAAAAGTGACGACTTGCTCACAGGTCATACATATAAATCAAATATCCCACTATTGCAAAATGTAGTTAAACTACTACAGTTTTGAAGTGTCTTTCAATTCTCGATTGTTTCTTGAAGTAAATCTTGAATCTGTCTCTGTAATGCTAAATATCCATGGCTAGATAAGCACCAATCGAAGTGAAATGGAGAAAAACGTTTTATGGTATTTCTTTGTGAAGGGGTTGACACCCTAAAAAATTAATTCCCTTAACTAAACTATATGCAATCCGTTCATTAACTCTTCTTGCCTGACACGTCTTAATTTACTATCATCAAATAAACTTTAAGTGTAGCAAAACAAACATACGTTATCACTTCATATAAATACAGTATATTATTAGTAATTTTTTAACGCTTCAGCTGCATTTTATACTTGCAACAAAAAAGAAACCTGAAACTGCTGAAAGTTTTTTTAACTTCTACTCCACTTACACTCTGTAAGCTCTATCATAGTATGACAACTGAGGCACTGTCCCTGAAGCCTAAATAAGAGATCAACAACACCTGATAGGAAAGCTACGGCATAGAGTGAGCGCTGGTTAGGGTTACGGGCCACCGCCCGTGATAGAATAAGAAAACAGGCACAGCAAAAGCTATTGTTACCCAACACTCACTGTCGGAACACTTCAGAGCCGTAGCATATGATATTCAAAGAGAATGGACCACATTTCCCATGAAGCCTGTTGCAAAAAAGATACTACCACTTGTCGTCCCTCCTCGTCTTTGGCAGGGCATTTGTTTTCTCTGGCTTTACTAAACAGGACAAACATGTTGGAAGTGATTTTTCTCCACAGGCTTCACTCTTGTTCCACCATCTGCCATTGCAAAAAACACCACTTGAAAAGCCAGAACAGTGTCTCTTTGTTGTACTGGAGAGAAATCCATCTGATTTCCTGCTACATCTGACTTGGTGTCACACAATGTAAATCGCAGTGTAGAAGCCAGTGGGGCTTTCAATCCTCCTGGCAATGGTGTTGTTTGTTTACAGTAATTACATTTCACTAATTCCTCTAAATTAACACAGAGGTGACCAGCAGTGTGATTTCTTTTATGAATGCAAAGTGTGTGAATGTACTGAACGGCCACTTTAAAGATCCATAAATACTTCTGTGTTGTCATCATGTGTGTAAAGGGTCGATTCTCTATGCAGCACAGGTGTCTGGCGGTCTCTAGTGTGAAGCCTATCTCTGCTGTTCTCTTTAATGTTTGCTGAGCTTGTTTCACAACTGGTCACTGTTCTCCGGCAAAGCTGCCGCCCACGGTGAATAGAGAGAGAGTCTGATCACGTGGGAACAGCTTTGGTATAAGAGACGGTATGTTCTGTATGTGTGAAGGCTAAAAAGCATGTTTTCCCAAATAACTGCATCTGGCAGTGTTGTGAGTTCAACAATCATGTCGGGTTATAGATGATTAGATATATTCAGATCACTGTCACTACCTCCCATTTGTGCTAAAATGATATAGATCACAGGTTTCATGTCCTTGAAACCTTTTCATAGACTGTTTATACCTATATATTTATTACATTATTTAGACTTTAAAGGGACAGTTCAGCCCAAAATCAAAATAACATCTTCTTCCTCTTGCCTGTAGTGCGATTTAACCATTTAGATTGTTGTGGTGTGAGTTGCCGAATTTTGGAGGTATCGGCCGTGAAGATTTCTGCCTCTCTCTAATATAATGGAACTAGATGACACTCGCCCACACGCCCAAAGCGCCCTTAAAAAAATAATGAAATAATGACCCGGTTACTCAAGATAATACACAGACCTTGTTGTGAGCAGTTTCATGTCAAACTATATTCTTTCCATATCACTGTGCAGAAGGAAGCACCTACTCATGGACGAAAGGCTAGCTAACTTGTCTAACTCAGCTAGCTAACTTTTCACCTTGCCAAGGAGAACGAACATGACAGCCTCTCATCCTTGAGTCAATGCATTTCCTTCTGTACAGTGATACAGTTGGCGGGTGTAGTTTGGTGGAAAGAAAATAGTTCCCACATAGAATTGCTCACAACAAGGTCAAGGAAATCCATCCAAGGAAATCAAGATAATCCACCTTGAGTAACCGGTCATGATTTCTCGAAAGAGACATTGCTGTTGAATTTTTTAAGATGTTTTTCTGGTGCTTTGAGCACCACAAGCCGAGCGCCACTTGGTTCTATTATGATCAAGCAAAGGCAGTAATCTCTGAAGCTTGGCAACTCACACCAAAACAATCTAGATGGATTAATAGCACAACAGGTAAGAGGAAAAATATGTGTTTTTGATTTTGGGTGAACTGTCCCTTTAAATAGCATTACTTAGCGTGCACATTGTCCAGTTTTAACTGATTGTAAGATTTACATAACTGTTTTTTTCTGTTTTCCTAATGACAAAGTAGGCTTGTACGGTATACCGGTACTAAATTGGTACCGCGGTACCGACGCATTTAAAAAGGTACTATACTGCGCTTGGATGAGACCGGTACTTTTTTCATTTCATTTTATATAGCGCCGCGTAACGGCGCCGCGTGACGTCACCGCATTGTAATTTGAGCCGAGGCGAGGAAGTCAGAGCAAGCGGGGGAGCGAGCGAGTTACTGGAGCAACAAACAGAGCAGGAGGAAAGCTTGGACACAGGGAGAGATAACGGAGAGAAAGAGAGAGAGAGACAGGAGCAGGGAGAGAATGGCAGCTGCTGCAACCGTCACCACTCCGCAACTTACGGACAAATCAGGTGCGCGAAGTGCAGTTTGGAAGAACTTCGGCTTCCAAACAAATGCGCATGGCGAAGCCATTAACACTGAAGCACCACTGTGCAGACGGTGTTATAAAACGTGTCTCGCAAAGGGTGGAAACACATCCAACCTGGCCAAACATTTGAAGGACAAGCACCCAGACCTGCACAAGGAGTTCAGAGAACGACAGGTAATAACTTAGATACCCTACCCATGAAAAAAAAAGCCACATTCAGTGTTAAAAGCAACGACAGCCCCCTTCACTCTCCACAAAAGTAGCTCTGGAAAAAAATTAAAGCTGCATTGCAATTACCACTTTCTCTGGTTTAAATAGCCTATTTATATTATATTATATTATATTATATTATATTATTTTATATTTATATTCTCAGTCAGTGATTTTTAAACTTTTTAGACATGCTGATTTATAATAAATGAATGGTGGTCCCTTAATTTTTTTTCCAAAGCTGTAAATGCACACATGCATGGTCTTTATGAAGTAATAAACTTTTACATACACATTTAGCCATTTAATATGTTATAAAGAGTACAGCATAGTAATGTAACGTATCATTTAAAGACATTGGTCCTACATAAGACAGGCTATATTTAATGAAAATATTTTTTAGGTTATGTATCTCAACGTAATTAATTTTATTTGGAAAAGTATCGAAAAGTATCAAAATACATGTTGGTACCGGTATCGATACCAAAATGTTGGTATCGTGACAACACTATGACAAAGTATTTTGCACAGATAGTAACTTGATCTTTTGTGAATGTGTACGCATAAATACCTGCACTTTAGCCTTCGTGGACCCAGGCACAGTGTATGACAGCGAGTCGGCAGTACAGTGAGACTTGGTGAGAAGGTAAGGGTAGAACTCGTCCTTGTACTTGTTTTTGAAGATCTAGAGAAGACAAAACGAATGAATGGAAGCCAGATTTTTGACCTTCCTCTAACTCATGTTTCCTACAGAAGCCTCGTCTAAAAAAGTTAAAATAAGATTATCTTACTACTAACTACCTGAGACATATTATTGTAGCTGCAGCTAATTAACCAAACAGGTTAGCATAACATAACATATTAGAGAATGTGGACAAAGGCCTACAAATTCCAACAGGGCCATAGCAACACAAATCTCAGATTTTCTTAGCTCTGTGATGACAATATGAACAATTCTTAACTTTTGCTTATTTTTAATAATAATAAGAAGAAAACACTTTATTTATTTAGCGCTTTTCATGATACTCAAAGACACTTTACATTATCACATTTTAAAAAGGGACAACACATTTAGAACAAGTGGAAAACATTTTTTTACTTTGATTAGACTTTCAACTGACTGCTTTGGAAGATTCACTTCTGAAACTGATTTTAGCAGAGCACTCATGCTCCAGTCTCTTAAACGATGAGGAACACCATGCTAACAAAACAATGAAAATAAAACTCAGTTCACAGTTGCTTTAAAAAGACACAACAGTCGAGTCTTACCTTGGTGAAGTTCCAGCGCTGGATAAAGTGGCGGGCTACATCTCTGGCAGCATGGCCATGAACGGCTGCAGACAGATCACGCCACGGCATGCGAGGAACTTGAGTACGGTCAATGTTATCTGAAAGAGTATAAAAAGCGATCCTTTGAGCTCTGCATACACAGCCTCTCTGTGTATCTGCATGAGTGCATGTGATACTGAAGGAGATTTAGATAATATACCTTCAAACGGTTTGTCCAGTTGGACCCAGTCTTTCCTGATGAAGTTGCTGTAGTCTTTGCCAAGCCACAGTTTAGTGTTGCCAGTCAGATTATCAGGCTCCTGCTCTGCTTGTGTGTCTGGATCTGACGGTTTTGGACCATCAGCCACACCATTGTCCTGGTAGACAGAGACATGTGACATATTTAAAGCACACTGGTTCATGACCTCCTGTAAAGGGCTTTTTAAGAGTCAAATTCAGGCACTTTTCAAGCATTTTCAAGGCATCTTAATCAAAAGCCAAAGCCTTTATCATCAAATCTAAACTGTTAGTGTAGATACAATAGTAAAACAAAAAAAACAACTTTTATTCTATACCTTTATATTTAAAGCAATCAATGTTTACTGTGACTTTGTTTTGGTTACCAGCTGCTGCCAAGACACAAACAAATATGATGATGGGTTCGTTTCATTTAAAACAATTAGAGATTTAGAGATTTTGGTTCGCTTGTGAAGATGAACCACCAGATTATGTTGAATATTCAGCAATTTTTTTCAAGGCGGCTAGTTAATTCCAAGCAAATTCCTGATATACTGTTTATGACTGAGCATTTTCCAAAATTTCCAAACTATGAACCCTGTAAACATTTTCATGCTTTCAGCGGCAATTGAAAGACTAAGAAGAACATTTTCTTACTACTGTATCTCCTTTGGGCTCCTCCTCGGTTACACCGTTGGCCATCTCTTTCAAACCCAGATCAGTTAGCCGGTAGTGGCTGTCATCCCACCTCCCAAAGGCCAGGTCAATCCCCCCTACAAAGGCTACTGTTTGGTCAATGGCCACCATCTTTTCATGGTGAGCCCACAGGAACACCACAGACGACACGTGGTCAGGGTGTCGCATCACCTGATGGGCAATGGGGGATGGAGTCAATGTTAAAACATGAGACGAGGCCTCTGTTAATTGTGTAGTCGTAGCTTGTATATCAAATCAAAAAACAGACCTTGATGTTTGGGTGCATATTCATAAGAGTCCTCTTGCTGTGCTCACTATTGATGCCGAGTGCCAGCTCCACCTCTTTGTACAGCAGAATGCACACTTTGACTCCTTGTTCCTGCAGGAAAAGGTTCAAAGAGACAAAAATGATCAGCACTGATAATGTGAAATTTAAGTTTTAATTAATTTAAATTGACTAAAAGAAAAGAACAAGACAGAGAGAATCATTACTGCTTTGCGTTTGAGTATCTCATCCAGGCGCCAGTAGTTCTCAGTTGCTGGTCTCTTTAGGAACACTTCAGGGCTGAGCCTACGAGGAAGGACAAATATCATTGACATTATCAATACTCTTTATATGTAGCTTAAATATATCAATGGAGCAACCTCTGTTTGCTAAAATTAAGCGCCTTCATCACCACATTACACTTACCACCAATCTGTGATGAAGATTTCCTCCCTGGCTTGTTCGAGAGCATCTGCCAGGTCTGCAAAGTAGCCTTTTCCATTCACATACCTTCGAACAACGATCATGAACCATAAAATGTTAGTAAATGAGAATGAAACCTGTAGACAGAAGGCTGTAACTCTCAGTAACACTACATATCTTACCATTTAGTGAGTGTGTTCTCGCGTGGTGGTGCGAACCCATCAAACCGTTGAACTTTGAGGAAGTCACAGGTTTCTGCAAGCCGGTTGATTTCATGACTCCACCAATGAGCCTGTCTGTAGCTGCTGCACTTGATGATCAGACTCCTGAACAAAAAACAAACAGGCCACGCATGCATCACAAACACAAAATAACCCCAGGCATTAATCATACTCTGGAGCTGTCAGTGCGTAGGCAAACACACAGCTAACCTACCGAGTGAAGTTCTCGATGCAGACTCCATATTTGGTGTCTGTGTAAGCGCGGCCCACTTTCACTTTGAACTCCGGGTCAAAGAGCAGCACAAAGTTGATCCTGCCGTTGTCTCGGTTCATGTACATCAGGAAGGAGTCTTTCACTACCAACCAGCGCCGTGACCAGCGGAAACAGAACTGATGATGGCCAATGCAATTCAGGCCTTGGATCCGATGGCCCCCTGACCTCTTGAAGATTGGTCCCTCCCTGAGACAAGATGACACATGTTGCACAATAAAAATCTATCACACGCCTTATGATTTACTTTTCCTCGTGTCTCATACACTTAAAAAGTTTGCTTACAGGCCTTTGGGTCCCAGATCGGTGACGAAGGAGAGAGCACCGACAGAGAGGAATTCCAGCTGAAAGAGAAGGAGATGAGAAAATGTTATTATGCTTCATGACATCCACTTTGTGTGTGTGTGTGTTTTTGTTTTAAAGCTTTTACCATGCTGTGATCATTCCTGCAGAACACATTCTCCAGCAGGCCATTCAGGTACTCCTCGAGGTATTTCTGCAGTAGAAAAGCAGTTTATAGTTTCAAATTTTTCATCACACAACAGTCAGTTAAGTCATGTGCAAGTCAATGGGATTACCCTGAAACTGTATGAATCATTTTGGGCCATTGTTTTGTTGTGTAGAGCTGATTTGTTACAATATATTCATGATATAATTCAAAACTATTATTATTTACACTAAAGATCCCTTTTTAAAATACTTTTTTTCTTTATATGTAATGTATGTTCTTTATATATAATTTAAACATAAAAGTATGTACTGTATATACTACATATGTATTGATTGGTTTGTTTGATACCATTTTACTGGAGGTCCTTCTGGTCCTTTCGGTCCCATGCAGGCTGGGCATTTCCTCTGACATGGCTCTCAGCTGCTGCCTCTCCTTTGAAAACCTTTGAGAGAAAATTTGAATATTCAAACAACTGAATACTGACCATGATAAACTCAGTACAACCTGAGAGATGCACGGATTGGATCACGCATCCCTAAGAGAGATTGAGAGGTTTATTTACACGATTACAACAAACAGGCCTGTACACCGACCTTCCCAGAGGCAGCAGGTGAATCATCATCTTGTGCTTGTAAAGGTCTCGATGCAGCTCCTGGAAGTGTTTGTACTTCCTCTTCACTGTCCAGTGGAAGTGGCTGTGTGTTAACCGCACTGTGTACAAGGTGCCTACATGGACCTGGAGGGGTATTATTGAAAGGATGTGAAAGCAAGTTCAAAATGAAATAAAACTAGTTTTGATGAAAATCAAAGGACAGAATAGCAGGATTTTAAATTGTCATTTCACCCTTTATTGCCAAAACCTTTATCTAATGGGCATGGGTATTATTTTCAAAGTTTTTTGCTTTCTTTTTTATCAGTTATGGACACATTTTTCTTCAATTTTTTGTTGGGTAACATCACTAGCCACAGCTTTACCTCAACGCCCGCTAAGTGAACAGGTCAGAAAGCCAGACGGTTTTATCTCTAAAGAACTTCTTTAAGAGTTAGAAATGAAAGTTAGCACACCCAAAGTGTCAATTATACTGTAGTTGTACCTGCATATAGTGAGTGCAGTGGATCAGGGTTGAACTGTCATGAACTTTAGTTCTTCCAGACCTAATGGGCACTCATACTGAACAGTTTCAGTAACATTTTCTTTACAATAGTAGTTTAGAGAATATTGTTAGCATGCGGACTTGTTACGAACACAATCACATGGGGATATTTCTAGGTTACCAAATCCCCTGACATGCCTGTCTTTGGACTGTGGGAGAAACAAATGGAGAACTAAGACAGAGGACGGACATAAAAACTGACTGAGCTATTATTTATCTCATCTGTTACCAATTAGTGCACATTCTTTTGTGAGTGACCTAAAAAGTGCAACGTGTGGTGCTTCTCTGGTTCCATGCTGGATACCATTACCATTATGTAAATACCCATGTATATATGTAGCATGAAAAAGTAAGGAAAGAGACTGTGTGAATGTGGACGTGTTAGGAGGTTGTCACAATACTAGAATTTTAGAACTTCGATACAATACTGGAATAATAGTCTTTGGATAGCAAGACAGCAACACATAATACAATGATCCTTTTAGTAAGAACACACAGTACACATTGCTGGTTAAGTAAATGTCACTGAACACACACCAACACATTTTTAATAATGTCAGATGTTACTGCAGCCATAGGTTGAAAGCATTGTTACTTTCCATACTACAGCTTTTTGACAACTTTTGACAGCCTTAATGTGTCGTAGTTATAAAGTGTGCTCCTGATAACTCACATACTTTGTGAAATGAGGCCCCTACCTGCAGTAAAACCTGGCATCCCTGAAACACCCTCTTCCTCAGATGCTCTCAACACTATACTCACCAGTTTATACTTAAACTCAACACAAAGAATCTTAACATGTCATTTTCAGTCTACTTCTCTATCTGAACTACAACAGGCTAATACAACAGCTGAGCCTGCTGGATTAAAACAAGTAGCAGTTCAATATGACAAATCATCACAATAAAAACCACAATAATGCTGAGTAAAGTGTGATATGCATATTTCACTACTTCCACAGTTTCAATATGACAAAGTGTCATCATGGTAAAGGGCAGTCAAGTTTAACTTCAAGGGGTTTTCAGCCAGGATTGAAAATACCACTGAAATCAGACATTAAAAAGTGATCACAAGTCTGACGTTTAACTGTAGAAACCGGTTTCACGTGATCATAAAGAGTGACTAATAAAGTTAACGTGTCATCTGAAGCTTTCTATAAATATCACAATCCTTTACAAGCACCAAGAGAGAGAATATAATTGATTTTCTATATACATAATAAAAATAAACTTATGTACCTTTGAGCGAGTCGTGTATTTCTCTGTGTTGTCCACTCTGCATGTAATGGGAATGCCAGGTATTAGGTAAGGTATACCCTGTTCCTTTAGTTCAGGAAGATGATGCACCACAAGGAAAGGACGACCCTCTGTGATTTGGGAGATTAAAACATTTCAATTACATTTTTATGATACAGCTATTACAGTTTCAATGGGCAGCCCATACCTTTAAGTTAATGTATTCATAAAAGGGGCTGCTTTCTTACCACTGCTGGACATGAGCCCATCTAGCTCGTCTGGACTCAGATCATGGAGGTCTTTCATATAACGCCGTCTGCCCAGGTTTTGGGCTGTTGAGCTTTGAGCCACGGGCTCAATCACATCCTCTGGACTGGCCATCGCACAGTTGTTACAAATGCCAGCTGCTGTGCTGCAAAAACAAAAGACAAAAGATAAGGGGGGTTTACATTTCCAGTCCAGAGTTTGCACACCTTCTCACCACTAAGCATACATAATGTGCACCACAGTGGTATGCATGAGAAAAGTAGTGATCACACAAACGTGAAACTGCGACCAATCTCTTCATAAAGACTACAGCAGATTGAGATTTTAGAGCACTGAACTTTAAGTTCACATCAACATCAGACAAACAACGAAGTGCTTTATTGTTCCAGTAACGGCAAAAGTGCCACAGTCTGCAGGCAGCAGGACAACTTATAACAACCACTCAATAGACTGAATGTTTAAGGTATCAGCTGCATTAAATAATAAGATTATATTTCCTGTACAATGGTTTCATAAAGCCTGATTGAAGATTCTGTTTACAATAAACTAATACAGGGCTCAAAAGTAGCAACAGCCACCAACCAAATGCTGTTAAAATATGAAAATGGCTAGTAAATTTACTGCACTCGCCAGCCAAAACAAAAACCAGTGGCGATGTATTGTATGGCTGGCAACATTTGACCATTCACTAGCTGTTCGGTTAGTGAACAAAAAGTTAATTTTGCAGTGTCCATCTTTACTGGCAGCGCTTGTCAGTGTGTATGCTAGTGTAGCTAAAGTTCAGAGGGCTGTTAGCAGCTTTCATCCATGTATCAATTCCACTGCATTGTTCATCAATATATTATGTTTTAAAACAAGAAAGATGTCACGGCCTAAGTCATTTTAAAGTCTCTCTTTCACTATCTGAAGCAATTTATTTATGGATAACATGCTTATAGTAATCATTTAATTGAGGAAAAGTATTAGTACTTTCGGTGGTGCCAGTACTACTACAATGAGTATTTAGGCCTGTCACTATAGCTACGTTTGTTGAATGATATATTGTCCCCGAAATAATTGCATCAAACGATAGTATCGTCATGTTAAGACAATTTTATTCCACTGGCAAAATGAGAATATAATAGCATAATAATGCCAGTACACCCTTTCAAAGGGAAATTACTTTTAATTCTTAAAAAATATTCATAAATTTGTATTGGAATGTAAAATACTAAAATGTCCTAAATAAATATAACATAAAGCATAACCACACAACCAAAACAATACATAAAATGCAGTTAAAATGATAAATGCAGTTATCAAAAATTGCACCTAAATAAATATTAAACATTTGGCACAGGGGCATAGTTATTCATTCCTCAAAAGGCATCATACTGCCAATACAGTTTATGACACATTTCTTCTGGTCATGTCCAAGTCCTGACTTGAACCCCATCGAGAACATGTGGATATGAAACAAGTCCGTGCCAGAAAGCCAACAAATTTAGTTGAACTTCACCGATTCTGTCAAGAGGAGTGGTTAAAAATTCCGCCAGAGGCCTGCCAGAACCAAATATTAGAATTACTAATGTATATTTTTGAGCCAGCAGATTTGGTCACATTATCAGAGGACCCATAATACATTCAGATTTGAAGCAAACTTCATGAATGTTTTTTTGTTACAAAGTAGTGTGTGTTCTCTCATTTCATAGCAGAAAAATGAGAGCTATAGAAATCAATGGAAGTGAAGACTGCCATGAAATACATTTTCTTTAGTGATAAGTTGATAAGTTGAGACATGAACAATAAGTCAATAGCGTAATTATCATGACAGGCCTAGTGGTATTTTGTGCAGATGCAGGTGTGTTCAGATTATGTCCTATCTGTGATGCAATAAAAATGTGTTTCTTCCAGTATGTTTTAGTGCCATAGTTTGATGATTACCAGGATAATCTAAGATGAAATCTTCATACCATCCCATGCCTAGTTGCATAATCAGCAGCCACAGCAGTACTTGCATTAGTTGTGTTAGTATCAGCAGCTGCAGTATACTGAGTAGCAGTAGCGACAGTAACACTTGTAGGAGTACCAGTAGTTGTAAAGGCAGCAGCGGTACAATAATTAAGACAATACAAGCAAGAATCAGATTTAATAATAATACAGCACAGTCTGGAGATACAGTTAGTGTCTGAGGAAGCCGAAGAGTTAGTGAAACAATCAGCAGTCAAGCAGGTTTCTGCTAATCCTTGAGGAAAGCGACATATCACACCAGTCAACAGAACAGACTAGGTAATGTCAGAAGTACCACTGATAAAATGCCACAAACAGAGAGCATTCATACACAGCAGGCGTCTTGTGCTGTTTACCTTTTGATCAGATCATCAACATTGCGACATACGAGAAGTCTAGAAGACAGAAACCGGTGAGAGAAAAGGGTGGGTGTGTGTGTGTGTGTGTGTAAACCCTTTTGTATAGTGCGCTGGTAGGCATTTCAATGAATGGCTGAATGTTTCCTGGGAAACGAGTAAAAGGAAGGTGTGTGTGTGTGTGTGTGTGTGTGTGTGTGTGTGTGTGTGTGTGTGTGTGTGTGTGTGTGTGTGAAGAAGAGAGAGAGATAGAGAGAGATAGAGGGAGAGAGGGACAGATATTTAAAATTGAGAGCACCCAGTGATTTGAGGCAGTAATAGTTTCAGAAAACAATTGAGCAAATTTCAATGCTTAATGTTAAAAAAAACCTGTTACAACCATTTGCACTCTGTAACACGTTACTTTTTGTTTAACTGCAGCATTATCACTGAACTTGCCTTGTTGCACTTCTACTAACACGTATAACTGAAACTTCCTAATATAAGTGGTGGAGCTCTGGGTCGAGATGTGTGACACAGCACTAAACTGAATAACCGTTAGCCAGTTAGAAAGGTTTGAGATTATACAGAAAAGGAAAAGAATCACAAACGTGAACAAACCAAGGCTTCACAGAAGCTAAAACTGACTTTAATTTTGTGCATATAGGCGCATGTTAAATCAACTTTATGCTGCCTTTCCAGAGTGTTTCCCATCTGCACACAGCATGCAGGAGCAACTACACAAGAGCCTGAATGATGGGTGGGTACTCCACCTGTACTGTACGAGCCAAAGGCTATTGGCAGCATCTAAAGACTCAAGGAGTGGCAATAAAAACAGACTGCAATGAAACAATCACCAGCCATTGTAAACACATAAATCTCATTACGAATGTTTTGTGGGGTTTTTTTTATAGCACTCTATGGTGACCACAAATCCAAAATGTTTCCTCCCAGCTCCTTGCTAATGTACTGTAACTTATCACAGCCTAGAGTCAAGTTTGAAAACATCAACAGAGAGTTTTTGGGAAACTTCTGGATCTTTTGAGAAGCTACAAGGTGCTAAAACTAGAGCTGCAACAATTAAAGGTGCAAAAAGTGATTCTGGAGAAAGATAGGTGATCGTTGAGTCTCATTGATGCTGTGTGTAGGTCGTGCCAGCCCCCAACTAAAAACGTCAGTATGTGACAACCTGGAGATGACACTTAACAATTAACTATCTTACATATCACACTTTGAATCAATTAGCTGTGAACTATTAAATGAATCGGCAACTATTTTGATAATCGATTTGAGTAATTTCTTAAGAAAGAAACGTCAAAATTCTCTGATTCACACTACTTAAATGTGTTCACTGCTTTGTGTTTATTTTACTACTCTATGACAGTAAAATGTATGTATTTAGGATGTGGACAAAGCAAGCCATTTGAGGACGTCATGTTGGGCTTTGGGAAACATTGATCAACATTTTTCACCACTGTAACAATTTATAGACCAAAAACTAATTTGAGGCAGTAATAGTTCCAGAAAACATTTGAGCAAATTTCAATGCTTAATGTTAAAAAAAACTGTTACAACCATAAGCACTTTATAACACGTTACTTTTTGTTTCACTGCAGCATTATCACTGAACTTGCCTTGTTGCACTTCTGCTTACACCTATGACTGAAATATAATATATAATATTAGTGGTGGAGCTCTGGGTGGACATGTGTGACACTTGTCAGCACTACATTGAATAAAGGTCAGCCAGTTAGAAAGGTTTCAAAAGTGCTTGCAAAAATGATGTCACATGGATTATACAGAAGAGGAAAAGAATCACAAACATGTCAACAAACCAAGGCTTCACAGAAGCTAAAACCGACTTTAATTTTGTGCATATGCATGTTAAATCAAAAGTATGCTGCCTTTCCAGAGTGTTTACCATCTCTCTATGACAGTAAACTGTATGTATGTGGACAAAACAAGCCATTTGAGGACGTCATGTTGGTCTTTCGGAAACATTGATCGACTCTTTTCACCATTGTCACAATTTATAGAGCAAAAACTTATTGATTGGTTGAGAAAACAATGGAAAGCTTAATCAACATTTCTTTGAAAATCAGCCCTCAGTGCAGCACATGCTTCCAGTTCTGCAATATATTTGCTTTTTAAAAGTAACCCATCACAAGGGACGGACATGAGAAGAGCATTTACAGCTATAGTTTGCCGGATTTTCCTACAAAAAACTATGTATTGACTCATAGAAAAAGTAATCCCTCTTATCACGAGAAGTGTGTGTTGGTGTCAGTATCTGTAGGGGCCCTGCCCTCTTCCTGTGTTTTCTGGTTTTCTAAGCATTTTGCTGTGTTCGGGATATTTCTGGACATCAGGGATTTTGGTGAAAGAGTTGATTATTGAGTCTCATTCCCAGGTTGTCAAATAACGACTCTTTGGGTTGGTGGCCTTTAAGCTGAGATAATGTGCAGCAGCTCAAGAACAGGAGGATCTCCCTTATACTTTGTACATTCAGATAATATAATTCCATAGAATGATGTATCAGTGAATACACTGCTCATAATCAAGCTTTGAAGTTATTACCTGTACAGCTATAAGTTTGTAAGTTTGTTTTGGCTGTGTGTTTTTGTTGCTGCTTCCACTTGTAATGCCAGATCTTTTCAGGCCATCCAGCCATGTGAGCTGACATTAAACCCCTCATTTAAAGTCACTCGCAGTTGTTTGTTGGCAAAACAGTATTTTTCCAAACAGGCTCTTTGGTCTGTTAAATGCAATGAAGACTATAAGTTTTTCCCTGATCCATCTTTACTGTCAGATGAAAGGCTATAAACCACTGAGCAGAGATAATGAGCAGTACCCTGGCATGCATGAGAAAACCGAATACAATCAAATAAAAAGATGAGGCAAATATCTTCATATGGAGCACAGCCAACTGAGATTATCCAGAGATAATATACTTTTACTCTATGACCTCATAAGATCTTTTTGTTTTTTGCTTTTTGGTGTGCAACTCTTTTGTCTTCACTATTCACTCAGAGTCCTCCACAACAGAGGCCAAACTGCCATCTATCACTGCAAGCCACACCTTACACAACAAATAGTCATATGAATGTAAATCTGTGTGTGTGGATCAGTGGCGCTGGATGAGGTACCACTTTATGCCGCGGGTAGCAGTGACTGACAAGGCCATGAGAGATTTAAAGCCCCTTTATGAAGAATTTGAAGACTTAGATACCTGACTGACACGAAGGGAATACAGATGGTGACAGAGAGAGAGATACCGAAAATGATCAAGCAATGCACAGACTAACCCGTTTTCATTGTGATTGTCTATTTTTTCAACAAACAAAAAGCTACACCACCATAATAATTGAAGTTGCTATAATAACATGTAAGTACAACACATAGGGGCTTTCAAGAGCGACTTGACACCAGCTGAAGATTTTGTTGTTACTACTGACCAGATCTCTAATAGTTGTTCTCACGTTGCTGCAGTGATGTAGAGGTGCACTCAGGGTGTGGTTAGTACACCTTTACATCATTGCTGGGTTACAGGTGAAACTGAGCACCTCTGACAATGCATCACACAGGATGTCATTAATACTGTTGCATAGAGGATTGTTTCCATCACAAAACATGCTCCATTTAATTTATTTAGCCATTTTTGCACAAGCCACCATGACAAGACTTAGCAGAGATCTGAATATGACCTGATTCATTCATTGTTATAATTTATCTGAGTTATTAAATGGTAATGAATCTAAGTGATTGCTCTGTTTGCATATTCTTGTAGGGGCAACATGGTACAAGCAGTGTAACACAGATTAAAGGATTATCTTGACCTAGACTTGAGTTTATGTTCCCAGCTATAAGGGAAAGTTATGATCCTTAACAAACAACATACAGTCCTTCGTGGGGCCTTTAAAGACAGCAGAACATTTGGCACCAGACTCTGAAACGTGCCAAATGACAGGATCTGAGTGTGTCATAAATTCCTACATGACTAAAACAACAGTGCTGCTGAGTCAACTCCTGCTGTGCTGGTCCCCAGCGGATTTCCCCAAACGTGCACAATTGTCGCCTAAAAGAAGGAGTTTCCCCCTCACTGATTCAACGTTTCACGACATTATTAACCCCTTTCAAGTAAACATACTCTAGTTTTGTAAAGTTTAAGACACGTATTTGGAGACTAACACGCACGTTTTTGAGAGTTGGTGGAAGTTTGGATAACGTGGTGGATGTGCGGCGTGCTGCTTCACCAGGACACGTTTTCTATATACTGTATGTATGAGCCACTCTGTTAAATGTAGCTGTAAAGTCGTTTTTAAAAAAAACGTGAATATCAAGGTTTACTCGCTGTGGAGGTTGAAAATGCTGAAGGCTCAAGTTTTCTCGTCTCCACCCATCCCCTGGTTTCCTACAGCGGCGCATGTCACAACGAAAACTACACCTGAATTTAAATAATAAATACATAAGTACGCCACAAATGTCACCTGGTGACAGCGTTACTGAACGTACACATGTCCCCGGCAGTGTGGTGGTGTCCGTGCCTCAGGGATGTTAAATATGCTGCTGGGCAGTCTTCGGTCGGCAATGCTGCGACAGCTCTCTCTCACACACACACACACACACACACACACACAGGAGGGAAATATGCGTCAAAGTTAGGCCTAAAAATACTTACTCTCACTTCAAGCAGCACCGCGGCTCAGCATACACAGATATCCCAACCGGTAAACAGGAAGATGAGACGTAAATCCAGCTTAGAAGTACTGTTTCATCGTTTTCCAGCCAGAGGAGCTCATTTGTATTCCCCGTAGGTGATGTGCACTTAAGTCCCTCCCATTGGGTGTCCAGTGGGACAGTATGGAGGAAAAGAGAAAGTCAGGAAATGTCTCCAAGTGTCGCAGTTTTGTCGCCAGAGGCAGGTGGTGCCCGGCATATTAATTCTCGTCTTTTTAATGGCATTGTGTTTGGTTTTTTTTACTAAATCAAGAGGTTTTATGGTCAGTTATGTAGTAAAATAGTGCAGCTGCCCGTGCAGAAAGCCGATAAACAGGTACGATTAGATAAATGGCTGTTGGTGTGGATAAGGGTCTGCCTGCGCTGCCACGACACGACAACATGAACTTTTGTTTTCAGGGGACAAGACAAGTCCAGACTGGGAGCCATCAGGTTCATCACACACAGGAATGTAGACACACACGGGGAGGAGGACAGGGATGGAAGAGCGGCGGGAATCACGCAACATATCACGAGATCTCCGGTCAGCATTTTCAAAATAAAAGTCTTGTTCGCTAAGATGTCACGGGTTATTAGTTTAAACACCAAACTCACCTTTGGTATACGTTTATAAAAACAGACAAATGTTTTGTGGCAAGGAATTTTCATAAACGTTACCCACACTCCTTCAATAAAATTAAACGACACCGCTATCGGAGGCTTTTAACGTTGTAAGAAGTGGACACACCGGAAGTACATACCGAGCCAGCTTCAGGTATCTTGAGCTTTTCCTGACTCGTTTGGTCAACTTTAGACGCAAGAAATAGCTATTTAGAAAGGGCTGTAGCAATTGTTATTTTATACGAGATGTATACCAGTTAGAGTACTGATCTAATCACCGCGCACAGACACGAGAGAGCAGACTGATAAGTGGTCTGGCATGGATGTGATGACACATGCAAACTGGCCTAAATCTGGGTCGTGATTTGCATGTCACCAGTCTATCAGTGGCAAAACAAACCACCTCCAACCACACCCTTATCAAGACCATTGTGCAGCATATTGTAACATAGAGACAAAGGATTTAGGAACCTTTCACAAAATATGAATTGTTTCACAGGTTACCAGTGAAATACTGTGACTATTACATGTTTGATCTTTGATTGCATTAGTACAACTATTTTCTGGGACTCTCCTTCTTATTTTATCGAACATGATATTTACTATCTAATCCTCCTGACTGAATCTTTCTGTTAGCCTCATGTGAGCTACAACATTGAGTACATTTTTTTGTAATTACCCATTTCCTTCATGCATAGGACCACGTCCAGAAATGGGATGTCCCATATCCCCCCTCCAGATTTCTCACATTATTTCCTTATCTGACCAAATTGTTGTTGTTGTGTGATCTTTTTTACCTCTTCCTCTTAATGAGTATTTTTGTTTGTTGTTTTTTGGCCTGCATACTGAATGAGATCTATCTGATCTGATCCGATCTGTATAATTTTAGACTATACACACAAACTGACTTATTTATGATTGTGAAATTGTGAACATTCACCAGATATAAGTAAATACTTACATGACATAAGTAAAAGCTGAACAGTTTGGTGACAATTGAGTCCCTCAGACAATTTACACTTACACCGGTTAAGAAATAAGGAAGTAAGCCCTACTTTGGTGCAGTACCTTCTCACACCACATGGAGATGCTCAACCACCACGACATTTTACACAAAAGGTATAACTATGGACTTAAATCAAGATCCTCAAGAGAAAAATAAATGTTTTCTTAGTTTTATTTACCTTTTACTTGTCCAAGGATATATTGTTATGTCATCATAAAGTCATATGTGTTATATTTATTTCGCCTGTATTAAATTACAAGATAATTAACCTTATGTTGTGTTGCACTTACAATGAAATACATTTGTTAAGTATCTATTTTATATACACATTATAACTAATGATATAACCTGGTTACAAATACAAACTCATTCAGTGCATGTAAGCTTATGATTCTCACATGAACAGACTGTAAATAGCATTTTCTAAGACTGTCCCTCTCAAGTCCCCACTGATGTAGCTTTCAACACAGCTGGACTTAAACAGAGTGAAGATGATGAACTTGAAAAAGTTGAAAAAGAGCAGCAGATGATTATTATCTCTCTCTGAAAACATTTCTGAGATGTTTGTGGTGCAATCAGATGTAAGACATGTGTTCTCTAACACTCAATTCAAGAACAAAACACATTTCCCTAATTTTATGTGGGGTTTTCACACAACTCACACTTGAAATAAATTGATAAAGCAAGTCTCAATGCACAAAATAAAATATTTATTTAAAAAACATGGTACAATGAGTCAAGACAATATGCCTCTGAGCCATCTAACCCTAACAAGACTTCCTAATAAATAAGTCATAGTAAGAAGAATAAGGCTTTGATTCAGAGTCACTGGCTCAAGTTACATGCACAGTTTCTTCACATAAGACATAGTACATGCAGGGAAACCTATCCAGACATCAGCAGATGTGTTTCTCAGTGTGATACATGAACGATTCTTGTGAGCCCATGAAAGATGAACAAGTTTTGCAGACCTCGTGTAAATAAAATCAGTTCATCAGTTTATTCTTTTTTACTATTTATGAATACACACAGTGTATGTGTGCTTATGGCATAATGATGCTGCAGCAGTTTTAATCTGAAAAGTTCTTCAGTGCAACAGCAATAACTTCCTCAGCATGGTGGTGAACTGCCTTGACCTGAACATTGTTTTATAGCCCAGAATAGACAAATATAATTAAACTTGGTATGATTTAAAAGATAATGATAACAATGATGGCAATGATTTAAAACATAATTTTCTTAACTACACCTGGTCCACCTATTCAATATACACATCCAAAGAACATACATCAACACAGAGAACTCAGAACTTACTTGCAAGTTTGAATGAAAACCCTCGGCTGCTTGACAAGCGCTCACAAAGACAAGTCTGAGCCTCGAGTGTGAACACAGATAGATTTGTTTTTACATCTCTGTCAACTCAACCCTGAATCTGAGCCTTGGACTCAATGAGCAAGGCTGCTCAGCTGTAGGGACAGCATGAGGCACAGTGACCCTTGGTAATGTTTCATTACAGTGAATAGATTTTTTTTAACTAGGGGCATATTTTTTGTTCTCCCCAGGAAATGGAAAATCGGGTGCCCGGTTGAAGTGTCCTGTTAAGAAGATCCCCACTGTGCCAATGATGAAGAGGAGAATGGCAGCCCAGAAGCAAACCTTGTCAATCATCTTCCCGATCAGGACCCAGCTTTCAATTTCCTTTAGACAGAAGTAAAGTGAATTGAGATTAAAACTTACTAAGATAACAATTTGCCTAAAAAATATAGACAGGAAAATATGTAAAAAGTAGACACATCCAAAACATTAATTATACCTACAAATTGTTGGCTAGGCATATATGTTTAACACTCACAGATCCAATATCATTTTGTTGTCTTGTACTCTCGGCAATGAAGTTGCAGGCATCCACACATTGCTTGATCTCAGGTGCAGCTTGGGCCAAACTCTTATACAAGTTGGCTGTGCTGCTGACATCTATGTTATCCACTAGGGGGAAGGAAACGCAGACAATTAGATGACAGTATGCCACTGCATTATCTAAGGCAAACACAGGCACCATAAAAGGTGCTGAACCACACGTAATATGCATTTACTACACACATGACTGGCTAATATAAGGGATATGACTCATAGTTTAAAGGTAGAACTTTATAATAATGGAACATGTCTTTAATTATCATGAATTATTACAGTAATGAACGTTAAATAATAGTTAATTAAAAGGGTTATCTATGTCTATACAGTATACAGTGCATAACTATGTATAATAAGAGATGGCTAAGTACGGTCAAGTAATGCTTATTTAACCTGATTTATAGGTGAGGCTTTAAGTTAAGGAACGTCTACAAAGGAACAAGTGAACATAAAGACCATGGAGCGTCTACATTGATCTTAAACCTTGACCAAAAATAAGTCGGAAGACAAACAAGTAAGTGGATAATCATTACCCTTAAATAAGTATTTATAGAAACAGTTTTCACTTATCAATAATGAAATGGCTTCGCTGTGAACATCTTGATCACCCATATGCTTATATTAGTTAGTACCTTAATTAACATGTAAACCCTTAATTAAAGTTCATATTAATAACATTTGAATGTAGACAAAGCTCATAGAAAGGCACAGAATACAAACTTTTACTTACAAACATTATTATGATTGTTATTCACGTTTGTCGGCTCCAAAATGATTGTTTTGTTTATCTCTGTGTATTCTGACAGATGGTTCCAGCCTTTTAGGAGGTTTGTGAGCCAATAGTATAAAGCTCTTGATATCACGTGGTATCTGTGTTTTGTCAGTGGTAGTTGCCAGTTTGTGGTAACAAAATGTAAAAAAGGTTCTACAGTATGCACCCAGCCAACTGTGCTGACCAAACGTTAGCCAGCTAGCTGCCTATTACTGTATTAACTAACAGTTAATTAATGTACCCTAAGTGCAAAGTGGTAAAAATAGTTTTAAAAATATATGTCTTACCAACTGATCTTGTCAGACCATGCCTCTCTCTCTGTTTGTCAAACATCATTTCACTGCGAGGTTGTTTCAGTACATATTCCTCTGCTCTCTGCATGAGGCCAAAGGAGCTGCGCCGCCGCTCCCTCACTCCATTTACCTCTGCTGTCACCTCACCCTCTTCCACCAGAGGGGACATGCCTAGGAAGCGAGGTACCATTTCCAGGAACAACTGGAACACAGGGCAGAGAAGATAGCAGTAGTTAGTTCACGTAAAGTAACTCTTGAATACACATATTTGACTCAACTGAACATGATGTACTTACATGTTTGATGGTATAGGACATGGTATGAGTGCTTGGGCTGCGCAGGGAGAAGTTCAGCACCACAATTTGATTAGTGGCAATGAGAGTAGTGACACTCATCACAAAGATCAGGTACCTGAGGAGGACATCAGAGAAGATCTGTGTTGGACAGGGGGCTAAAGCTGTACTGATTAAAGACTAGACACCCCCAGCAGAGGTCAGCATAGAACAAACACTGACTCACTTGCCAATGAGAGGAACAGAGAGAGATGTCTCAGGGATCTTCTGAGCAATAAGAAAGAGGAAGACAGTCTGAGCCAGCAAGACAGAGATGGACACAGTCAGCTTTTGTCCCCCAGCTGTGAAGGCGACAATAGAGACTCAAGAGAAGGACCAGACCAAATGCAATAATCATAACAGATTTAGGACCCAATACTTTTGGTACATTCTCCGTGCTCAGGCACTATACAGTATGCAGTAAATAAGGTTATGTAGTACAATTAAAAAGGCTTTTTATATGTAACATAATGACATTTGGCTTTAGTCAAGGATAGGGGGATAAAACAGCACACTGAAAACAGATTTGGTCTTAGAGCTCTCTCAACTGAGCTCCATTTTAAAGGAGACATATTGTGCTCATTTTTAGGTGCACACTTTTATGTTGGGATACTACTGGTGCTGACTTAATTTTCAAGACCTTTAACATGCACAAGAATCTATATAAAACACTAAAGGAAAGGAAAACTAACAAAAAAGCACAATAGGTCTTTGGTCTTTTATTAATGAGTGGTATAAGAGTAACTAAAATGCATTATTTTTTATATTTCATTATGAGACTAATTCAATAATAATGCCCTATTTGAAACAATAATCTATGAATGATAGCTGGAGGTTGTTAAACAACTACTAAAGACCTTGTGCAGGTAGAAAGTAGGCCAGTACGACCAGTGAAGAGATGAGGGAGCAGGGCAGGATGATGTTGATGATGTAGAACAGGGGCTTCCTTTGGATGATCAGATTGAACGTGATCTCCTGGTACTCTAGGTCATCTGGGGAATACCGTTTGTTGATCATCTTCTTGGCTGGACGATGGACGATGGCCCACTCACCGTTCTCTGAAGGGTGAGAACATAACAAGCTGGAGATGAATTGCGTGTTTGAATATTGGAGTATAATGATCGTGGATGAACTGTACCTGTGAAAGCCTCAGGATCGATGTCCACCCACTCAATAGTATCTCCTGTCTCCCCAACAGCCAAGATGAGGTCAACCTCATTGGCACTGTACGTCTGGGATCTAGAGGTCGTGGCAGTGAGGATGGATTAGAACAGAAAAAAGTGGCAACCTGGATTTAACTCCAGTTCTATGAGCAGGCGTCTTGCCTTTAGATGGGGCAAATCACTAAAAGAAGCCCATTATAGGGCAAGAAATGTACGAAATAGAACAAACTTATAAATCAGCAATTATATATAGTACATATATTTTGAAATTATGTAATTGTACCACACCTGAAAGCTAGCGTGCAGTTCTGATAATCGAATGGGAAGTAGGTGATCTCTATGGCACAAGTGCTGCGATAGATAGCAGGTGGCAGCCAGTACATCCAACCACTCTTGTCTATCAACACATTGGCATAATAAGCCACATCAAACTTGCCATCAATGCTGCAGAGATTGAGGATAAGGAACAGAAACTGTTAATGCCAGACAACAAAAAAACAGTATAATGGCTCTTTGTTACAGCCTTACTTGTTCTCAAGGACAATGTCAGGAAGCCAAACAGTGTTGCATGGGACACGAATAACCTCAATTCCATAATAATCGGATGCGTTCCAGGCAAGACGATAATCACTCCATTGCTGTAGATGACATTTGAGAGAAAGGTCACCTGTGTCATGAAAACTAGACACAGCTGAGGGCTGAAAAAGTGAGAAGGACCGAGTCCTTTGGACAAAATTGTCTTTAAAGCAGACATATTATGCTCATATTCAGGTTCATAATATAATTTACATGCTTTAAATCTCAAAAACACATCAGTTTTCTCATGCTTGTCCCCCTCTCTCTGAAACGCTGTGTTTTAGCTCCTGTCTCTTTAAGGCCCCCCTCCTGTATACTCATTCTGGTCTGATTGGTCAGCTTACACACACCTGACCCAACAATGCTTACTTTGTCACACTGTACAAATGTATGAGTGACATAGTATGATGTCACAAAGTCTTGGAGTTAAAGGCGGGACTTCTGATGAGGCGTCTCAGGCACTTTAGGAGTAGTGTTTTTCTGTGGGACAGAGGAGGTCCCATTGACACCGACTTTGGGCTTTTTAACTTTCAAAACCTTTTACATGCATAGGAACCAATGTAAAAAACTGAAGGAAAGAGAAATAAACAATAAAGCATAATAGGTCTCCATTAATACCAAAAGTCTTGTCAGAATGTGTACACACAAAAACAAAATATGAAGAGAGGAAAAACTCACAATCTCAATCCACACATTGGTCGTAAGAGTCTCCTCCTTTTCGTTCTGTGGTATAAGTTCAGAAGGAGCATGAATATTTGAGTACTGCTAACTTAATACTGCAGTGAGCTAACAGCATGATCATGTTCATATCTAAACCCACCAAGAATCATGATTAATGCTATTGTCCTATGGGAATAATGGTGAACTTGTGGTCATGCACCTATCTTAAAATTGTGTGTATTTGCTGTTTGGAGCAGTTCCAGCCAAGCTTTGATGGCAACAAGTACGAGTGAGCCCTCACCAGAGAGATAAGGTTTGTGAGGGTCAGCTTGATCTGAACCTGCAGCTTGTCTTCAGGATGAACCACCGGGCGAATATTCTTGTTGTAGCCTTGGAACAAGTGTCTGATCAGATGTTTCTCCTCATTACACCGCACTGCATGGAAAAATAGATGAGAAATGGAGTTAGTTTATGTGCATATGTGTTGGAATTATGCCTGATTGATATTTCATAACAGGAGCGGGAGAAACATTGGAAATAAGCTAAACTATGCCAACTACTAGAACTACTGCCTCATGGTTGTATATGGTTGTATAAATAATTTGACCGTATTAAGTTTTGTTGGTCTTGGTCTGCTGTATGTCTATTCGTGTGTAATCAGCGTATGACTCCTTGAGCTATGTGAGATCACAGTCACGTGTGACCCTTTAAACACCAAATTCTAATCAGTCCAAGTGGACGTTGTGCCAGATGTAATTAAATTCCCTCATGGCATTACTTTTTTTTCTTTTACTATTGATTAATCTTTCTTGAGACGATGTAGCATTTTCTGTCTTAAACATTTCATTTAATTTTTATAGCAAATATGACTTGTATGTATCTATCTGTGTATCTATAAAGATTTTCCAGTAGTCTAAAAACTAACTGTTACCATCACGCTGTCCTTCTTGGTTGCTCTTTGTGTCAGTATAAACTTCAAGAGAGACTAAGAGAGAGAAAGGCAGCGGTTATTTCCGACTTGTTGCCTCTTCCCTCCCAGCTGTCACGATCCATAGCTCAGATTACACAGCAACTGGGAAACTCTAGGCCCGCACTTTAAGTCACACTCAGGTCATCTACAATAATCATCAATATCATCATTAGGCAAAAATGATGACAGTAGCATGAACTGCAAAGCAGTAAAGATGTCGTCTCCCATGATCGATTCATTTCCAGGTCTGCTGGGTCCAACATGTCACATAGATATGAGCTGTAATCATAATTCTCCCACGGGACAATACCTATTGCAGGCTGTGTAATGACAGTGCTGTTGATGTCTCACTTCCCAAGAGTTTGTCAATTGTTAATTAATTGTTCTCAAATATTACACTGAACACACGGATGAGAAAACTGATGACAGTCATTGAAATTTGAAACGTGAGAATGCAGAGGTATGCTGTGTGTCATTCCCTTCTGATCTGTTTGTCAACAGTAGTACTTCCTCCAATTTCATCACAGAGGAAAAAAAAGACATATAATAAGGCGATTATACAAAGAGAGTATAAATAGATCTACTATCAACTATGAAAACTATGAAAAATCAGTGTAAGGCTCGTAACATTGCAGTTATTCTTTGGTAGGTAACAATAATAACGTGCCGACCTCATGGCACCCTGCACACTGTGTCTCTTTGGCTTTACTACAATATTTCCATAAAATAGCACTCATGATTTTGTATTTATCTACAAAAAAAACAAAAACATAATTATTAATAAGATAATTATCAAGATTATTAGGATAGGATAGATAGCTGCAAGCAATAATAGTGCTGCATGTGTTTGTACCAGAATTCAGACAAAATGAATGTTGTAAGTACAGTAAATAGTATGTTGTGTTGCAACACAGAAAGAAATACACTGACTCTGACTGTACTCCAAACTAATACGAGGCAGCATATTACCTTACTAACTACTAGCTGCATGGCTACCTGAGCTAACCAGCTAACAGCAGCTGCAGATAGCAGCAGTTAGGGGTCTGGACTGGGAGCTCAGTGTGGTATTACGAAACAGGACAGGCCTGGGCTAGCTTGTTAGCATGCTAACTTCAGTAGATATCTTGGCAACACAATTCATAGACCTCTTTGACATGATGTCAAAACTCCCATTTCTTCACATTCTGTTGATAGTTTTTAACTTGAATTCTTACATAATGCACCTTTAATGTGTGCCATGTGAGTTGCCCAGAAACTCAAAATCTTGGCGTTTATATTTGTCTAATTTCTTGTCAAAATATATCAGTACACTTAATATAAGACCTAGTAAGTGACAATGCAGTGAGATTAGGGGCTTGTTTTTAAACATTTTCACTTGCATTCACTCGCATATTAATTCTTTTAAACTTACTTTTAAAGTGGCATCTTTTTGCAGCGTGTCGTGTTATTCTATATAAAGTTCGGTCAAGCAACTTACGTGGATCAGTTTTATTATCATGCGGATCCAAAGAACAGATAATGTTTGGAGGGGAACAGGAGAGTGATGATTGGAGACTAGAAGCAGAGCTACAAGTGACCACTGAGGGCATGTGGGCTCTGATCTTTAATTAGACAGCACAGGCCAAAAGTGAAAATAAAGTGTTTTATTGTGATACAGCTGAGCTGACCCTTTAACGTGACCAGATGGCAGTTGGCATTATGGGTCAGAACAACATGGCCACACAGGTAAACATTGCACCATCTCTATTTGACTGGGGTAAAAGCAAGCCAAGCTTACCCCAGCTGACCGTGCCCCTTCGTCCAGCTCACTCCTGCTAATGTCACCACTTTGAACATGAGATGCATCCTTTCTTTCAGCCCCACAACATAGTCCTATTATCAGTCATTGGCATTCCAGTTCACATTCTGATCATCATAACTCGATGATGATGACAGACATAATAAAATAAATAAAACTGTTATAGACAGCAATTGTGGAGTGACTGTTTTGCTGACTTTGTATAATTGTCCTGCTTATGTGTGTAACTTTTATCTTCACACACACTCTGTGTTTGTCAGTGAGTGTGTAAAAAACAGAGAGAAGTGCTGTTCCTTTTGGAAACTCGATATGATGTTCAAGTGAAGTGATAATGCTCAAGACCTTGCCACTGGGCGATTTTAAACTAGCCCACAGTGACCTCTACCAAGGAGATGGAAGTATTTCCCCACAACTGTTGAGATCGACCGGTCATACAGGGAGAGATATGACCGGTCAGTCAGGGAGAGGAGAGGTATTAGTGACCAAATGGATTTGCAGACTCATTTAAGCTCACACAAATCATATTTTTATAATCTTATCAGAAGCTTTTACTTCTTCTTCCACTGCAGTTGTAGCCTTCCTGCCTACCAGAACAGCTTTACACACACCAGAAGTACTGCTGCTGTCATGACGAAGCACAGATGACCTTCTGCCTTACTTCATGCTGACTGACACTTCTGTGCCCATCTGAGAAAAAAACATCACTACACTCAAAGTAGTACTAAATCATGTGACAGTCCAGGAAACAGATGATCCTCCTCAGCATCTACAAGTGCACTTAGTGTATACAAGCAGACAAAACCACAAAATGCTTTGTAATGGGTTACCCTCTAATGCCAAATTGAAAAAAGCCCGGCAAACTTAAAGTGAAGCAGCGTGTACTGCACATGTATACTACATGTCAGACCTACACAACTGGTAGCCTGTGGGCAGGATGCAGCCCTTTAACAGCCTCATTCTGTCCCATTGATCAATAATTAGTTGGCTTATTGGCTGTCGTTGCCAAGCGCTGAAATTTCATCAGGGAAATTCAAACCCAGGCTGTTTAAACAGTCAATCCTACTTCTAAGATTTAAGAGGTGCACTGATTTCTTTCCCCCCCTGCACCTATATATATACACATAACAATTGTGATAATACTACTTACTCTCGTACTTAGTCTGTCATATTTAATAACTGTGAGAACTAATAAAGTGGAGAAAAAATAAGAATTGTTTGCATTGTTTTAACACATTTAATTCCTATATTTAGAGGTCAGATATGCTCTCAACAGTAGGAGGGAAGAAAATAAACTTCAAAATAGGTTAAAATCCAGATAATCTACATTAATTTGATAATTTACAACTGTATGTTGTTCTTGTTTTTGCAAGTCTTAAGGAGGTCTAAAGTATATTAAGTTTTATCTGGCATGACACTTAATGTAGTGTTTTAGAGCTGCCCTTGCACGCATGAGATCATTTTGACAGATAAGGCATTCAGCCAGTTGATGAGGGTGTGCCAAAAGTTTGCCACTGCGCCACTTACCCTGAACCACTAAAGTCCCGAGAATAGCCACAACTCCAAAAAATATCCCAAAACTGCGCGCTGCCATCATGTTTCCAAGACCTCTCCACTGCACAGCACTGCACTATATTTAAATATTAAGTCTGAGAGAGAGAGAGAGAGTAAAGACAGAGAGGAAGAGCCCTAAATCCCTCCACCAAACACCCCGACTGTCGCCCACCCCGGCTGTCGCTATCCATGGCTCAGATTACACAGCAGCTGGGAAGCTACTAAAACCAGGACGTCAAGTCACACTCCGGTCACCCACAATAACCATCATCATGATCATTAGGCCACAGATATCTGTGGTGATGCCAGGTAGGTATATGAAGGTATTTCTTGCATAAACACAGGCAACTATGAGACCTTGTGCTTGTTTTTCTTCCATACATCTCCAATATACCTGCAAAAATATGTTACAGATAGTAATGGTTGATATGAAAGATTAATGTGATTGTTTCTTTCTTGATAAATCTGTCATTTGTCAAGAAAAAATGTCGAACATCTGCTGGTTTCAGCTTCTAAAATGTAAGGATTCTGCTCATTAGAGTGTTGGTTGGACAAAGGAAGCTATTTGAAGAGTTCACTTTGAGCTTTAGGAAACTGTGAAGAGCATTTTGTCTTTATTTTGTTGACATTTTATAGACTAAATTGTCAAAATAATCTGCAGATGAATCGATAATGAAAATAATCGTTAGCTGTGGCCCCGGTGTGCAGGCTATGTGTCCAGGGTTTTAAACATACAGTGGAGCCTTGCCACTTCAACAGCTGGAAAGTGTGAGAGCGTGTGCAGACCAGAGTTCATGGAGACAGAGACGTGTATCTGCATCAGGATAAATCTTCCAATGCTCCAAAGAAAAGTCTAAAAAGTACAAACCAGATTGTACATAGAAAGATATCATAATTAGTGCTGTGAGTGATATACGTAGTGCCACCATGCATTGACAAGGGCAACACACTGATTTTTGGAATGTGCCATGTGAGTTGCACAGTATGTGATGTACTTCTAAATATACATTTAGGGAAACAGAGATGAGCTTCTTTAAGGTAACTGGAGCCTCCAGAAGGCAGATTATGTGTTTCACACTCGGGCAAGGCTCAGAGACAGAAGGAGGGCTGGATCTGTCCTTCTGACTTCTCAGAGACACAGAGCAGAGCTGCTGCAGCAAAACAATATGCCTTTTAGATTTAGCAAATAAAGATCAAAGGTGAAAAGTATTTTTGGGGACATTTTAAGATAATGGGTCATTGGTGTTTCCTCAGGACATCCAGTCTGGGCAATGTCCAGGGTTTGTTTTTCCAGCGTCTTCTCCGAAAGCTGGCGCTTTTTCTCTCTCAGCTCCACCCGCTTAAATTAGTCAGTCGTTTATAAAAACTCGCATGGAGGTCTGTCAGTGTTCAATGTTCAACAGACATGTGTAACTGTTTTTATTAAAAGTGCTGTAAATAAAGCCACAGTGAAGCAGGGGGTTCAGACCAGTGTGACCAAGAACTGTGTTTGAGAATGTAATGACAGCATATTATTGAATCAGCAGTGCCTGTAAATGCAAATAGAGGAAATTTCATACCAAGGGTGTACTTCAGCCCACGAGCCACCAGGGGTCACAACCACAAAATCAAACACAACACCTTTCAGAAAACACAACAACAACGTTTCATTCTTGCTCAAATCTGACATGCTTACATCCTTTTTTTCTTACTAATTTTAAACTGATGTTCATTATCTTGCTCTTTCCCTATCAAACAAACAAACAAACAAACAATTTCGTACATGTTTATGTATATATATTGTGGTTGCACTTGTCATAGAAGAGTGGACTATTGGTCTTGGTGGAGGTCTGCGCTCTCTGAAGGCCCTCATTTGCCTCTGCACCATTGCCATTATATTAAAATATCTAGCTGTGCAGAAATCTGTTCGACTTAAATTTGAGCTTTAGACTTTCAGACAATTTTAAGAGGCGACCAAACTGGATTACAGAAGTGTAATCCTGGTACTGGGGTTTTTAATCTCCAGATGGAAATTCCAGTGTGGCGGTATCTGACAGTGACAAAATACCTCTTTCCTGCTCCGCTGAACTCACATACATAAACATGCTCAGGCAGTGTGAATTGATGCCATGTGTTTTAGTGTGCTAGTACGGAGTATTTGTGCATCATGGCAAGAATCAACTGCAACTATATCTATTTTAAAAAGAGATTGTGTTATTTCATTAGAACATTAAGTTATGAACTGCCAGCTGTGTGGAGTCAATCACTTCGAGTCGTCTGAAAGGGTCACATGTTTTCAGAGGTATTCAGTCTCCCCTTGACAGCCTGTTTCAGACGGGATCATCCATTGGTCGCACAGACTAAAAGCCTCATGACCGGCCCCTCCCAGTCCCTGCTTTCACTATTTTCCCGCTCCTTCACTGCAAAATACCATTGTTAAGTCCCTCTTCATGAGCACACATGTGGATCGGCTTGAGTGTTGAGTTCAATGTCTATTCAGCTCCCCCCCACAGCAGCATCAGCAAACCCAGTGATAGTGACTAATCACTGTGTTTTCCCTGATAGTGACAATCACATGAACTGCATCACTGCGTTGCTTTACTCTCAGACTTTAGACTTTAGATAATCCAAAGAAGTCATGGGATAATTAGCATTTAGAAATACAAATTGATATTAGTTAGAGAATACCAATACATTTTTTAAAGAAAATGATGACAAGAGAGAGGAAATTATATTTTTTAATACAAAATAGATTCATTATTTTGTAGAGCTGTAGATGTCTTTGTCATATCTAGAATTAGATTACCACGAATAGGCATTTTGTACCTTTTGCAGTCTCAGCGAGGATAAGCTTTGTTAGACTGTTATTCATTGACAAACATGGATTTGGTATCTCTGTTCAGCCACCAAAATGAGATTGTGCTATCCCTCAAATTATCAATACAGAGATTTACTCTAGTTTGTTATGACTTTAACAAAGTAGTACATATAAATGCTGTGGATGAAAATGTTTTCAGAGCAACATGTTTTCAGAGATGTGTGTGTGCAGCACTGCTGTCGTGGTTGCGGTGGTGCTTTCTAATGGTGTGTGTGAATGAGAGGGGGGTGAGGAGGGTGGGAGGAGGGTGGGTGGTGGTAGTGGGAGGAGAGGAAAGGAGAGGAGAGGGAGCATGTGTTTACTCGAAGCTGACCAGGAATATAGCGCAAATCTAGAAGATGAATCTGGAGGAAGGAGGTTACTGGCGGACAAGCTGCATTGGCTCTGCTTTATCAGCCAGTTGCTGCACCCGGCTGATCTCTGGACCCTCAGATTGAGCAACACAACAGGAATCAGGCAGCTCCCAAATCAGTCAGAAACAAAGGAGGGATAGAGGAGAGACGTGAAGCAAGGAAAGTCCAAAGAAGACAAACAGGAAGGAGCCACAACAGGCTGAGTAGTAGTAGCAGTAGTGTGACAGGGGGAGAGCAGCAGCTGTAACAGAGAGTTAAACATTGATAGAGGCTCTGCTGGGTGTAATGGTTGACAGAACTTTTCATTTAGGGTTTTTGGGGCGATTATGAGAGATTTAAGAGGACAAGGAGGGGTCAGAGGCAGGGGTTTGGTGGTGAGTGATTGTGGTGGCAGCTGGTACAAGGGGACAAGGACTCATGTGAGACACAGGAATTAAAATATAAGGACAAAGAGAAGGAAAGGCGAGGGACCGGCAGACCCAACGCTGGACATCAGAATGGGTGTGAAGAGCAAAGCTGCTGCTGCTATCGTAGTCCTGCTGCTGTTCCTCGGCTCCCTGTGGCTGCGTGAGTATTTCTGTGTGTGTGTGTGTGTGTGTGGTTTCTATGTTGTCCTAACAATCTATACAATCCCTCCCTTGTTTGAAATGCATGTGCTCCAGATCAGGAATGTGTCACATGGTGAGGTGGCTGAGGAAGCAAGCATGCTGGTCAGATCACTTTCTGCCCATAAAGGATTTTAACAGCATGACAGAAACATGTGTGTGTGTGATCTGACTTGTATGACTGAATGTGAGAATCCAAAATGACTCGTATTTTTTCATCTAAGCTATTTTCAGTCAAATCAGATAAACTATAACATAAAAGCGTTTTTTGTCGCACATGGTTTTGTTGTTTTAGACAAAGGAATCTTTGTCTGTTTGAATAAGCCTCCCAAAAATATTTAACTCTATCTTCGCTTGCCTTAAAAATATAATTCAACGATGTAAAATACAGCACATGAGAAAAAGTACAGAAGTTGTTTAGTATGTAACTTCAATGGTTTATTCCCATTTCAATCCAAAACTCAACAAAACATATTTTTGTGAGGGGGAAAAATGCGCTGGTAAGCAGTGTAACAATCTTCAGCTGTGACCATGTGATCTTTTCCTCAAGCTTGGATTAAATTCAAAGATTTGAGATGTGAGTCAGAGTGCAAACTGAGCAGAAACGCTCTCACATGGAAACATGAACAGCCAGCTCTGCCTCCTCATGCAGAAAGAACTCAGTTAAGAGACTTAAATTTAGTTTTGTCGTGATAAGACTTCACATCTGTCTTGGCATTTTTGGCAACGTCCACATTGGGTCACTGTCAAGTTAAAATTCATTTCTGACAGCTGTTAGACGAGCTTTCTGTTTGACGTGAACTGAGGGAGTCTGGTTGCTCAGTGACAGGAAGCTCAGTGGCTCAGGAAAGTCTTCTAGGATTATTCGGGGTCTTTCTGGGACTCATTTGTGACTCACTGCTGCAGTCACTGTTGCTTTTGGTTGCAAGGTGCTAGGGACCACCTTGTGTGGTCTACAGACCTGCAGGGGCCTCTGAGGGAATGTCAGGAGGACCAAAATAAAAACAAATAAATAGTTTGACTTCAGTAAGATGGATTCTCTCAGACATATAACAGACATTCATTAAACAAAGCATTCTGGGAAATTTACAAGTGAAAGTTATCGTGCTGAATGGTATAATAATGGGCGGCATGTAATTCTTCAGGGCACAAATGCATCCACATGTGTGCACATGATGCGTTAGTGTATTGAAATCACAGGGTTTGCTTTGTCACAGGCCGGATTGAGTTCATAAAGGATTAACATTCACCATCACAGTCTGCTGTCAGAGGAATGTGACTTTCTGCCTTAATAATACGTGTCTTTGTGTTATATGCTGCACAGAATGATCTTTAAACTGACTGGAAATAATCAAGAATGTGGGACAAATAGAGTCAGACTTTCATAATCAGTTTCTCATGATGACAGGATAACAGTCCTGACAAGCACATGACAGAGGTGCTTGTTAATGAGCCAATATAACATAAAGGATACTCTCATCTGATTAAAACGGCTGTAATTCTTATCTTCATAATAGCAATGTATCAAATAAGTCAAAACTACCGAACTAAGTAAGCGTGTCAAGTTAGCACACCTTAGCGACCAGTTAGCAAACAAAGATAGCAAACAAATATAGTGTGAAGTTAGCAAATGTTAGCGACAAGTTAGTGAACGGTTAGCAGACAAAGATAGTGAACAATGATAGTGTGAATTTAGCAAATGTTAGCGACAAGTTAGCGGTCAAAGATAGCGAACAAAGAGTGTCAAGTTAGCAATGTTAGCAACAAGTTAGTGAACAGTTCGCAAACAAAGATAGTGAACAAAGTTAGTGTCAAGTTAGCAAATGTTAGCGACAAGCTAGTGAACAGTTAGCAAACAAAGATAGTGAACAAAGATAGTGTCAAGTTCGCAAACGTTAGCGAATTTGGCATACAAAGGTTGTGCTCACAACTTCTTCCAGCTGCACTCAAGGGGCAAAAAACAGCTACTGCAGGTTTAATGTGCTTGTTAGTCCCATCAACCCTTAATTCTTTGTAATTAATATGGAGATGAAAACCTATAGATATACCTAACAGATATTTTATTTCTCTGTGTTAAATGCAGAATGTCCTTGTGTTTGAACCAAACACAAACTAATTGTTTTCTTGTTTCTCTCTACAATGTGTCGCTGCAGAGGGAGGTTTGGATTACCACTGGGATTCTTGTTTAAAAGGTTATAATCAGGAGAATAAGGTAAGAGCACTTGCAAATTACAAAACTGGTCATGACATGCTACATCTCCTCTGTAGGGCCGAGTCTGTGAAGCAGAGCAGATGGCCGACTTGAATGTGGCGAATCACTTCCGCGTTCTCTCTTTCTTTGTCCCCCTGTCAATGGCCCCCCCAAACTCACGCGCCTCCCATCCCCCTTCTGTCAGCTTCCCCAGCTGTACAACAGCAGTGGGGTCGACGGGGCTGAGGGTCCGCAGGTCCTGGAGGGGTGCCCTGGTCAGACCTTCCAGGTGTCGCTGCTGCTTTCCCACCTGCTGGCTGCTCCAGCCGACACCTCCGACGTGCTGCTGCAGCCGTATCTGTCCAGCTGGGACGAGCTTGTGAAGTAAGATCATCAGCTAAAGTAAAGGTTCAGTGTGAGAGATAAATTAAAGGATAGGTTCACCCAAAAAATGTAATTCTGTCATTGTCTACTTGCCATCAAGCCGATGGAAAGTTGGGTGAAGTTTCGTAGTCCATAAAATATTTCTGGAGTTTCAGAGCGAAACAGCGGCACAGCATTCTGCTAAACAACTAAAGTATATGAGGACTTGTTTTAAAATGTTAAAAAACAACTTGAAATCGCTCCATACAGCGTAAGTAAAGTCTCTGGAAGCACCGATATCCCAAACTGATGTGAAAAGACTTCATTTATAGAAGCACAGCGAAGGTTTCGATTTAAGTTTTTAAACCGAAACCTTCGCTGTAGCTGCTAAGCTAAAAGCGTTCGCACCGTCTGAAGTGGATGCACAAGTATGAAGGTGTGATTAACGTCTTTTAAAATCAATTTGGGATCTTAGGGCTTCTGGAGGCTGGGATTACGAGCTGTATGGAGCCATTTATGTGTTTTCTTTTTCATTTGAGTTGTTCAGGGGAATGCTACAACGCTATTTTGCTGTGAAGCTAAATGTTTTGTTGACTAGAAAATTCAATTGCTTTAATTCACAGCCACTAAAAAGACGGAAGTCATTTATGGTTTATGACATAATCTGGACTCTGTAATGTGATTCATCCTGTTTTATGTTACTCCTCCAGGTTTATGGAAGCTCTTGGCCCGATGGTGGGACTAATATCTAGCGAGATAGAATCCAAGACCTCTATAATCCGACAACTGGCCCTGCTGTCTGAGAAGAACTCCGAAGCAGAGCTCGGCCCAGATGAAAACTCGATAAACACAGAGAATGATCCTGAAGCCTCGCAGCACACTGGTCCCTACCACTCTCTACGCTCCATGATCTGGATGGAGATGAACAAAGGACTGGTGGACTTCCACCATCAGACAGACTCTGGATGCCGGACTATTCTGCGTCTGCACCGCGCTCTGCTTTGGCTGAAGCTCTTCCTGCAGAAGCTGGCCGAGACGCCGGTGGCCGGCCGGCTCCGGAGCCCCTCAGAGCTGTGTCGCGAGTCCTACCAGAACACCCTGGCGAACCACCACACCTGGTTCGTCCGCAGGGCCGCCGAGCTGGCCTTCATCGCTTTGCCGGAGCGGGGTTACTTCTACAGGCTGGTGTGCGTGCAGAGCCAGGAGGAGCTGAGCATAGTGCTGAACAAAGTAGTTCAGGCTATTGAAGAGGTTTATGACAGGACGCAGAAAACTCTGGCGGAAAATGGCATGCTGGACCTGCCGTAGAAAAGGAGACTATCAGACTGGACATACAGCCTCTACTGTCTTAACATGTTTTGCACTGTCCTCGTGATGTCCTCGACAACACACAGAAACGTCTAGCTACAAACAAGGTTGAAACTTCTCGAAGAAACATGAATGGACTAGAATTCACCTGTGCCATCTCCTTCCAACCAAAGTGCTTTGTCAATCAACTAACACTGAAAGCCAATCCGTAGACATTCCTCCTTAAATTTCATGAGATCATGTCTCACCTTAGAGGCATTTATAAGGCAGCTGATGATGCATTTAGGCTGGCCTAACACAGACTGTGAATTATTTAAGCAGGTTGACACAATAACATGAACGCCACACATCTAAAGCGACCCATTGCTAACGGTAAATACAGCATTAGTGAAGCTCATAATGTTCGTTGTAATGGATTGCATCAGATAACACAATTCATGTTTTTGTGCCAAACCCCACCCACATTTTATTGTCTTTTTTTTTACATTCTGTTCAAAATGTCTGCTTTTTTAATTGTAGTTAGTGCTCGGTGATTCAGTACGCTACCTCAACACTGATGCCTTGTAACCCTGAAATCTGGGACCATTCTATCCTGCCTATAAAGACTGACTGTTTCACAGAAAAATCAATATGTGCTGAACAAAGGGCAATATGGTGCTCCTCAGTAACTGTGGTGAGAGAGTGTCCGGAGTATTAATTTCTCAGTTTTACACTGTGCGCTTTTGTACCATGTTCAGAATGATTAAATATCTGTAAAAGAAAGAAAGCAGAGAGAATCTAGCTGCATATTTTCTGACGTTGTCCCGTCCAGTAATGTGAGAACTCTGACATTTAAATGCCACTGTTGTGTAATGTTATCCACCATCCAGCAGAGCTTCCAGTGCCAGAGGTCCACTTTCCTAACATCATAATGTGCTCTGTGACGCTCTTACCTGGACACATTTTGTGCAAGCAAACAGGTTTTTCAACCTAAATGCAAAGGTTTCTCCCCTCAAAACATGAAATGTCATTGCTTAAATATTTCGTAAAAGTCATGATCTGAAAAATATCAAACTGTAGATTATTCAGGATGATGATACACAGGATGTCTGTGTGTAACAGCGAGAATAGCATGTTCAAGTATCAGACGCTGGTGCTACTCTTGATCAGACTATTTTAAACCCGCAAATACCTCTAATGCTACGTAATCCTGGCTTTCTCTCTTTTCCTGCACTGCTCTGTCTCTATCTGAGGAGGAGACGGTGGAGAAAGGAGAGAGGAGATAAGGACAGAGCCTGAAGCCACGGAGAGAACAGGAGACAGGAGAGCTGGCTGAAGGTCAGTCGGAGGAAGTACACTTCGCCTGTAATCTCGTCAAGCAGTTGGCAGCAGACTGTATTAAAGCATCTCCTGCAGGGAAAGAACTAAAACGACATCCTGATATTTCTGAACCTGGACCGATCAATATTTATGATTATGCTCGACTGTTCTGTTGTACATGACGCAGCCGAGTCTTCAATCTGAGACCTTTGACCTGTGATTTGTTAAAGAGGATGACGTGTTGCTGCTGGTATTTGCACTACTTCCTCTTCATACTCTTGAGATTCTCTCTAGTTCACCTCTCACTTAGTGACACGAGACTATCACGTCACACAGCACAATGGATCTCATCTCTTTTTGTGCTGCTTTTCCTTTCACTTGTTCCCATGTTCCTGGTACGAGTGCACAGGTTAACGCTGACGTCCACTGTAGGCTGTGAGGATTACAGAGAATGAGATTACATATATCCACCTAATGCTGCTTTTCACAATGGTTGCCCTGTGCCTTTCTGTCCACCACAAAGGTCAAACTACATTTAACTACATTTATAGTCAGCCATAATAACAGGAACTACGTTGGCGTTATGCCCATGAATAATAAATCCCCTCTCTCATCCAATGATGGCACCAAACAAACAAACATAATGCTCCTCCTCTTTGTGACTTTAGGTAGTTTAATGCATTCCGTCTAATATTTAATACAAAGGTTTGCTATCATGTTGAGTCAGTACTGATGAATAAATAAAAAATGTGTGATTTATAACAATTTGAAATACATTGCTTTCATGTGTAATACTTGACACACATTGTGTTTGTGTAGAAGTTTCCTTTAACTTTATAAGTAACAGCCTAACTGAATGAACACAGAAGCTTTATTTATAAGTCTGCTTATAAGGTACAACAAGTAATAATTTTTGTTTAAAAAGAAATTACTAAAATGATCAACAGAGACTAAATGAGAGTAAAAGACGTCTATGTATTGTGTTGCAGAGATATCTACTTAAGTTAGCATGCTAACCAGCTAGCCCTGGTCTATCCAGTGTCATAATATTACTCGGAGCTCCCAGTCTGGACTGCTAACTGTAGCTGCCGTTAGCTAGTTAGCTCAGTTAGCTACGGTATTATCCTGCCTTGTATGAATTCAGAGGGTGGCCAATTCTTACTTATTGCATCTTTAATTTAACCAGACAAAGTTATTCAATTTATTCAAATCGACAGAAAAACTTGTGACACTTTACATTCAACTCATGTGATTAAATTAGATGGATGTGACTAAAATACACTGTTTTGAGGCAAATTATGTTTTAAGTGAGGGAGGTAAAAACAAAGTGTGAGTCTGAGTTCCCTTAAATGACATTTATTTATTTCTCTATCTTGGTTTGCAGTAAACATGAGCAAAAATATACATACAGTAAGAGCATAAAATAAAGATCCAGAACAGAATTATCATCCATTGGGGCGAGAGTTATCCCAACAAATTTAGTGAATTTCATTCTTCAGCTATCCTTGCACCACGGTCTTAGGCAATAGTACGATTTAAGACGAGGGGGTTAGGTGGGGGGTAAAATTTCCCTTATTTAAAACATGAATATTTGACTCTCTCTAACGTTTGCTTTGGGAACTGTTGTAGTATTATTCTGAAAAGTTTCTGAAGGTTCTGCAGTTGACAGTTCTCTGAAAGCGCCTCTCATTCTTTTGATTTCCTTCAATGGCTTAATTCTGATACAGTAGACCTGGGCCTTCAGAGAACGTTCACTGCAAGCTTAATTTTGGAAAGCAAAAAGGATTCAAACGATGACAAAAAAATGTTTTGACATAAAAAAAAACAAAAAACTTCTCCAATCAAGCTGTTAACATTTTGCCATTCATTGAATTAAAGTGATAAAAACCTGTCAGATATCTCCCTGATACAATCCAAGCTTATACATTCTTTCCTCTTTACAACAAAATAGCGATAAAAATACTCTTTTATAAACAAAAAAACACTACTTTTTATACTCTTGCATCATGATAATGCACACTGGCATAACTGCCTGAATGCAATATCTGCACTTTCCTTTCTTCTTCTTCATCCTCGATGATACACGTTGCACTGATTTCATTACAGCCTTTCCAGTAAATACATCATACAGCCACAGAAGAAATAAATATATTGCTTTTTGAGGACATCTCCAAATTATCAGAGAAAGGGAAAAAAAACAACAACAACAGATAAATGGAGATAATAGGAAAAAACATTCTGTGACACTGGGGGAACGACACTGTCTGTCCACCAGGAGGCACTGTCATGTTGTAGTGAAACATGTTCCTGTTGTGCGTATTATTCTTACATAAGAGCAGGCCTTTTAATAACACAGGGTGTTTCGCATGAGATCCTTACTCTGCTGAGGATGTTTCAGTGCAGCACAGACAAATAAAACTGTCATGAAGATCTTTGGTTGAAGAACTACTCTTCACATGCACATGAGTAAAACAAGAATGTCCAATTGAGCGATGAAGCAACGCATTTTTATTTAGCTGTGTTGCCATTTAGAAGGGCTTCGATTGATTTAATGACGAATAGGGAAAGCATAGGATTGAATGCAATGGAGGGGGGAAAAAAGAGAAAGGAATGAAGCTTGCTTTATCCATTTTGAGCACGCTGACAGTGAATCAGGCGTTTGACACAAGGAGGAGGAGCGACAAAGTCGGGTAAAGAAGTTCAGCGTGCCTGCTCTGGATTAGCCAACCAGATTAAGAGATTACAGCGAAATTAAGTAACTGTTGCAGGAATGGCCAGAGGAGAAATGCATGTGAACTGTCAGTGGACTGTCTCAAAAAGCAAAAAATAAAGAGGCTTGGATGCCTGTTGGAGCACATCCTTCATAATGAATAACCCCTCTGATAGAGATCAGATAATCACATTAAATCCAATTGTCTTTCCCTCTTTCTGGATCAGATATCCTATTAAGACCAGTGTGAGATATTTGCGAGCATACTCTGAGAGAAATTACGTGGTGGAAACGAGCCAGGTCTTAATGTGAATGAACAGATGCTCGTGTTCCACATTCGCTGCGATGACATGGCACGATCGCAGTCGCAATTGGTACAAGTTTGTAGCCGTGCCAAAAAAACGTGCCTGAGTTTAAAAAAAGTGTGACTCTGCCTACGACTGCAAGTGTTTCTTACAATTATGTGAAGTAAAACAGCTCCAGCACCAAGTTCAGACCTAATGTGTGATCGTTTTAAAGAGGTGTGTTTGTCAAACTGGTTGTCTAGATATCGCGGTGACTTTACCTTCAGACTGATTCAGTGGAGAACACTACAACAATAATAAGAAAGGTTTTTTTTTTTTCTATGTGCTCCAGGAAGCAAATCTCCAGTTTTGTTCATTTCCTACAGGCCTACAAAACAAAACCCTAACAACTCACATTCTCAAAACTCTATTAACCTTTGAAAGAATATGTGAAAGATACATTTCGATACTGTGGATGAATATTAAAGAGGATGATAATAGATTTGAATGAAACAAAGGGAAAAAAAACTAGTGTTCTACATCCTTTTCTCCCAAAAATGTACAGTATTCACCAAAAAAAAGGGAAAAAAGCACACTTCCAGTGCAAATCAATACAAAATATGACAATGGCATCTATTTCTGATACATGAAATAGATGCAATACACGCAAAAAAAACCCCACCTCTAAATATTTAAGTTTAAATTACTTACAAATTGAGACACAAGAAAATGGCTGTTGGTTTTGGAACAAGGTGACGGACACAGTGATGGAGAGTGTAACTGCACAGCACGAGGATCACTTCTGCTGTTTTCATTTGATATTCACATGGTTGTTTGGGAGCCTGGATGCTATAAAGTCACTAACTGACTGGCTTTGAGGGCAAAAAATAATCATGTTTCATTTAATTTGACATCCCAAATATGAAACCCATCTGTTTGACAAGCTGTTCTGAGGTCAAACAACCAGCGTGAATATCAAATTATCCTAAATAATAATCATTTAATAAAGTCTTCAGATGTGAAGACTGGACTCAAGCATTCATAAAGTACGCCACTTAATGAATATTGCACTTTGCATGCAATTTCCCGACCTACAGTATGAAATGGGATCTGTGAATGGAATACACACACACACACACACACACACAAACACACACAAACACACACTCTTAAAGGTTTTGACCTCTACCGTCACTTTGGAGATTGATTGTTGTTATCGACACACACACACTTGCTGTGCGTGAGGTGTAGTAGATTACAGTGTGGTCCCTCCTGGTGGTCAGTGGTTTAACATAACCTTATTTCACACTTAGCAGAGAGGTGGGACACGAGGGGCCTCCTGCCCTCAGAGCACACTAAAGACAATACACATGCAAAATGGCTTCATCTCTGCATCCATCCGTCAAGATATACGCGAGTCTGTTGGATTATTCTTTTAAGTGCAACAAAATAGACGTACTGATATAAGGTTATGATACCATATAAATACTGTAGATATACACATTTTGTATTGTAACTTGTGTATATTCATATATAGAGGGATACTCTATAAGGAGGCAGCAGGAGGGGAGCAGCAATAACGTGGTAATGTTGCTGATCCTTGCAATCTCTGAAAACACATGTTCACATCCTTTTACATCCCCTAGTTTGTCATCATGCAGTATAAATAGACGTCACCTCAAACTAATTTACAGAAAAGAATTTGTCCCAAAGCTCACAGACAGAAATAATGACAGGATTACCACCCTTTTGTTCTCGCCTCGTCTCGTCACACGGCTAGACTAACGTTTTCCCCAAAAATCCGGGGGTTGTAAACAAATCGTACAAAGGGTGTGAATACTGAGATTTGTTTCTGTGTATGTGCAATGTTGCGGAGAATGGAGTTTTCAGGAGAGGGAAGAGGGTCAACCTAGTTAGGGTTAGTGTTGATCCTCAGCTTGAAAGACACTCGTCCGGCAAACTTGTCCCTCTCGCTTCCGATGGGAATGTTGTTGGCGTTGATCTTGCACTCGATGTTGACATCCTGATTGGTAGTTATGTTAAGGAACTTGACGGCAACCAATGGCTGAGAGTAGTTCACCTGCGAGAACAGACCCAGGGACATCTTTAAACACAGGAGCCAATGCATTCTGTCTAATGCATATTTAATAAACTGCAGATGCATTACACAAACTGCTATACATAAACTGCTGTTATTAACAGCCATGTTTACCAAATTATCTCATATATTTGGATTTAAAGGAGACCTATTATTCATCTTTTTTCCTTTCTTTCAGTGTTTTATATAGATTATTGTGCATGTAAAAGATCTTGAAAATTAAAAAGTCTACTGAAGCTCCTCTCTCCCACAGAAAACACTGCTCCTGAAACACCTCGTCAGTAGTCCCGCCTCTAATTCCGTGACTTTGTGACATCACACTACATCAACATGTCACACATTTGTATAATTTTTGCCAAGCTGCTAGTTCGGCACCTAAGAACAAATTTAGGGAAACTGCTCTGTTGTTGTTAGCAGTGCTGGCTCAGGTGTGTGTGAGCTGACCAATCAGACTAGACTGGGTATTCGAGAGACGGGCCTTAAAGAGATAGGAGTGTTTCAGACAGAGGGGGAATACAGTGCTGCAGTAAACTGATGTGTTTTTTGAGCATTACAACATATAAACCTATTCTAGAAGTAACCCAAAATTAAATTATGAACCTGAAAATGAGCATAACATGTCTCCTTTAAGACATAGTCTTACCTGAGCTTTCTTGCCATAGTACGGGTAGTACATGAGGTTGAAAGTGCCATTTGGAGGGAAAAACATCAATTCTCCAATTTTGTCAGTATCTTCTCTCTGAGGGGGTGAGACAGCTTCGTCAGAGATCACTTCATATATGTAGAAGAGGATTAATCTCTTTTCTCTAAATCTCATGCCTACACTCTACCCCAGCAGCCTAAGCAAAACACCTCATCTTACACACACACATATATATATATATACACACAACTACAATCTACACTACGACTTTGCATGTTTAAACATAATCTAAAGCCTAAAAAGACAGACCCTGACCCGTTCTTACCCATTCATCTTTGCCAACTCTGTATCTCTGAGAGTGGACACATTAATGGAACACAATGGGGGGGAAAAAAAGGAGACGAGTAACAAAGACAAGTGGTGTAAATGACATGCGGCATGCGATACAGATATGAGAAGTTGAAAGAATATAAGCACAGACATGAAATGGGAATGGAGGTGAGTGATAGGTGGCATATTGCAGATGAGAGTGAGGGACAATAGCTATGAATGGGCTGAAATACAAATTGTTGCGTTAAGCCTTTCATTGTGAAAGAAAAGGGGATTACCTTTGCACCACAGGTGACAAACGGAGCTTGTCCATTCGTTCCTGGCAGCATCCCAATCACCTGGGGAGATAGAAATTCACTCTTACTTCAGCCACGCTTATGCAAGAGGGATTGGAAATCATGTTTAAAATGGTAGGAAATCAATGATAACTGATATAATCTTGATACTTTATTTCCTCGACTGGGATAATATTTTCCTCATTCCCAACCAGTTTCATTTTCTCAGTCACTCCATGTCTCCTAGCAACAGCATCCCTTTCCCTTTCCCTCTTTCATACCCGATTCAGCTTGATGATGATGCACGGCTTGCCCTCCTGGTATCCATAGTAACGGTCATTGATGCCAGAGCAATCCTCCAGAAAGGTGCGGTTGAACTGACAGGAGCGCTTTGGGTTGTTCTTGACGTCGCCGCTGTCCTCCTGCAGGAAGTGCTTGTCTGGGGTGCACTCGTCATTTTTCTGGGCCTGTACGCTGTTGTTGTAGGCTGCAGGGAGAGAGGGTGAGACCGGGTTGGGGTTTAGTTTGTATCTAAGGGCTTATGACTCAACTGAAACCCCAGGCAATTTGCTACCCACTGACTTAAAGGAATTATCTCTTATTAGGTAAAAAAAAAAACAATTCAGTCTGGATGGTTGGATAATCCACAGCAGTAAGCTTTTTTTGAGTACGAGAGAGTCAGACTTACGTGCCAGGAACTTGTCCAGGGCCTGAGCGTACATGTCCCAGCTCTCAGTGTTGTGGATGTTGTAGACAATCTCAAAGGTCTCATCTGCTTTGGGTCTAATCACCATGCCTGTGAGTGACAGAGGGACAGCAGAGGTCAAGACACTGAGGCACAGGCCGTGAGCTGTCGTCAAAGCACTTTGTGTCATTAGTTACTGCACCTGGTGTAGAGAGCCGGTCCTGCCAGGTTGGTTTGTGGTCATCCAAGGTCTGCAGCATGACATACATGGTGAGGGTAAACAAGCCAGCCAGGAAGATGTAGAAAACTAAATAGAAGAGAAGAATAAGACCTGCAGACAGAAAGAGAAAGAAGAATTGTATGAACTGTATGCAAACTCAGTGAGAAATTGAGCACTGTCACAGAATTATTAGATTAAATTATTCAGTTTAAAGGTGCAACATGTAAGAATTCCGGTTGAAAACATTCAAAACTTTAGTAAAATCATCAACCGAATGTGAAGAATAACAGTTTTGACGTTATGACGTCTGTGCATTGTGTTGCAAAGCATGTTTAGCATGCTGATCAGAATATACGACATGTTTTTGAAGTAATATCTGACTACACCAATGTGGCTAGTTGGTAGCTAGTTACAGCTACACTAACTATTGTCCATGCTAATGGTTTGATTTTTATAAATGTTACTTTGGATGAAATACAATTACGAAACTATGATGAACTCCCTCAAATATTAACATACTATGGGTTTGTAATCTGTATTTATATCTGTAGCGTAGAAATAATTCAATTAAATTCAGTTCAACTCCATATCTCTGGCTTTTTTAGTAACTAGCATAATTATCTAAGATCAAAATGTCAATGTATTGCAACAACATATTTTGGAAATTGAACCTTTCTTTGTTGTTATTTCCACATCCTAATGCCAAAGACGCACTATGAAGCAACACCCCTTCCCTTATGATGAGATGTGATCAGCATGGATATAAGGAAATTACACCAGTAATATGAATTTGTGGAGACTTACTCAGCTCTGTTAGTGTCTAAACATAATGTAATATTGCCTGTGTTAACAGGTTACTTGCTTGAAAGAGTCATGAGCCACGTACCGCCCAGCCTCTACTGTTTCATAGCGTATTGTAGGAAAACAAAACAACACACGCGACATTTTGGCCCATTTATTTCTTTGCGATGATTGCTGTATCCTGCGACTTTCTGATTTATGCATGAAGGCTGCATTAGACTAATAGCTGCAACTTTAAGTAAGTGCAGCCCATTTCATAATTACCGTAATGCGCAAACACATTTTGAATCATGAACAATCATGCATTTGAATTGATAATGGCTCGGTTTTAATAAAATGCTGCGGCTGTGTTGTGTTGTGTCTGTGTGGACACTTTCCGACCAAACATTTCCGACCAGGAGGCCAGTTAATCCTCATTAAACTAGGACTGCAACATCTGCCTCTTTTTTCTCACTCACACATGAACGTCCTTTAGATGCTTAAAATACGATAAATTATGATCTAAAATGGGGTTATTTTTATCACTTCATAGCCAAAACAGGAACTGTATGCTTGCTTTCCCACATTCTCGTACTCATGACTCAGACGGGACCATGGTCAGTCCCCAGGCATGAAAGCGTTTGAATTAGACCAGGATTGAATGGCCCGTCTCTGACCATTTTGAGTATAGAGGGGGGAGGAACGATGACAGAGAGGGATATAGGAGGAGGAAGAACAAGAACCCCCTGGAGACTGGGCCACAGGGTCAGGAGATTACAGGCCATCATAGACGAGGACTATTCCTAACAGTGTAACAAGACCATAGTGATAATGTAGCCACATCTACTTATTAGTTTGTTGTGATTATTTCTAATATATTGATATTAATATTTTGACATCACAACTCTCCATCGCCTGATTGCTTGTTCTGTCCAATCAAAAGTCCAAACTCAAAAGATAGAACATTTCTAAAATATGAATCACAAAACCGGGAAACATTGGCATTTGAGAAGCTGGAACTTTCGCGCAATTAACAGCAACAAATAACCTTCAATGAAAGAGTATCAGTCAACCCAACTACACAATGATGTGCTGTTTCCTGCTCGGAAATATCAAATCGTTTTGAAGCAGCTGTTTGTTCTCAGCCATTCCCGTCTACATAGAGAGCAGGAAAAACATAAATAGCATTTTCAGTGACACATCCCTCATTTCAAGCATCAACACCTGAGGCCAGCACTGGGTAGCAACTGAGTGCCCTGACCCTGTGCCTCTGCTGGATGGCCCCCAGCGTGGAGCTCCTTCGCCCTGTCAGCGCTGCATCTGCCTCCCCACACGGCCAGGCTTACAGGAATCCATAACAAAATGTCAAGGGGAAGCTGCTCCAGAGGGGGTAATTAGAAAGGGGCATCTCGATGATTTAGAGCTTTTCTGTGTGCGTGCATTATTTTTTCCTCATCCAACTGTTCCTAGAATTATTGTAATCCAAGGTGAATTGAATGAATGGTTGAGTGAGATGGCAGAGAGCATCCCGTCTGTCGCATGGAAAAGACCCAAGCTGAGTCATTAAATATATACAGAGTCAGCTCTCCGGGCCCCGGACCAAGCCGGAGGCACTACAGCAAGGGAGGCATCAGAGATGAGATGCGACAAAACAAAATGTTTAAGTGTTTTTCTCTGTCATCCAGAGGGGGTGTTGCGTTAACCGCAAATATGACACCACCCAGGGGAGACTGGATGATCACACGTGCATGCAGGGTCGAGCGTGCAGGCGGGCAGGGTGGCTTCCCCCCTGGCAAAGAGGGTGTTAGGTTTACAGTCTGCCCTCTCTGGCCGCGCTGATGATGGACAGTGGAGCATCTCTCTTTCACCCTGGTTTTGTTTGCAGACGGTGGCTGAAAGCGAAGAACAAAAGGCCGGTGCGGGCTGGTCCGGCATCCTGTTCTAGCTTCAGAAATAATGGCAGGAGGTGTCTCTTTTCTTTCAGAATTAATTAGGAGGACATGCCGCTCAATTGCTTTGTAAATTGGTGATCAAACAGACCTCTAGAAAATGAAATGCTCTGGAGGAAGAATTAATAGCTGCGGGCTGTGGTTCTTTTAATCCAACCATTTATTATCTTGTATATGGTCTGAACTCTTACAGCGAAACCAGCATCACGGTGTTGTTGAGGCCCTTTGAGGCTCTATTCTGTAAGAGCCCTTTGTTGTTTTTTGGAAGTGGGAGGTGCAGAACACTTAATTAGCCCTATTTTAAATAGAGGTAGTTGTTTGACCATGTTTGCCTGGTGTCAGCTGGTGGCAATGTAACATCAAAATTGCAGGACTGCTCTACTTTATCAAGGCTATTTCAATATCATTACAGCTCTTTACACAAAGCAGACGTGTTCTGTGTTTCATCCTCAAAGGAGCCTTTGATCTGATGCTCTGAACGTACATTATACTGCGTAATTATAAGTGTGAACAACAAATTTGCTTTTTAAAGAGACTGGACCCCCGACTGGGCTGTTTTCTCAGTGCATGTAGAGATAAGTAGATATAGAAAATGGATGCATGGGCTTTAGGTAGAGCCACACACTCAGACAACTGGAAGCTAATGCATAGAGTGTGTGTGTCATTCGGAGAATGAGAAAGTGCGAAGGTGAAATGCCAAGTTTAGCAGACCTACATGTAGTGACAAACTACAAAAATAGCCTAATTAACAAGCCTTAGAGAGCACAGCTTAAAAAGGCCACCAGACCTTAAAGCACCTGGGACGCACTGAGCTGGATTAAGTCGTACACTGCGGGCGGATTCCAGCAAAGGAAGCTACAGTCAATGATTCCCAGCTCTGCATTAATAGTAATGGCCATTCATGAAGGATAATCACAAGAAAAGCACTGCAAGAAGAATCAATTTCAACATTATTCCAACCAGACACACTGTTCCCACTGAGAGAGGAGAGGAGAGGAGAAAAGATAAAAAATAATCAAAGTTCCTGAAAGTGATTCTACTTCCTGAATTGATACCTTCCCCAACAGCCAATGAAGTCATTAGATTAGGATTAAAGCCCTCAGTGATTTACACTCACTGGGAGGGGCCGGGTTGGAGGTGATACAAATAGCATTTGGCTCCCGGCTTTACCCAGATTAAAGCGCTCCAATGTCATTAGAACAGAGCCATATGCGCCCTATCATTTCATGAATCTTTGAAATAGTTGCAGGCTGGTTATCTGGCAGAAAACAGTTATGGTACGTTACAGAGAGGCTGGGATTGGATCTTCCTTCAAAATCTCCTGGGGGGTGGGGGGAAATGCCTGAAAATGAATGACATCATGTAGAACCTCATTAAATAAAGCTGCAGGCGGACAAACCTATTTCTGCTTAACTTCAGCAGCCCTTCAGCCCTGCCTGCAAAAAAAAGTCTCCTCTGCAGCAGAATTCATGTTCCAGCTAACTACAGCACCGCACAGACAGGAGGCTGATGATATGCACTTTGAGTGGACACTGTCTCAGCACTGCTGCAGTAATCTGCCTAATTCAGATGTAAAATAAGACCATATGCCTCCACCCTTATGTTGAGCGCACTGCGCAAGGAAAGCTGTGCCATAAATTAATAAATAAATAAAGATAGAAGGCAGGAGGAGGATTTTTTTTTTTCATTTTCTTTTTTTTTTTTCATTTTCTTCCCAGGCCGGTTTCTACAGTACAGGAGCGCTGCCGCATTCAGGTTCCAGGTAATAGAGATGACATCTCATCACCTGAACACTGACGGGAAAGATCTCAATCAACGTACATTCACATCACATATCACACACACACACACACACACACACACACACACACACTCATCCCTCTCTTGGAGCACCTTTCGTGCAGACTATGACAGAGACCTGTTACAGAGCCCAGGGACCGGGGGTTTGCTGCATTGCTGTAGCTGGACACTACTACAGTACTCACCCCAGCTGCTCGCCGTCCTGCCCAGAAACTCCCTCGTCCTCGGGTTCCATATATATTCCTTCCATTCGCCTTTTTCTCCATCCTTTGCCATTTTGTCATACAAGGTGGGACCCCGACGCCTCTGATAAAGCAAACACGCACCGGAGACTGAAACAATTAGCCAGACAGCAGAGAGAGAGAGAGAGAGAGAGAGAGAGAGAGAGAGAGGGAGGGAGAGAGAGAGAGAGAGAGAGGGAGAGAGAGAGCTACTGTACCTTCGTGGATATGTGAAGAAGAAGAAGAAGAAGATAGGCAATTCAACACTCAGATGAATATATAAAGTTTAAAACACCACTGCAGCCTGTCTGATAACTGCAGAGCGGACAGTAACAGTAAGAGGCAGCGACCCTACACTCAGCTCGGACCTAGTAAAGTGCCCTCCCCCCAAGCTCTTGTCTGCATGCCGCAGAGTTTTGATGAGTGGTGCAGAAATCTAGTGATACTGCGGTAAAGCACTCCCTCCGCCTCTCTCTGCATGCACCCCCCCTCCCTCCTCCACCACCACATCCTCATCCATCCAACATCCCCCCCTGGCAGAGATGCTCCCTCCTCCTCCTCCTCCTCCTCCTTCTCCTCCAATCATCTGCGCCGCATCCTCCCTCGCGACGCGTGAGAGACAGCCCTCGTGGCGAATCGCGTGCTGGCTGAGGGCATCGTTTTATTGGCTCTCAGGCACCGGATCGTCACCAAGACAAACCAATTAATATCCCTCTGATGTTCCTAGAGGACTCTCTCAAGTGTCAGTGATGGATAGTTGTCCCCGTTGTTGCGTTCAATGATCCGTCTGTAAAATCTACATCGTATTCAGAGTATAAGCGCACAGGGGCGTCATTATTTTTGTGTCATGTTTTGTGATTTGATTATATATTTTCTTTCTTTCAGCCACATTAAATGAGTGTGACACTTTCACCTCAGTATGTTGTATTTTCAAGTGATTTTGTTTTACTCATAATTGGGAAATTGTGAGACAAATACTGTATGTGCATAATCTAGCCAATATTACAGTTCAGCATTGGTTGAATATTTGAAGCTACAGATAACAAAACATTCAGCTAAAGATGGCTTATGGTGGTTGCTGTTAGGATCCCATTTGTTCATCATTCATCCGAGCTTTTTCCCCCGAATAATAACTAACCCTAACCCTGACGATGATTTCTGGATAAAGTAACCCTAACCCTGACCTTACCAACCACACACCTAACCCTAACCAATTCATACATCTCTATTTTACTGATCTAACCTGTACAGTCTAAACATCTCATATTTGAAACCTATCACCATTACAACCACATGATAATAACATATACCCTCTCCCACCACACCTATACTTACCTTAACCAGTCGACCTGTGCCTAAAACCTAACCAAAGCACCCCCACCCCATTTGATCTTGTCTTTGTCTTCACATCTTTTTACTCTGCTCTTCTGCCTTTTTTGTAGGCTATCTACATGAGGATGACTAAACAGATTACCTGTGCCTTTGCACCCTCAGGTGTTGGGCAATACGTCCCCTTACCTAACCCTGACTATGAATGCTGGATAAAGTAACCCTAACCCAACCCTAACTACGAATGTTGGATAAAGTATGATGGACAATCTGAGTCTTTATGCAGGTTGAAGCAGTGACTGTATTATCCTGCATGAAGCCACACCAGCTGCAGCAGCAGCAGCAGCAGTGTGGAGTGAAGCTATCGCCCTCACATGGACACTGAGGGTGCTGCAACACCTGCTGCAGAAGTGCAGAGGGAACATGATGTCCACTTCCCCACCACCTCCTCTGTAAAACCACAGGAGGCATGAAAAGATGCAACAGCTCTGTTTGTTGTGTAAAGTTCATTATATAAAATTTATTTTTAATGACAATATCAATGCAAATATAGCACTACAGTGATTTCCAAGGTACACCGTATCTTACCATATCAATATAGTATGGCACTCATATAATGGCCACTGTTTCAGAAGACACACAAAACCAACAGCTTCTGTAAACTAGTTTGGAAATGATACCTAGGGTTCCACATCAGTCTGTGAAAGGAATAAGGTGATGACTCGGTATCTGAAATTAAAACTGGGCACGATAGTCAGTATCATTGGAACATTTTTCAGTGTAAGGAATCTCTGCATGCATTGCACTTGCCCATTTCCTTCACCCTGATCTGTGTTTGTTTGAAAATGGACTCAGTGAGCTCGAAAAAACTTCATCCCCCAAACACGAGCAGGTGGAGCTTAAAAAACAAAAACAAAAAAAAGGCCAAGCAGTGACTCTCAAACATTTAAGATAAGTCTTCTTTTCACTGAGTGTACTGTACTGTACAGCTTGGTGCTAACTATCATAAAAACAACAACAACCAAGAGACATTCAAGTGCCTTATAATACTATTACAGAAGGGCTCACTCTTCAAGGTACAAACTTCATTTCACGTGGCTTTCAGAAAGAAAACAAATATGTAACAATAACCACTATATTAATAATGTTTGTCATGTAGTTGAATGAACAACACCAGTAGTTCAGGATAGCAGCAAAGTATTCAAAATGTCAAGACGACGAGCTGTTGAAATCTGTACATGAAATCAAAATGAATGTAGAAAACAAAAGAAAGGCATAAATAAAACGATTAACACAGCTTAAAGGGAGTCTTGCATAAATTTAAATAAACAACTGTTGGACTGTGCCTTTCTTTAGAGGGCTTACCATTTATTAGTAGAACTATAAGTAATGCATGGACTGGCTGCAGCAGATAAAGTACTTAATTCTTTTAGAAAAAACAAGTGAACAAAGTTATGTTTTATACAGTATATGCTACATAATATGTATTGATTACAAGTATGAAAATGGAAATAATTGCTACATTTTCAATACAGTTGTACATATCTATTTACAGTACATTAGGGTTTAATTTCTCCTAAGCATATACCATGTTTTTGTGCAGATTGTTCCAGCATTCTGTTTGAGGTGATCAATACTCACAGTCTTATCAGTTGCACCATATTGTACAGTCTGTGTTGATGGGTGTCAGTGCTTGTTTTTCTGTGTGGTGGAACAATCACTAATGTGCAACTGTGGATAAGCATGAGTGATGAAGTCTTTTTGTACCATTGATCTGTATCTATATTTGGCTGGATCTGTCACACCACCTTTACTAATGACACCCCCTCCCCCCGCCCCGAAGCGATATATTCATCTTTTTGTACAACCACGTGTTATCATAGTGAAGATCTGCTGTATGTAAAAGTCGGACATGATCATCTCTACACATATTCTTTTACAATACTGTATGTCTATCGTGACATGCAGAGAATGACACAGTAAATATGACTTATTCAAGTCTTAGATATGTATGTTAGGCTAGTTGACACAAGTTTTAATTATGTTGCTCCGCCATTTGGGAGCATATTGCTATAAAACTGCAGAAACTTTGAGAAAGTAAATAGATTTACATTACAAATATGCAAACAGATACAGTAGGTAGCTTTAACTCCTCAGTGATGATTATTTGCATCCACAATGACAATCTATTGATACCAAGACATCTCATATGCATTCACGATTTCAAGAAACACTTCGATAACTTATCAATGAGCCTCGCCTTCAGAGTAGTTTCTACGCGTTGGACAACTGTGTGTTGGAGAAAATACATGGTTCTGTTTTTATGTCTCAAGTAGTCAGGAGGAAATTTGGCAACACCAATCTCAGAAAACATCCCACCCATTATTATTGTCTTCGTTTTGTGGCAATAATACTGGTGTTTTTGTGGCAAAAGATCATTGGCAATTAGAACACATCAAAAAGGACGTAGTACAGAGCAAGTACAAATCACCCAGGTGAGAGATTAATTTAGTCTGATTGTAACATTCCCTCTTCTTCACTTCTTTTTTTGTTTTTCCCAAACAAGTTCAGTCCTCAATAACCTTCTTTACTGTTCTCAAATCAGTTTATCACACAAGTAGAGCACATTTCACTCTACTGAACCTTCTTATTTATTGTCCAACCATCTCCAGCTCCCCTGTGTGTTCATTCTCTCTTCAGTGCGGTACTTGCTAGCCTGTCTTTCCACCTCAGATAGCCGTGTCCCACACCACGGCCTGCGGCCTTTGGCAGGGTGGCGTGCCAGTCTTACGAGGCTCAGGTGTCCGTCTCCAGCTAGGGAGGATGGGCATGCTGTCCTGCTTGCACAGGCTTTTGTCAGGGCGCCTGTGGGCCTTGATCTCTTTGCACAGGCAGCGTTTACGCTCAATGACTTCCAGCAGCTTGCCGTCTCTCTGGGTCTGCGTTGCGGACGGGGTGGTGCCCCCGCTGACAGGAGGCTGTCCCTGTGCCAGCTGGGCAAGCTGCTGGAACTGCAACTGCAGGTGGTGCTGTTGCTGGAGCTGCTGCAGCTGCTGCTTTAGCTGTAGCTGCTGCTGGTGGAGCTGAAGCTGCTGCTGCTGCCGGGACACGCTGGGACTGCTGGGACTGCAGGGCGCTTGAGACTGGGCCAGACCATGCAGCTGAACAAAGTGGAAAAAGGGAAGTCAGTGAATTTATGCAGTGTTTATGATACAATTTAAATAACCTGCACGATCACTGCAGTGCTCAGCAGAGACAGCACATGTTGAATAAAACTGTAGTTCTTGTGGACAGCCACCAGGATGCAGCGCTGCTTCATGTATTACAGGTTGAGGGAGGGTCAACCAGCCGCATGAAGACAGTCTCTGCAGCACACTCAAACTGCGTCAGCACTTGCTATGCAGCCAGAATCTGGGCAAAATGTGCTGCTAGAAGACTGCAGCTCATCACTCCAAAACACAGAACAGCATGTTCCCTCATCCACTATTCTGTCTCATTTCCTGATTACATATTAGCCTACGTCATACACCTTTGTGGCTCTTATTCTTTTGAGGCAGGCCAGAACCTTATTCTGCTCAGTGGGCATATCTAGCAGCTATAAATAGACGTGCTGGAGCACTGTCTCTAGCAGAAGGGGAAGTAATAATGAGAACAATATTAATGTTCACTCCCAAATCATCCATGAATGAAGTTAATAGAGTCTATAGTTATGAGGCTGAGTGTTAGTTATTCACCTGATTCAGGGCTTCTCGTGCTGGTAGGCTGCTCTGTCTCTGGACATCTCCTCCACCCACCTGTCTCACTCCAGCAGCAGAGGAGGAGCGGCCCAGCCGCCCCACTTCTGGAAGGAAACAAACATTACACTGTGTGCCTGCTAATGAGAGCAGAACTTTTCATTTTAACACACAGAGTAACACTCATGTGAGTCGAGAAGAGCTTTTGTACATTATGTGCTCATTATATTTTAACCTACAAGATAATTATGAAATAAGCTTATTCTTATGAACAGTGGATGTTGAAGAAACACATTTTATCAATAATAAGGTATACTTAGAGATCTGGTCTTTGTCTGTTTGTCTGTCAGCTAGATATCTTATATCTTGTAACCAGATTTAAATAAAATTTACTGACTGGAACACGTAATATAATTTAGGTAGCAATCCCAATCTGTAGCTTCCACTATGCAACAATTACTTTATCCAGACTTAACCAGAGTAAGATCTTCATTCGATTTTCTAAAGAAGTATTTGCACAGTTAAAAAATAAGTTTAACACTGAAGTGACTGAAGTGAGTGAAATTAAGTCTAACTGTTTAGCATTGGTGGGGCTTGCACTCCTAATATCATGTTATAAACTGCACCCTGTCTGTATATGTACTTAGCTTAACTAAATTCAATTATAAAGTGTTATACAACCAGGTTGGTCACGATGTTCATTGTAAACATCACAAAATGGGACCAGGGCTTATGTGCACCTTCTGTTACTGGCTCTGCTTCAAGGAAAGTATTGCACATTCTCAAGGTAAGCTGTGTCTCTGTGTTTCTGGGGAAAGGCCCTGAGCGTCCATGCAAAGAGACTGACAAAGAGACAAAGAGCTTCGAGGCTAGTTTCAGTAGAAAGGATGTAATGGAGGTCGTCTCTGCTGGTTTGATTTTTCACCAGAGCTGAATAGGAACTTTAATGCAGGTAACTATCTTTTCACTAACTTGGGTTTACAGTCACATATGAAGTCAAACAAGGGCAAAATAAAAAAGTAAGCTCTCCATATTTAAGATACAACAGCAGAGCCAGCAGAAGGATCCCCGTGTGAATGCAATGCTATGGTTCCTTTCTAAATAGGATGCTGTGGTTATGAACACTAAGTGTTTGCCTACCTCCATTGCGACAGGCAGGGAAGGTCTGGCAGGGAAGAGGCAGACCAACTCTGGGCAGGGCTCTGAAACCCGGGCTATCCACACCGGCCAACGACTCACTATGCGCCCTGCTGCTGGCACTGCTGAAGTGGACTGGGATGCCTGAGTGGCCTCCTCGTGACCCCATGCCGAGGTCCTCCTTATCCATCCTTAACAGAGCGTCAGCACTGCCATTCCACGCACGCCCTTCGTCCTCTGAGACAGGAGAAGGAACAGAATGAATATTTTAAAGCATATTTTACTTAAAAGAGTTTGCACTTTGTATTCAAAATGACCTCTGACTTACTCTCTGTCTCTCTGCTCCCATGACTGAAGGACAATTTCCTCTGCATAGGCCAGTAAGATCCCTCATCTGCAGCTAAGCTGGCACTGCTATCCCAGGGCATGAAGCCAACTTTGGACTGGAGGGACGCAGCAGACCCTCCATTACTCTTGGATGCCCCTTCTACGCCGGTGAGACTCGAGGGCTGTTGCAGAGATGGCGTATGAGAGCTTCCTCTCAGGCTCTCGTAAGCTGGCGGTCTCCGGAAACCACCGGAGGGGTAGGTCCACAGCAAGGGGCTGTCCGAGGAGGGAGGTTTATATGCCGGCAGGCCGTGTGGAGTGTGAGAGCGGAGATGGGGACGAGAATGAGGACGCTGGGACGAGGATAATGGCGTGGGGGTTGAGCTGGTGCTGCTTTGAGATGTGGAGGGAAGGTGATCCAACTGTAAGGAGTACGGCCCTCCATCCCTGTCCCTATCTCTTTCTCTGTCTCGGTCCCTATCTCTTTCTCTGTCTCGGTCCCGATCTCTTTCCCTGTCTCGATCTCTTTCCCTGTCCCGATCTCTTTCCCTGTCCCTGTCCCTGTCTCTTTCTCTGTCCCTGTCCCTGTCCTTATCCCTATGTCTGTCACTGTCCCGGTCCCTGTCCCTGTCCCTGTCTCTATCTCTATCTCTATCTCTGTCCTTGTCCTTCTCTTTGTCTCTCTCCCTGTCCCTGTCTCTACCTCTATCCCTATCCCTTTCTCTATCTCGGTCCCTGTCCTTATCCCTGTCTTTGTCTCTGTCTCTGTCTCTGTCTCTGTCCCTGTCCCTATCCTTATCCCTCTCTCCTTTATCAGACTTCAAGAGGAAGCTCACAGACTTCCCTTCCTTTCCTGTACCCGAGGTTTGCGTCTGGACCGTGGAAGTCTGAGAGCTGCTCTTGTTCGGAACAGGCGAGTCTCCTCTCTCTGGCTTACGATAGTGGTGGTAGTGCGAGGGGCGGTGGTGAGGGTGGTGGTGGTGATGGGAGAAAGGGGAGGTGGATTTGGAGGAGGGGGGCAGAGGCGTGGAGTGGCTCCTGGCTCTCAGTCCAGGAGCAGGACATAACTGTGAATCTCTGCTGTGTTTGTCCTGCTGGGATGCACTTCCTCCTGATGACTCCTTGGAGCCAGACAGGGACGTAGGAACATTAGAAGAAGTCGAGGAGGAGGTGCTGGCTTGAGTTGTCACGCTGGATGTTTGAGTTCCCATTTTAGCAGAAGATCCCTTGTTTTGCACTCCTACCCCACTGGAGGCTGCTGCCGGCTGAGGGAAGGCCAGCAGCGGGGGTCGATGCTGGAGAAGATTGGGGAAAGGGGCTGGGATCTTTGTGTTGGACTCTGACTCGGATTTACTCCCCTGCAGCAGGTAGGGAGTAGGAGCTCGTGGAGTGTGTGGACTGGCGGAGAGGACCTGGGGGACAGGGGTGGAGGATGCGGAAGAAGGCAGAGGAGACGAATGGGAAATCGACACAGTAGCTTTGGGTTTGGAGTAGGAAGGCGAGGAAGAGGAGGGGCGTGGCAGAGAGGAGGAGGTGCTAGAGGAAGAAGGGGTGACGTGAAAGTGTTTAGAGTTTCTCAGTTTCTCGTGTTTTGGGGGGAGGTGTCTCTGGGACTCTCTGTCCTCTTGCAGTGGGTATTTCATCTCCTCATAGATGGCCTCACTCTGGTCTGAGTCAGAGTCAGGCGTGGTGGCCACAGGAGTGACAGGGTGGGGGGTGGCTGTCTGGCTGTCTCTGGTGAACACTTGGCCCACCATCTCTATATAGACCGGCTCGTCCTCCCCATCTCCTGTCTGGATCTGAGAGTCTGCTGCCTGGAAAGGCAAGGATGCGGCAGAGGGAGGCACACGTGGAGGAAGAGGGTCAAAGGAAAGCTGGGTACTGGGGCTTCTCTTGGGCTTTAAAGGAGGCACCTTCTTTGATCCGATCTCTCCAGAGTCAGACTTCTTCATGGCTGTCGAAGAGAACAAATGCAGTTCAAGAAAAAGATCATTTTAATCTGTAGATTATGCAACTGAGAACAAATTTCTTACCATTTTTCTTCTCTGAGTGTTTAGACTGTGAGTGACTGGACTGAGGAGGCGGCGTGTCGGGAAGTCCTCTGCTGTCGGCGGATGAGGAGCTGAGGCGTGTGCTGGGGTGACGTTTGGGTTTGGCCGGCGGGCAGCGACCACCATGTTGGGACTGGGTGTCAGAGTAATCTCCATTCTCCAGACTCGTATCTCCGGCGCCGACAGCGTGGCAGGACTGTGAGCGTGGCGCCATGGCGGAGGCACAGGAGTGAGGGGACAGGTCCTGGGAGGCCGGCATGGTCATGAAACCCATTCGGAAGTGCCGGCGGAAAGAAGCCAAATCTCTGACTTTGCCAACAGTGGCTGAGGGGTCGTTTTGGGTGGAGCTGCAGTTCAGGAACAGGGTTGGGAAGGAAAATAATGAAGCATGACGGAATCATAGTTAAGCGCAAAACATTCATGTACTAGCCTTTATAGTGACCTCCCTCTTCCCTCACTCTCTCTTTGCTCTTCAAACATGGCCTGTGCAATAAAGAAATGCCTGCAGGGTTTTTTCACTGCAAAAGTGAAAGCCCTGGAGGCTCCTCCATCGTTCGCATTCGCATATCTTTCCATCTGAATTCCTCCACATCTGCTTCCACCTCAAACACATTCAATTAGGAAATCAATTCCCCTGTCAGAAACACTCTGTGTGTACTCTGTGCTGCTGGAATTCCCTTATTCTTTATATCTTTATATCCTCAACCCACATCTGTAGTCTGCTCTCATGATCGCCAGAAGCCTTTAATCCGTTACCATGGGAACAGTTGTGATTTTCATGTATTTGATAGTTTTTTCTTTGAAAATCATCAATGATATGAGCTCCCACAACAATAAATAAAACTGTCAAAGAGAAAAAATAACAAAGTGTTACAAACTGAAACCGCACAGTAGTTGGAATTTCATCTGTTATATTCTCATTGGGCATGTTAAATGTACTTTATACATGTTATTCTGTTTACGCTATTGGATCCAGATCCTTATTATTATCTCTAATGATACTAGCATGCACAGAACTCTATGGTCCTGTTTGCAGTTTACAAAAATTAAAATAAGTTATATGAAAATATGAAAAATTAATGTTGGAAGGCATCGTATTTATACATCCCAGACCCTCAAATTTGGTGAAATAATTATTTTAAAATGATGAACAGGAAATTAGAATAAACTCAGACAACACATGTGAGGCATCAGTGTCAGCTTTCCAAGCTGTTGACATAAAACTGTGAGGGCCCTGCTGAGTTCACCAAAGCCTTACAAAATTGCTTCTGATAACCCTCTGCTTGCTCCTCTGCTTCAGAGATATGTGCTGCAATGGTGTGATGCCCTCTCCAGGGGTGTTATGTTGCTTCACCCCACAGCAACACAAGACAAGCTCCTGGCCTTTAAGCTAACTTCGATTGAATAGGGTTGACTTACTTTCCCTGTACGACAGACTTTTCATCAACAAGGCTACTATGAAGTTACTATACTGTAAACTATCACATCTGTGTTGGAAAAAGCCATTAAAAGGATTAAAAAGATATGAGGATTCACTGCAGCGATAAGGTAAGTATCCACATTTCATCAGGGTGATTCCTATTCCACGTTTGTGTTGATCATATCTCAGCCACAGGGACTCAGGGAGCACATCTGGATATCCACATCTGTGTCTACACATTTGAGGCTGCAAGAAATTGTGTTTCTGAGTGTGTAATTAAATAACTCAAACGCACGATTATTCGGTGTGTAAAAGATTCATCATGGCGACATATGACTACGGGTCATGCAGCGCTCTCTTTTAGATCAGTTGCGGCCCCCGTGAGGCAGTGAAGCACAGAAGGAGACAATTGGAGCTTACAATTTGCAGTCAACATGGCAGGCAGCAGAAGCAGAGCAGAGGCCGCTCAACACTGGGAACACAGAGGCTCCTATTGGCTCCCTTGTCAAATCACTGTGTGCGAGGCAGCGGATGTGTGCGGCTGTATATGTGTTTTTATGCGTGTGGTATAGCAACAGAACATGCTTGCATCTGCACAAGTATGTGCCCTTGAATGTCTGTGGAGATGCGCTTGTGACTCCTCACAATCGACATAGTTACTACAGGGCCAAATTTAGCCCAGAACAGAGGCTCAGCAGCTCCTTGAAGTGCTCTGTTTGTTTTTTTCTCATTTCTTATAGGGCAGAAGAAGCTCTAGACATCTGAAAGCCAAGACCAAAGACTCTGAGAGTATCTGGACTCTTAGCCTTTATTCGCTTCTCTTTCTTGCTACTCTACATTCTATGCCTAGTTTATAGCAATGGGCACTAAAAGCAGTAGTTTGACATTTTGGGAAATACGCTTCTCTTCCTGAAGGTAAGACTGAAAACGGGGAAACTGTTAGCCTGACTCCATTGTGCTGGACGCTCGTAAATTGCATAAAGAGGCACAGTGGACCCTGTAGATCCTGTGGACACGTACCACCATTCACCCGCTCACCTGTTTATTCCCCTCATCAGCCCTGTCGGTACATATACCAGCCCCCTTTCCCCAATCAGTTGACAGATTGTTGCTTTGTGTCATTGCTTTCCAGCCTCTGAAACCAAATTGTCTTGCCTGTCTGGGCTGTTTCCTTGCCTCTTTCCTGCCATCCTGTGGATTCAGTGCTTCTTCTGTTTGGACTTTTCATCAGGTGTATGTTCCTTCACCTCTCTAATAAACCGAGTTGTTGTTAAACTGTGGTCCTCTGCATTTGGGTCGACTATCCATCTGCCTGACAACTCCTCAAATTCTGCATTTTCCCTAGTGTTTCATGGTTCTTGTGCACTGCTTGAATAATAATTTGAAGAAGCTGAGCCTTGATAATTCATGACAACATAAAAAGCTCTTGTTAATTACTTGTAAGATCTGATTCCTGTGCAAATATCCATCTTCACATGATCTGATGTGCTGTTTTATTCATGAATAGAGCCTAATCAGTAACAATTAATCAACCAGAGTTAATCAATGAGAAATAGTTCAAGGAAGTTTCCTCTCCTCCTCTTGTGCAAAGTTCAAGTCTGGAACTTACTTATCTGCATACAGAGACACACATACACTCGAGAACAAAAACAATCTTTGTGCTGTAATAAAATCTTGTCTTTAATATCTTCAGAATCACAAGACTGGCAGCAGATGAAGGTTCCATATTCATTGAAACGAGCACTAGAAACAAGCAGGGAGGATTGCACATCATTGCTGCTGCCAATCAAACCATGTGAGGTCACCCGCTGCTCCTCTGTAGCCTTCTGAACAACACCTTTGGTATATTTATCTTTGGACAGACTCTTGAATACCACCTCTGCCTCAGAGTGCCAGATATTCTCAAGAGCTTGTAAGACTGTGGTGATAAAGGTTTTGCTGCAAAAATCCAGTTTAGATAATTCTGCCCCTAGCAGCTACCGTCCTATTTCTAATTTACCTTTGTGGGGCAAAGTTTAAGAGTAGGTTATGTTTAAACAGTGAAAAAATATTATCTTTGGGAACATGCATTCTGGTTTAAGGGCAAATAAGAGCAGTTAAGTCATCTCTTGTTAAAGTCTGAGATGGGTTAAGGTTGAGCAGCTGACGTTGGGTGCGCAGCTGCCCTCATTCTGTTGGACCTTACTGACAAATTTGACACAAGACATGACACTTTAATTGATTGCCTTAAGTTATGGGTTGGCTCTAGCATGGTTTTAAATGGATCTGGGAGAGTCAGGAAGAAAATTACATAAAAAAATCAAACCGCCTGGTGGTTTGACTCAAAGCAAGAAAGCACTATTGATTTTTCTAACAGTATTATTGTAGTACTGTTCACCAGCATGTGAGTCACATGTTGTAGGTGCCCTTTAAGCAACCAACATACATGACTACATCTCCACAATGAATACTCGTCTTTGTCTGCCTGAAATTCAAGTTTAGATTTTACCTCAATTTGGGGTTTTTTATTTATATGACAAAGACTGTTCTTCTCTATTCATACCATAACTGAATGAACTTTACAGTAGAATGGGTTTTGGCAGTGCTCTGAATAATGATGAAATACCTCTCATCTGTGGGTTTGATGGACGCTTAAAAGGGACAAAACAGGAATGTGAATCTTGGATTGACTCCCCGTTTATCTAAATATATAGCAGGCAATTCAGCAGTGACTCAGGGTATCAGGTCAATGATTACAATTGCATAAAGTTTAGACTTGATCTGAATTTGGACAAATTTGATGGAACAAATGTTACTTCTTTGTTTTAAATCCCAAGCTTGTTTTAGAACAGCAACATTGTTTATATATTAACAGCATGCAACGACATGACTAATGATCACACTCAGACAGTGCTATCCAATCAGATCAATTAAACAATGTATCCATATCCTGGAAAAATACAGATCATGACTGACTTTTCATTTTTGGGTGAACTCATCCTTGTTCCTCTAGCTGTTAGCCTCCTTGCCAGTGGGTTCTCATCACCGAAAAGTGTGCTGATGACACTGTATGTTGGATATATCATTATGGATTTACTGTACAGAGACCCCCAATAGACACCCGACTGCCAGGCTGGATTATTCAGCTTCTCAAAGAGCTACGATTATAGTGAATAGCTCATTGGAAAGCTCTGGCTTTTAGCCTCCTTGCTAGCTGGGTCTAATCGCCGACAAGAGGACAGATGACACTGTATATTGGATTTATTATTATGGATTCACTGTACAAAGACCCTCAAAAGACACCTGAATTCCTGGCTGGATGATTCAACTGCTGTAAGAGTCGCATCAGAGGTCTCGCTGGAACAGCGCAACTGTCAGCTTCAGGGAGCAAAAATAAAGCAAAGGAGCTATGGCTTATGGTTCAAAAGTTATAAAATCATTCCTAAATGATGCCGAGTTTGGTTGTAGACAACAACGCCGGTCTCATAGCGTTAACTGTGACTTAAGCGCAAAGCCATGTATAAGTACTATAAGACCTTAAGTTTGAAATCGAAATTATCTTATTTCTGAAGTCTAGACTTCACATAAGTGATCTTCCTGCTGGCTATGTAGGGTTACTGCAGTTTGGGATGCATGTGGCATTATTTGTCAACCCACCATTTAATCCACCAAATAATATATGTTTCCTGGCAACGATCTACCCTAGCTGTGATCTTGTCTTCCAAAAAGTAGAGTTTCTCTTTTCCTCCATGCCTATTCTTGGCCAAATCCTCATTTTTGCTTGCAATATAGGGGAAATCATAAGGCAGGTTTCCATCAATTAAAGTTCATTTGAGATGTATTTATTTTCTTTTATGAATTCAATGTAAGCACGCTTCTGGAAACTATCTTAAGACACAGTTTACGCATTTCCATATCTGCATTGTTCTTTCCTTTCAAATACCAATACAAAACTCAGACACAGTGTCCTTCCCAGCAAATACGTCTCATCACTTCACCGCTGTAAAGCCAACATGACCTCTTTTTAAACCCCGAACAGACTGCAAGTTGTTTCTCCAAACCTCCCTGCTTGGCTTTGGACTTGATTAGCTATGGAGGACCAAGACAGACTAAATAATTGTCATAAAACAATTTGTAAACATTGATAAATTACATTCTTCTAAAAAAAATAGGGCAGCAAATTGCAAGTATTTTGACAGATTTTATGATTGTGATATAATTCATGTTAAGTGGGAATTTTTGTATTTTTACCGAAAAAAACTATTAAAATCATAATGATGAGACATTTGTTGGGTCTGTACCAAACAAACATCTGGACATCAAGATTTGACCATCTCTGCAGCACCACAGTACTTCATTATACAGTCATTGTGTTTTTATCACATATTTTACCTTTATGAAAAAATACAGCTTCTTGCAATTTGGATATTGCACTTGGCCATATTGCATTTTGATAATATTTTGATTCATTGTGCAGCCCTTTAAAAAAAGAAAATATTTACAGCAAGAATGTTGCCATAAGAAGACCTTTAAGTCAATGATACCAGAGTTGAAATGTAAATAAAGAAACTGGTGAATGCAAACTGAAGAATGAATCCTCTTTTAATTATGTTTACATGTGGATTCCAACATTTATTTACCTTTAATTAGCTGTACGATCTTTTTTCAAAATTAATTGATTGACTTTGATTTGTATTCTTAATCCTTTTCCAATTTCCATACTTGTAATGATTTCTTTCATTTGTCTTTTATTAACCCTCTTTTTGAAATTGTCAATCTGAATATCAGTTACTGAACTGCTTTCAACGGCTTTAATTTGCAGGTCTTTTTCAGTCCTCCATATATCTTTATATACACTGGAGGTGCCAGGCTCCACCCATGGCAGCCCATTCACTCCGGTCTCATAATTCTCTGTAAGAAATAATAAAAACCTCAGCTGGCAGCAGGGTTTTCTGCCACCAGTCATCACTACTGGGAATAGTCTGTCTGCCTGTGTTAGCGCCACAAAAAACAGTCTCTATTTTTAAAAACTCATATTGAAACTCACCTATTTACCATTCTGTATCTCCACAGCCGTCTCTGCTTTTTAAATGTGATTTCTCTCCTGAGGGCCTCGAGATCTCAAACTGTCTACCGGTGCCCTTCATACCTCTTCCTCTGTCCCTCCACCCTGCCTCACTCCCAGCAGCTCTGCTGTCGCTGTCGGTCCTGCCTCGAAGTCTGTTTGGTTTCCATCCCCTTCATCCCTGTGCGGTTTCCTCCCTGACCCTGCCCTGTTCGTAATCATCACTGGTCATGTCCTGCTTCTCACCTCTGCTGCTCTGACTCTGCTTTCATCGCTCATCATGTCCCGCTGTCCCACTTGCTGCCCTACACCTCCACTGGCTTGAAGCTGCCATGACGTTGATCTCTGCTGCCAACACGAGTGCCTCCAATTACTGCTGTGAGTCAGAAAGCAGCGGACGGTGCTTCTAAACAAACTGAATTGTTGTCTTTGATGTTCTCCTTCTCCTCTGCGGCACAAATAGGCCTGTACACAGTGTGGAGTTTGGTGAATTATAGGTGACTCACTTTTTGAACAGTACATCTCTCCACTGTCCCTGAAACACTCGCTCAGATACACAAAATCACGGGCTTGCACACACTTCACATCAAAAAACTGTCACCAAACTGTGATGATTTATTGCTGCTGACACCTGTTTTATAGAGTGACTGAATTACCTCTATAATGAATAGTTTTTTTAATGCTTGAGTTTCTTTCCGTATGTCAGTTTAAATAAATTAGATTTCAATCTAAAATCACATTAAATGTTTATCCAAGACTTAATTGCTATTATCCTTATTATCATTATTAATATTATTGACCAGCACTTAGTCTGCGTTGTGATTTATTATGATTACTTTTCCCCTCTGCTGGAAGACGTCCAAAGAGAGAAGCTGGAGCTGATGCATCAGCAGCTAACTGTGGTGTAATGGTGGAGAAATTAGAGCCCTGAACACACACTGCACCCTGTTTAACAACATCTCTTCAATCCTACTGAAACAGCGCTGGCAGGGTGTGGTGGAGGAAGTATTCAGATTCTTTTACTTATGTAAAATTACTTATGTAAAAGTACCAACACATCTGTCTCCATTATATGCAAAAGTCCTAACCAAGGGTTGGTTAATTGTTGTCGGGTAGTTTAGTCCAGTGGTTCCCAACCTGTGGGTCAGTCCCCCTCCAAAGGGTCACATGATAAATAAGATGGGTTGTGAGATGATTAATGGGATAGGACAAAACTAAGTTATGAAATATAAGTTTATAATCATTTTTAAAAATTGTATCTAATTATAGCTTTTTTTGGAATATTGGATAATTCTACGCATTTGGGCATCAACTAGTCATTTAAATGAAACTCTCTAAAAAGTTTACAGGATAATTAATTATTTGGTGGAACATCTGAAACATGACAAAGAGCCCCAACTAACTTTTTTCATAGATGTCACAAGTAAAAAAGGTTGGGAAACACTGGTTTAATTCTCAATATAGTAATAGTAGTATAAAGCCTTTTGTGGCTCCAGAGGAAACTGCATGTGATCTTATAATTTGCCTCCAGTGACATCACTCAGTGGGTAGGCTGCATTGTGGGTAATGTAGGCAACAGTTTTTAAAAAGAAGAATGTGTGGAATAAAAAGGTGATATCTCTGGAAATACTGTATCAATTGTCATCATTTGTTTAATTGTCCATAACCGGTCCAACAGTTAAAGGAGTCAAAAGCCAAACCTGGCACCCCCATTACCCACAATGCAATTTAACCACTGAGTGGTTGATGGCTATTTATCAGATTACATGCAGCTTCCTCTGGAGTCACAAAAGGCTTTATACTAATTTTCTGGATGAGAAGAACTCCCCAAGACCTGTAAACACACTTTAATGTGAAAATTGGCGGAGTTACCCTTTAAGTGGCATAAATTGGAAACACTAAAGTAAAGTAAAAATACATAAAAAATGTATGTAAGTATAGTACTTGAGTAAATGTATTTGCTTCCCACCATTGATGACAGGCTGAGCTTTGGACCTGCACTTCCTGTTGTTACTAAATATTCCATAAAGAGGTTTCTTAATCCACTTCCTTTTGATAGAAAAGTTTGTATGTGCTTGAAATAAACTTTTTGGCAACCTACACACCGCCTCTGTCTTCACTGATACAACCAAACTTCCATTTTTGAATTCTTCTCACTTCACAGGACAACTGGATTTTCAAGTGTTAAAGGAGCAGCTGACCCACATTCCTCCTCCTGTTCTGTACTGTATTCAGAACAAACTGCCTCACTGAAGCTTAAAGGTAAGACCCTCCGATGAAAATACACAATGCAAGACAAAATAATCACACGTGTACTCAGATAAATTTTTCTTCAGTTTTGCCCTCTGACATTTTGCCTTACATTATAGTAGTTTATCTCATCTACAGAACATATTAAGTTCATTATGAAGCCCTTCTATGCAAATTTGCCCAAGGCGCGAACCCTTCTGGCTTCATGAACTGTGCTTGGAATTAAGATTTTGAAATTAAACTCATTCACGCTGGCTAAGAGGTTTATATCCCCGGTGAACTGAACCCTAATGTAATCCTATACATGCAGAGCTCCTGTGAGCTGATCCTCTCACCTCTTTTTACTGCCCTCTTGGTCCCTCTGCCTCCAGTCCAAACGGCTCTTACGATACAGCAGGTTCATGTCGCTGCGGGGTCGCTCCTCCTCGCAGCCTATCACAGCGCAGTGTAGCCGCTTGCTTCGCCTCTCTATGTCACGCAGGAAATGCTCGACTGCCACATCCTGGGCAGAGCCAGAGCTCATGGTATAGAAGAAGACTCGGGAGAACGGGACGTATGTCACAGGCAGCCTCCTCCAACTCACCTAAACAAGAAGAAACAAGGGCAACGTTTGAGCTCATTAATCTTTAAAAAATGTGTTCAACAGCTTCCCAGCCTACTTGCAGCTGACGAGATTGACAGTGATTACTTTGTGATGTGGAGACACACTATGAAACCCAAATAATCAAACCCAAATTACTGGCAGAACTTTAGGGGAGTCATTGCTTATCATGCCTGCTGTGTCAGAGCAAACAATCCTGCCCATTACTCCAACTGGCAGCCTTCAAAGCACAGACACAGTGATGCATGATGATGGAGCTTGCAGTTTTGTTTACCCCAACCTCTAGCGTATCACATGAAAACTATTTATATTTTCATTATCCAGTTATGAATATTTGAGTAAGCATGGTAACTCAGCTGCAGAGCGTCTCTGGCTGCAGGCCCCGGGATGGCCTAGCTAAGCCTGTCTGCTAGCCAGACAGTAATGTGGTTTGTCATATGTAGCGCATGCACAGCTTCCTACTCACGCTCACCCCATGAGAAGTCAGGCTTGTTGTGGGGCAGATATCGGAGGGCCCAACTGTGTTTCCACATTGGAGAATGTGAGTGTGCAACGCAATTGGCTAAGAAAAGCGCAGCTGTCAGCTGATGCACGTTTCCAGTGTTTTTATAGAAACAGATTGAATGTTTTTTATTGGTGGACACTGGAGCATTATCATTGGTGCTTTTGGCAACTGTTTGTTTTGAGTTGAGCAGCATTGTTGGTGACCAAAGCTGAATCGGTGGCTTCATATGAGATGCATTAAGCTCCATAGTTTCATATATTGTGTTGGAGGAAGTAATCAGATCTGTTACTTAAGTAAAAGTACAGATACAATGCTGCATTGAAAATGTCAATCACTCAAATAAAAAGCAGCAATTGGCAGATAATTTTCTGTCAGTCGAATAATTGATTAATCGACTGAATATTTCTTGTATAAAATGTTTAGTAGTTTATGAAAACATCATATTTTATAATCTCATCATATGTTTTGTGTGTACTTGTGCAGTACAGTAAGTAAACTAAAATAAAATTTGTACTCTGTATTTAAATAGTCTTCTGTCTCACAAAAGCAGAAACCCCGAAGTAAAATGAAATATATTACAAAACTAATCATGCTCTGTACTTGATACATTTTAAAACCACAACATGTTACAATGAAACAGCCCATGAATCCAGTTTAATGAGCTCTAAATTATGCTTTTATACTCCTTGACTAAGGATGCGAGCAGCATAAAAGGGCCATAAAAAATACATGACATTTACACATTCCAGCAGCATAATAGCTCTCCTAATTCTGTACATATTCAGGACCATTTAAACCACATTTACCACCAACTGCACAGCAGCCTTACTGTTAGAACAATATCTAAACCGCATCTCACCGTAAAACAAACTAGAATTACTGCCTTGTGGATTTACGCCTCTTCATAGTCAAGCTGGGGTTTACATCCATGTCTGACCAGCCTTGTATAAAATACGTAGGGAAGACTTTAAAAGAAATGTAATTAAAAGGTATTAAGTGTAATTCTTGGCGAAATAGAAGTTATCACTATACACACATGTATGATTTCAAAGGATAATTTCCAGCCATAAACATTCTGTCTTCACTGAGAGAGTGGAGAGTCACATTCATCAAACCCATGAGCTTAATGCTGGTCTGTTCTGTACAGATCCCTCCTCTGTTGCTCTTCCCGAGGTTTCTTCCATTTTGCCCATAAATGGAAGATATTCCTCATCCAGGTCAAGGGTCTAAGACAGATGATGTCATTTGCTGTAAAGATTGTAAAACCCCCCTTGTGATTTGTCATCAAGAATTTGACTTTATTTTTATTAAGCTTTGTTGTTCTTGTTCTGCTGTATGTGTAAGGTCTTTAAAAAAATAAAAACAGAGTCAAATTCCTTGTACAGTATGTGTTCACATGCTTGGCCAATAAAGTTGAGTCTGATAGAGCACAAAGTTGTAGCCATGACAGTAGACAATCCTTCAAATGTTGATGGTGCTGCAAAGAAGCAACAAATTCTAAAATGGGGATGCTTCACACCAGACATTTGACGTAAGTCATTTGGTTCAAGTCGCAAGCAAGTCCCAAGTCAGTTTTTCCTCGGCAAGTCTAGTCCCAAACATCGAAACATTGTAAATAAATGTATTCTTGCCAGTTAGACAGTGTATGGGAGTTCGCTTTTGCAACATATATCTTTATAAAAGCTTCTTTGTTTCCTAATTTCATCTCAATAAAAACAAAATCCCCTCCCCGTCACTCTTAAACAGTGAAATACTGACAGCCGGATTAAAGAAAAACTAAACTGAAACCAGAAAATGAGTACAGCCATCCCGAGTCTCAAGTCATTCATTTTCAATCAAGTTACAAGTTACAGGACCTCAAAACAGTGACCTGAGTCGTCACAATGACTCGAGTCGACATCCCTGCTTCACACCCATCTTCATATTTTGATTGTGTAGTTCTTCCTGCAGAACGAGAGCTCAACAATCAGTACAATTTCAAGGTTTTAAGTTATTGCAGAACTTTATGATGTCACAGAGAAGTTGACCTTTGACCGTTTGCATAGATAATGTCATCACTTCATCATGTTATCCTATTACAAATGTATGTGAAATTTTGTCATAATTAGCGCAGACATTCTTGAGTAATGGCCACAAGCACAAAAACATGTTTTGTGATTTCACAGTGACCTTGACCTGAAGACATTTCATCATTCATCAGGCATTCCTGAGAGACTGCATCTACAAGAACGGGATGGACAGACAACCGAAAACATAATGCCTCCGGCTATGACTGTTGCCAGCGCGGAAGCACAAAAAGCCACAGTGGGAGCATCAGGCGCTGTCACCTGGACGAGGCGGCATGTCGAGCTGTGTAGCAGTGTGTGATTCTTTTGTCACAGCCCAGTGTGTCATCCAGTGTGTCAGCGTGGCTACTGCTATTCTTGTATCCCACAGCCCTGACCACAACCTCGACCGCTGCTGCCGCCATGCTTGCTGACTCAATGTTAATTAGGTTAGGGAGCTGCGACTGTAGGTTGGGCTTTTGTTAACTGGAGCTTTGATTTGGGTTTCTAGGATCTGGCAGCTTGAGCAGGCAGCCCTGCAATTGCCGCATTACATGCCGTGGGTTGGTGTGCAATTAGCCGAGTAAAAGAACCAGGAGACCCTCGTGTTCCATCTACAGGCAGGTTTGTCTCGTCAAACTGAGCTACAATCTTTTTTACAGGCCGACAAAACATGTGGTGCGCTCATATAGGTTGGCTGTGATCAATCCCTGGAGTCACTTTAAATCTTAAATAAATTCAGAGCATTTAGCAAGTTGTTTCAGGAGCATCTGCAGGGTCAGGAGTCGCTTGAATTCCTCTCATTAGAACCAGGAGGCAGATGGAGCCATGATTCATGTCGCTGGATCTGCATGCAACGCTGCAGACTACTCACTCATGCACATAGGCAAACAGATCACCCACACATACTCATATCCACCGCACATGCTAAGCACACATATAGGGTGTGCGGCGGTAATTGCAAATGCACAGCAGCTGATTTGTTTGCGGGTTACTGATAACGGAGAATCTAGATCATAATCGACAGAAAAAATTGGAAATGCCCTAAACATTTGAGAGAGTCGAGTTATGAGTAAAATATTATGCAGTCAAAGAACTTGCTTCCTTCTGTCTAAAATGGTCTTTCACTGCCACTTATTTAACACTTCTGGAACGCTGTGTGCTGCAGCCCGCTGCCATTCAGCCTCCACCTCAGCAAGTGGTACTGTGGTGTTGCTGCACCTCACTGTGAGTGAGGCAGTAACGCTGCAGAGCGGAGGCACACATCACAGCGCTGGCCGGGCCTCGATGTAGGGGCAATATTTCTATGAGACATTTTCAAAATACACATTCAATTACTTCGGAGTATATAATCCCTTTGTGTTTCAGACAGACATCCACAAAAACGGTGATTTGAAACAAGATATTGTTACCAAAACCTGCCTGCCTCCTTCTTTTAATGACAAAGAAAGAGCATTCATAAGATGTATTTGCCTTTGCAAAGCAGCTTGAACAGAAGTAATTAGATTTAGAGGGCAGATAGAACATCTTGTTCATTATACACATCTTCTTATTTCTTCTGCACAGCCAGTCCTCAGACTGACATGCTCTCATATGTAACAGGATGTTCAGATTTGAATCCCTTCAAGGCTGAATTAAATAGAAAGTAAGCACAATTACACTTTGTGCTGAGTATGCAACAGTAAGTGGGAAAGAAATCAGTAGGACATGTGTTTACGTCTCATTTAATGAATGGTGTAGGTTCTAGAGCTGCAAAATTAATCGATTAGTTTTCAACTACTAGATTAATTGCCAACTATTTTGATCAATGATTAATCTGTTTGAGTAAACTTTTAAGACAAAAAAGTCAAAATACTTTTTAAACTTAAAGGGGCACTATATAGTTTTGGAGAAGAAATTCAGACTCAGACTCTTTTTTTTCCCATAACTGAATAAATAAGAAGAAAGTTGGCAGGGTCTGCCAAATATAAACAAAAACAGTATGAAATTGTGTTTATTTAGTTTGTTCAGGCATAAAAAAATCTTCTGATTAAAATCTTCTGAAAAAAATTTTCCCCAAAACTACATACTGTACCTTTAATATCTTTGGGTTTTGGACAAAACCCTAACCCTAACATTTGATGACTTTTTTTTTTTTTTTACAATTTTCTGACATTTTATAGATCAGACAACTAACCGATTTATCGAGAAATAATAAACTAGCAGGTATTTATATATATATATATATATATATATATATATATATATATATATATATATATATATATATATATATACACACACCTATATATGCGACATAACCTACATGAGTTTATTCGATTTCTCCCTAACACCACATTCCTGCCCACTGCTGTACAGTGTCATATATTGAACCCACAGCCACACGCTACAGCCCGAGCCCGACACACAGCGATGCAGAGAAACAAACAGAGAGAGAAGACGAGAGAGGCGGAGAGGAAGCAGTGGACGGAGTGAAACGTTGAGGAGAAGAACGAGCAGCTTGAGATGCACACAGCTAGAGAGGAGGAGGCAGCAGGAGGGAGACAGAAGGGGGGGGGCACGGTGAAAAACGGGGGAAGCCAATAAATGGAGAGTCACAGAGGGATCAACGGGGCTGAAGATAAATATGATTAGGCGGAAAACTGGAGGCAGACTGATGGAGGAGGAATATCGAGGAGGGCAATATGAGAGTGGAGGGAATAAGCAAATGGAGGCGAGCACGAGGAGGAGAGGATAGAAAAACAGTGAAAGGCAGCCAGACTACAGAATGGGGGAGGGAGGTGAAATCAAGCCTCTCACACTAGTCGCTGTGTGTGGTCTCCTAGCAACACTGTCAGCCATGCATCTCTTCCTTAGCTACTGAATATGCACAAAGCAGGACGTCAGCCTCGTCATATGTGATGAACCCAGGGTTGAACTCCACTGCTGCTTCATGTGTACCTGATCCCCCAGAAACGACACATCTCATGTATGTTAAATGGAGACAGCATCTGTTTGCTGCTAACATTCATGATGCTGAGCCACACACTGCACACTCTCTGGAGCTGCTACTTTGCCATAAGCAGTCCACTCCACATAAATCTGACTAATACACTCGAAGGAATAGCATGACATGTTTTTAATGAATGCTTTCAAGGTAGATGTGAGTTATTTTCTTTGAATCCCTCCTCTCACTTCAGCTGCACGTTTGGATGGAAGATGCCAAATACGAAGCAAGAAAATCAGGTGTAAATCTTTGCAGTGGTAACATTTTATCACCTGTCAGAGTCGGAAAATGAGCATTTGAAGGGAAATAAATATTAACATTAGCTCGGAGAGTATATTCACCAGCTGGGATACTAAAACAGGAGAACTATGAAATCACAACCTTACAGAAAAAGTCCTGTTGGTCCGACCTTAGGATACAGACAATTCAGAAGCTCACTATCCTATCTGAGACCTCGTATCTTAACTTAAGAAATCCCAACTAGAACTGTAAACTTAACTTGGTCCTTCAATCCTCTCGTCCAATAGCACTTGTCTTGTCATGCCTGTATCTGTGTTTAAAATGTTCATGAGACTGCCTGTCTCCATGACGACCACTGTCTCACTTCACTTGTCACTGGCTAGCTGGACAAATAAAGACAGATGTTCAATTTCAGCTTTGTCATGTCAGTGGAGGAAAGGATATATAAGCCACCCATTAATATATTGGAAATTTTAAGCTAACAGGCTAACATCAGTGTTAGCTTCACCAAAAGGCTACAAGCAGGAGCCTGTGTGACGTGACTAAAACGTGTCATTTCATCACTGTTGAACAGTTGGCAAAGCAAAACCAGCTTTCAGAAGATCGATGCTGACCAGTGATGAAGGCCCACAGAGGATTCATTTAATTCCTTCTCATGACCTTCATCTGAACATCTGGTTTAAATCGACTCGTTCACATCCAAATACACAACTAGCATGTTGTCAACCTCTTGAAGGGGAGCGACTGACTGACTGTGATTATGTCTCATGATAGCATCCATCCACGTTTGTGAGCTGCATTGTAAAAGAGGGAAACTAAAAAAATAACTCTGACAAAAGTGACAAAGACTAGTTCATACTTTGTGCTGACACAGTACAAACATGCTCACAAAATACTAATGGTCAGATGTCACACACTTTCTGTGCACAGAAGCTCAAGTGACAATGAGAGAAACTATCCGAAACATTTAGTCAGTCAGATAATTTATGCTGCATCACATCATTAACCATTAATGTGTTCAATTTGGACAAGAAATCCCCTCGCTGCTGAGCAAGGGAACACTGACGCACTCAAACCTTTCATAACATCTACATCATTATCATCACAAGTGCAGTGAAGAGTTCACCTGTTGTCTGTACATTGTCATGATCCATGTATGGATCCACAGATCCTAAAGGACACTGTCAAAATTATAGAAAGGAAATTATAATCAGGGAACCGGTTCATTGTTTAGATCTCCACTTTTCAGGGTTTTTTTCTTCAAATACTGAGTTTGATGTTTATGATTGTCTGTTTTGTGCCTGACCATTGGGATAACCGAGTAGGGCGGTTGGAAAAATGATCAAACACCTCACCTTAAAGGTATAATATGCAGGATCCTCTGACAGCTTTATTGCATGTGTGCTGTGTGCAGACTGAAGAGATGCTGTGTGTCTGCCTTTAAACCAAAATCCTTGAAAAGCTTGAACTCTTCCAGGCTGAGCTGCAGGTCAGAAGCCCTTTCCAGCAACAGCTACAGCGCTTTGAGAGCTTTTACACACAAGTTCAAACTAAATTAACTGCAGTCTTCCTCGCAACAAAACAGTCACCTGAGGTAAACCCTGCTGCTGCTCGAGCCCACCGCGCTGTAGCGTGCTCGACAATCAAAACAACCAGACAGATGCTACTGGTAGTTTGACCTGAGTCGTCCTTTCCCTCGTGTGCCTTCTCTTCTTCACTATCGCCTGCTCTCCCAGACATTGTGAATACGCCACATATTCTGATCTGCTCACCAGGCTCAAACGCGCCATGTGGATTTTAAAATATGGATGGTAAAAAAACCTGGGAGCAGATTTCTTTTCTTGCACATTGAGCCTAATTAATATGTATTTTGAAGTGTGTCTGCGGTAAGAGGAAAAGGACATTATTCAAATAATTCCCTCATTGTGCATCACTAAACCAGAAGCCACCATTTTCACCTTTGGGTTACACAGAGGGGCTCTGTGCTGCTGCTCGAGCATGCCCCAACTTCTCTTCATGTACTGCTGTTGTGTGCTGCTGAATGCTCGACAATATTGCATTGTGCAGTGAAATGCCTGTGGCTGATGAGAATGGACAGGAGGAGGAGGAGGAGGAGGAGGAGGTGGAAGAGGAGGAAGATGTAGAGGCTGATGTATCACTCCAGGCCAGGGATGGAAGGCACATGAGAGGCGTAGAGGAATTTTGCTGGATTTTTTTCTCATGACCTCTTTTCTGATGTTTTGGACACAAAACAAATAATAACCTCAGTATTTTATAAGTAAGGTCACCGGGAATAAAGCAAATCAAACCGCACGTTTTATCATTCTTTTTTAAAAGGTCAAAATCCCAAATGCATTCACTTAAATATACATATACAAGACACTTTGCCCTCTCCGGATTCTCCTCCTTCGCGTTGTACAAACTGAGTGACCGCTAAATTTTTCATGGACTCCAACCAAAAATAACCTACAAAAAAAGCTTTCCGTGTTCCCCGTCACCCCGTGCTGCCAGGACACAAGCCTTGAGCCACAACAAACTCGCAGAGATGCTCGATGTTTGTCTCACCTACAGTGCACACCTTTTCTGCCAACAAATTACTCCTATTATCGGCAGCGTGTGTGTGCATAAGCAAACACGAGCCCAATGAGCGGATCATGAATGGCTGAAAATGTGAAGAGCTGCAGTCAGAGAGTGCTACCTGCAAAAATATCAAATAACACAACACTTATCATTAGCTCTCTGGTCAAAAAGAGGCGACCAGTGAATGACCTCTCAATCCTCGTCTCGCCCTTGTCCTCATTTTCTTCTGCTGGAATCTGCAGTAACCAAGGTGACCCAATGCACTTAGCATACATGGACACTTAGCCAGCTCGCAGGTCCACCAGTCCTTACACGACACTGGATGCGCTTTTATTCAGTTTGAGTTGTTTACCTACTCTGGCACGCGTTTAAAATGTGGAAATACTACATCATATGTACAGACAAAAGAGGCACCCAAGGCAGACCTCGCCCTGGGAATGACATGTGGAGAGAGATGAGGGGAAGAAATGAATCAGAATGTCGGGATGCTCAGGATATGTTTCGTATGAGAGCTGTCACTAGATGTGGTAGATTTTTCTGCAGGGTTTCTTCAAGATAACCGGCCTTTCAGACACATTATTCAGCGCTGTGTGTAAGTAAACTCTCTTGTCCATCACATACCAAAAAAAAAAAGGAGAAAAAAAAGAGGGAGATCACATCATGAACCGAGAGAAAGTCTCTATTTTGTTTGCTCTTTGTATTTGGCTACTGAATCCCAGACTGTGAGGTATAGTGCTGCAGGGAAAAGAGTGAGAATTGAAAAAAAAGAAATGGAAAAAACCTCCATGCTCACGCTCGTGCACGTGGGGAAGAGCTCCACTCTGCAGCTGCACACGCTTCACTGAGCCAGCATCCCTCTCTAACCAAGATCTGACTTTTTTTTTTTCAGATGTGGATTACCCAGCAATATTGCCTGCCTCCCTGTTTGTTTGTTCACTTTGAAGTCTTTTTGATCATAAAAAGAAAAAAATCCAGTCTGTCTGTCACGTAGAAGTGATGGTGCTCTGTTGAACTATTAACCAGGACTACATGTTTAACATTAAATCTTTATACAGTACATGATGTTCTTTCCTCTTATAGAAGTGAGAAATGTCTTATCAGAGTTGACAACGCTGTACACAGACTGTGGACAACATGCATGATCTCTCTGAGCCGAGTCAAACCCGGTTGTAGCTATTTTATAATCCAGAACAGAACTACAGCCCATGTGCTCACTGACTACTGATTCTGTTTCAAAGGTTTTGATTTATTTGATTCACCTTTTAAAAAACAAAACTAAAAACATCATTGCCTGCAGCACTTTAGGCTGTCCCTGCCCCAACATGACAAACCTCATAAACTATTCAGCAACAATTAAGCAAAGCCCACTTGCCCAAAGCAAAACAGGGATCAGCTGAACATCACTGTAAACTAGACATCTGATTTGCCTCGCAGCGGCTTGCAGTGGGCTCTACTCATGTCCTTGCAGAGCAAGTATGTTTTAAATTGCCTTTGTGTGCAGAGGCTGAAGAAAGAAAAAATGGACTCAGATAACCTCTAAAAATTGCAAAGGAAAATCCAAGGCACTTTCTTTTAAACTGTTCAAATGTCTTTATTGTCAAAACAAACTCCAACACATTTTGGCATCAAGCCTTCGCAAAGGGAGTCGTACAGTCTGACAAAGGCTTGATGCTAAAACAAATAGTTGAGGTCTAACGTGACCATGCCGAGACAATAAAGGCATTTTAATAGATTTGAGGAGCTATATGTAAGAATTTTAGTTTAAAGGAGACCTATTATGCTTTTTCCTTTCCTTCAGGGTGTGCGTGAAAGTTAAAAAGGTCACTGTCTACACCAACAGAAGCTCCTCTCTCCGACAGAAAACACTGCTCCGGAAACGCCTCGTCAGTAGTCCCGCCTTTTTCTGTGACTTTATGACATCATACTACAAAATTTACATAATTCATGCCTAGCGGCCGGTGGCTCAGGTGTGTGTGAGCTGACCAATCAGAGCAGACTGTGGGGCCTTAAAGAGGCAGGAGCTAAAGCACAGTATACAGTGCTGCAGCAGTGGATAATATGAGAAAACTGATGTGTTTTTTTGAGCATTAAAGCATGTAAAGTCTAAGTGATTGAAGTGTAGGTAAAACGAAACTTATCGATGTTGCTTTCCGCTGCTGGTGAGTTAACGTACATTAAGCACCTTTAAAACGGAGCGCCTTGGCATTTTCTTGAGATCTTTATGTCTACATATATCCCTATCCAAAGAGCACCTCTAACAAACCCACATTTGAGTCCAGGATGTGCTCCTACCCTTATATTTTTTTGATTAACTCAGATAACCTCTGTTCAAAAATCAATCCAGACATTATGGAAAGACAAATCAAAACACACAAAAGAAAGTACTATAACAAATATGCTGCATTTGCTGAGCCGCCTTTTCTTCTGACTGTAAGATGGAGAAGCAGCAGCAGCAGCGTTGGTGTGATTAGCAAAGCCAGGTAGGCCACAAGTGGTCTTCCAACATTCGAATCATCCTACTCCTTGTGCACAAAATCCCCCGATAAGCCAGTCATAGCGTAGGCTGCGTAGGATAAGCACGCACACACACACACATGCCCACACAGAGCTCTCCCACTCATTCATCTCATTACATACAAATCATGTCTCTCATGGCTCGGCTATTTGCACCCCACAGTGTTTCAAGTTTCTGGTAAAACACACACACTGCCACCTCGAAAGGTTTTTTTTTTTAATATATCAGGCACTTTCGAGAGTTGTTGAAAATCAGTAAGTCAGACATGTCTAAGAGCATTTCAAGGGTCTGCAAGCTGAAAACCAAGAGAAGTGGTAAAATGTAAAGGCTCGTTGGGCTTACAGGTGTTATTGGCAGGTTTTCAGCTCAGGGTCTCACTCGAGCAGTTCCCATTGCTGTCATTCCTGCTGTTCGCTGCACTCACGGTTATGAAATGAAAAGGCACTAACTGGGGCAAATGGCAGGTGATAGGAGATAAGGCACTGTAGGGTGTCCGATTCAGGCAGTGTTTTCTTACATTGTCCTCCTCCTCAGGACACATGGCCAAAATAGCAGATGGAGAAATATCGCTGACTTTAACAGGATGATTATGAGTGGCTTGTGCGGAGACCTGCTTTGGCCCAGAGTGGCTCCCATCCAAAAACATTTGTACAGTCTCACCTCTGATATATCAGGTGCAACCGTGTCATTGTTTTTGATGAACCAATGTCTTGCTCCCCACTCTGAAACGGCTTTGTTAATTTACCAGTAATTGTGCACAAAAATTGCAATTCTGAAACCTTTCAGTCAGATTTTCAACCTAATTCACCCAATATTGAAACTAAATGTATAGTCTTATAATAAAAACATTGCATTGAACGGGCCTAGAGAGGATGAACATTAAAATCATTGTTGTGTTTCTTTACCTTAAAATAAATATGTATATCTACAGAGGGAGTGGGTCCTCTTCCAGAGTCTGCCAAGTTGCTACAGTAGCCCAGAAGGGACAAACCAAACACCGGCTCTGGAAAGGGCCTTTCAAGCTATTCCCGTTTTTCGCAGCGACCACAGGTGAGGGTAAGATGAAGGTTGTTCAGTTGGTTGCAATCAGCAACCACATTGCTAGATGCCACTAAATCCTACACAGTGGTCCTTTAATTATGGTTCACTGCAAATATACTATGTTTGAAGAATAGCAAGTAGTCACAAAGTGAGAAAAAATAAATCATGTATAGAATTTTAAACATTTTAATGAATCAAGATGCATTGATAATAGCGATGCATCTGAATAAATACAAATCACATTTACCTTCCATTTTTAAGTGTCATTACGACAGTATTTCTTGAAATCTGTGTAATGATAGCCGATAAATATCAAAGATAACACAAAGTCAAATTGCTTTCATAGACTTCACAAGCATGGCTTGTTGTTGTGTGATAAACACAGGAAAAAAAGATGAAGAACAACTGCAGCACACAACACATGTTCTACAAGAGAAGGGGAAAAGGCAAATCTAGTCTAACAAATCATAGACCGATTATCCATCTTTGCTCACTACATCTCAGCCTTAATCACCCTAAGGTGTGCATAAACTACAGGCTAGGAACTTCTTTTTAACACATTGGTCATCTTATTAGCATTGGCCAAGAGAAGCATGTAATTATAAGTAATCTGTATTGGCTGAAAAATTATCCATCTTGTGCTCCTAATGGATAATCATTTTATGATCGTGCCTTGAGATTCCAATCGCTACATGAGCTGCATGAGGTTTGTCCCCAAAATCCCACCAACCTGGTGCCTTATAAACCTCCCACATCTTTGTGGATCGAGTCAGAAGGTAAAACGTGTTCCTTCTGCTGCCGCCCGAGCAGCTGGGATTCTTATCAGCACAAATGAAGATTGCTCTGACATTTACAACACATACTTAAGTCACCCTGCATTCACATTTGCATTTCTAAAGTCACTGTGTACACTCACCTATTTCACACGCTGATGCTGAACCCTGAGTTTCTGCTGGATTACTGCGACCTTTAGGAGTGTGGCACACAACGAATTACCACTGCGAGGTACTTCTGCGACCACTGTGCTCCACATCAGTTTCAGACCCATGTATAGGGAGGACACAGTGACACATGAGGGCAACAATATTTGTGGAACATATACTTTCGTTGTTTGTGCCGGAGAAACAGCACGTTACAGCCGCCTAATGATTATTGACAATATTCAAGGTCTTTTGAAGGTCTTTTACACAAATGTTGCACATTAATGAGGGAACATTAACGACTATTCTGGCACACTTTGGTCCATTTATGCATGCCTCAACATGTATAATTCAAAATACATCTACAATGTGCTCCTCTGGTAATTGCAGATCTTGCCAATTACTGTTCTCACATAATGATGATGAAATGACTTTGCTACGGGCTTCTTGAGACGAAGCAAAAGATAAATGGCACACAAACATATGTAAACATGTTTGCTCTCTGTCCTCAAATTGCATGTTTATCCATGTGGAACATCCAGCACAGATACAGATAAATAGTTGGTGATTAACATGGCTTGAGACCGCGCTCTCTGTGCCAACAAGAGAGGAGTAACTGTTTGGCTCCTAACTTTATTTATTTTGCACGGTACCATGCAAATGGCTTTGAAAGGTTCAATGAGAAGAAAACAGAAGGGAAATGAACAAAGATGAGTTGCCCCAAGGAAATCATTACCACACATCATTACTCTTGACTACACACTGCAATGAAGACTGGATGCTGTAAGACGCTTACAGTCCAGAAGGAATAGCATTTAGAGGGAGCGTTTGATTTGAGTTTTTTCTGGTTAATTTGGCCGTATACATCCCAGACATCCTTCGGTCAGACGAGGGACACGCATGTTATGATCCTTTAAAGTGTGGAGCACCCAGCGAGACAACAACGTCTGACAGTGAGGCTGCAGTAGAGGGAGCTCCCGAATAAAGCACCAAGAAGTCAACGGTCGTTTGTAGGGCAAAATAATCTGCTCTTTCCTCAGTGGGTGCAGGGGATGTCGGTCCGTTTAGATTTTGCCTCTGCATCAAGTGCATCACATAAAAAAACAGAAAGTTACGATGAGACAAAATAAAGGAGACATATCCAAAGGAGAGCGGGCAATCTGTATGCCTTTATGATATCTATTCAGAAAGAGTGTGAGCTGAAAAAGTCTAATGGGATTCAAGTCTGTTTTTTTCTCCCTCCCTCTCTTTACTGGTCCAGCCTACGAGAAAAGAGCCAGAGAAGACAGAAGACAAAGGGGGATGACATCTAACAATGTCCAAGGGAGGATTTGTACCCAGGACATCGCTGGTAAATGGCATGCCCTTTAATCAAGGAGCCACCCGAGAGAATCCCTACACCTTTCAACCTATTTATAACTCAACACTGTGACTGACTCAAGTGCATGAAAAAGTTGATTTGATGTGTAAGAAATGCAGAGTTTAAGTTCAAGTCTACAGGAACTGGTGACATGATATTAATTTGAAATTGAACCAACAAAATGATGAATTCATGTGAATATACAATACAAACACAATACAGAAGAGGTTGTTCAAGTCGTTAAATCAATTTGACCTACATTAGTGGGGGACACTTTAAAGGATAAGTTCACCCAAAAATGAAGATTCGGTCGTTTTCTTATCACCCTCAAACATTTCTGGAGCTTCACAGCAAATCAGCGTTGCAGCATTCTCCTAAATAACTGAAGTAGGTGGGGACTTGTTATAAAACATAAGAAACAATGAAAAAAAAGAACATTAAATGGCTCCATATACCTTGTCCAGTGTGATCAAAGTCTCCTGAAGCTTGAGATCCCAAACTGATTTGAAAAGATTGTTATTTACATCTTCGATGCACCGTCATTGTGCACCCACTTCAGCCCTTCAGGGTGCTTGCTAACGCTTTTAGCTTAGCTGCTACAGTGAAGTTTCAAATTTAAAAAGGGTGTAAATAACGTCTTTTCCAATCAATTTGGGATCTCAGGGCATCAGAAGACTTGCTGTGTGGAGCCATTTCATGTTAATTTGATTTGGTTGTTTTTTTTTTAGTTTGTCCAACAAGTCCTCATCTACTTCAGTTGTTTAGGAGAATGCTGCTAAGCTGTTGTGCTGTGAAGCTCCAGAAAGGTTTTGCGGACTATGAAACTTCACCTGACTTTCCATCTGTATGAGGATAGGTAGATAATGACTGAATTTTCATTTTAGGCAGGACTTATCCTTTAAGATTAAAGGGGAACACCACAAATGTCCACAGTTTCTGTGAAAACAACCGTATGATGACATCTGTTGCTCTCTGAGGAGCTTTGTCAAGTCTCAGAAAATAACCCTGATGATGTCAGACTGATGTCACCGATACAAACTAGGAGAAACGTTTACGAGGAAGGGAGTGTCTAAGTCACAAGATCTTTGATGACATTTTGAGCGGTCTTTTGTAATCTGTTTCTTACAAGTCTTCCAATGTTGTGGAGGTGTAGTAAAATCCAGGATTAGCCATTTTTCAGCCTTACTGCGTCCCTTACTAAAGAGTGTTATACATTTTGTTCACAAGGAATTTTAAAAGCAAGATACAACAAAGAAAATACCAAAGAGCCATCTGGCACTTTATCAATAGATTTAACAGCCTGCTGATTTTAACATAATGTCATAACACTCAACCAACGCCTCCATAATATATACAATTTCAAGATACCAGCCTCCAACTTCTACGCACATGAAAAGAAATAGTACAAACTTTACTCAAATTCACAGAGTGTCAGCTGGACGGCTTCCCAGCGCGTCACAGATGTAAACAGACACACACATGATTAGCATGATTGGCAGTATAGATTTTAAAACACAGACCAGTTGTGTTGTCATTTCTTAAAAGACAACACAGATGTTGGGCTGAAACTAACACCTGATGATTATGTCTTACTTTTTTGATTAATCATTCGGTCCACGAAAGGTCAATCGCAACTTTGCAAAGCCTGACGTGACGTCCTCAAATGTCTTGTCTTGTCTGACCAAAAGTCCAAAACATAAGTTATTCATTTTACAATCATATTATAAAAAAGAGAAGCAGCAAATCCTCCCATTTCAGAGGCTGGGACATTAGAATCTTGTTCATCTTTTCTCTATTTCTGCTTAAAAACTGACTGACACTATTATTTGATTATCAGAACAGTTGCTGATTAACTGTCTCGATTAATTGACTAATCCATTCAGCTCTAGTGGGCTGTTCAATCACTTTTATTAGTGTTATTTACTCAGCATGAAAGTACAGGAGGAAGTGAAGCAGAGTGATGGGAGAGAAAACTGTGGCAAGATTCAATCCAAAAGCACAAGAGACAAACTTTAACTGCCTCTGAGCTAAAAATGTCATCTTTTCTACCCGGAGTAAACAAAGCAGACTACTCCTTCGACTAAATAACCCGAAATTTCTCCATTGTGATGATCAGAAGAATCGGCCAGAAGCAGTTTTATAAATCCTTCATTTCTCTACTGATAGCAGTCACTCACACTGCTCGTGTGCTGCAGTAGAAACAGTCGTCCTCCGTCATTTCTGATGCCATCTCTCTCTGACTGAGCCGAGAGATTCAAGATGGTGAAACCACAGATGGAGGAAGCACATGCTCTCCCTTTAAGAATAAATAACAATGCACACTAAAGCCAGCTAAACACAACTACGGCAGTATTGATTTAGAAATACCTGCCCGACTGGCCGGTGGCAGCCGTTTATATTACTTTTACTAACCTATTGACCCGCTGCTGCTCAAACTCAAGGGAAACAACCTGTTTGGCTGCTCCATGAAATCCACAGAAAAAAGAAAAAAAATCCATTACTGCTCACCCAGACAGGGGTATCCACTCGACTAGAGAAATGGGCTTAAAATGTCAGCATCTGCCACGTCTGTCGCACATCCATCAGTCCCTTTCTCCTCTCTGGCCCTGTGTGGGCCTTCCCTCGCCCTCTCAGTGCATTCGTGTATTCAGTCTTCCCTTCTGGAATCAGACGCTGCCGGTCAGAGCATCTGAATCATCCACTTCCTGGAGAAAAGCTCAGATTTAGTCAGAATCCTTTCTCTCTTAGTAAAAACACTCAATAATATCTCAACCACGAGCTCTGCCCTATTTCATTAACTCTTAACTAAAGTCTGTGTATTTTGATTATTCTACAGGCAGCACATTCTGATTTATTCTCAAGGATTAAAGGTTTGCAATGAAGCATATTCCATTAATTTCCACGCTGCCACACACATCACATTTCTGCTCTGAATTTGGGATCACCAGGTGAGCGCCGACAGTTAGCGGCAGCTTGTGCGAGCCCCTGGTTTCCTTCTGCATTCAAGGCACGCTGCACGGTATGTGTGGCTCACAGCCTGCACTCAATGACCCCCAAGTCACAGCTGCTCTCACCCATCCCTGCTTTCCTCTATCTGTACCAACATAAAACCAAACAGCACAAGGGATGTCTCAGATCATGTTTATCTTCATCTGTAGCCTGAGGAGGACTTAAAGCCATGCACAGGAAGATTTTTGTCATGTTCAGCTCCAAGGTCAAGCAAAACTGGCTGGTGATTAGTTTCAGTTTTGATTTCAGCTCAATTTCAGGCAGATAGTAAAGTCAAATCATGATCTCTATATTCAAATGTCTGTAATATTCATCAGGATTTGCAGTTTTCTGATAATTGCGCCCAATCCTTTCCCATGCTCCGGCTGTATTTGTTTTGTAACAGATAGCCTCATAACTGACATGACTGCTTCTGTCAAAATAAAATGTCCACTCAGTATTGATGGAACATCTCCTGCCAAGTCAAACAGCCTCCCCTGATTCATCCAAGTCCTATTGGAAGAGGCATTAAAGCCAGTCGGGTAAAGAAACAACTAACATTTCAGCAGCTTAATAAAGACTGTTTATTGAAAATGCCATAAGCATGTGGTGGAGAGGTGAGGGAGAAATCTCTCAGTGTGAGTGATGCTCGTTTTGAGTGGCTGTCACGCCCGGAAAAAAAGGGGGGGGGAGGAGGAGGAGGAGGAGGAGGAGGGTGGTGGGGAGGGTAAAAAAAATCAGTGTTGACTACCTTTAATTTCACAACCTCTGGGCCCTTATGGATGGTCTCGTAAATGATGGGATACTGCGGCAGTTTATTGGGTCTGATCTGATGGGTTTTCCTTTAAAAAAACACACACACACATCAGATGAACTGGCTCCCCTCATCCAGACGCCTGCCTCTCCCGCACCTCAAAGACGCGCCAACACATCCTCACCTGGCTGCGCGCACACACACACACACACGCCACCAGTGTATTCACCGCCCATTCACACACACACGCACACTGCTGCACACTTATTATCCGTAAACATGCAGATGTTTTCCATCACGGCCTTGCAGAAGGAGCCTGACTCCGCCGCTTGTAGATGTGATGCTGATGGTGTAGGCATTTGATTAACAACGCCGTGCATGCTCGGGTCCAGCATCACCAGTCAGCTGATGGAGGCTTGTTTTTTTTTTTTTCTGGGTGAAATATTTATAAGCTCTTGTCACGACTGAACTCAAACACGGGCTTGTTTTGGGGGGGGGGGTTCACGCCGCGCGTCCTGCTTCCATATCTCCCACGTCTCCTTTTGTGTTTTGTGGGCTAAAACACAGGCCCTTCACTCACCGTCACGGGCTGCGAGGCTTCAAGGTTGAACAATTTGGCTTGTGGACGCACGGCAGCTCACTGTCAACCTTGTATTTCTTGAGATTTGCACGCGTAAAAATGCCACCAGGCCGACCCCGACGTCTCCTCCGCAGTACAGCACCATATTTTCTGCTGCTAATTAGGCAGACAGTGCATTTACGGCTGTGACAGCTGGGTGATGTAAGCGACTGATGCGATGATTTATGGAGCAGAAACATAATATTAGGCTGGTATGAAGGTGTGAAACCTACCTTAGTAACTGGGTAGCCTATGGCTGGCGCAGAGGCAGACTGTGCCGATATCCAGTTGCCCAGGCTCGTAAAAATCAGACAACAACAACACCACGCCGGTTGTTGATGACACAGCTGTCTTGGTAGACGGCAGCGGAGAGGGGAAAAAAACAAAAAAAAACGCTTTCCCAGATGTGTCAATTGACGTGGAGATGAAAAATCAGATATTCAGACGCATTTCACCGGGATGACGCCTTTTCTTGACGCGAAAGGTCTTCCATTTTTATGATAAACAGCGCACTGTACTACCGATGCTCGGTGCGTGGAGCTGGCCGGGCTGAGATCTGATTGAAAACCATGATGCAATTCAATGCGACGTTACAAAATGTTCCTCTGCAAACACTCAGGTGAAACGCCATCCTCGCGTGTGTGTCCAGAAAGCCTCCCACACGACCCCCGCGAAAAGACAAACATGCTCTCGGTTCAGTTGAGGCATGAGGCGGGCGGGAGAGGAGAGGGAAAAACGTCAACAGAGAAAATGCGCAGATATCGGCGCGCTGGGCATCCTCAGTGTGTGTTTGCATCCATATTAATATTCAGACAGGACTTCCTGAGAGCAGAGCAGCGGCTGTTTTTAGGAGAGGGGAGAAAAAAAACGCATCCGAGGTGGCTTTGAGTCCGGCTGCTTTTTTTGTTTTTTGGCTGTTATCAGTGGAGCGAAATGAGATTTCCCTTCAACACTCATAAGAGCAGAAGATTCAGCGGCAGGCTCATTAAATGTCCTGGATGGCTTCTTCATAAAGTGGCGGGCGATTTGCTTAATTTATTATTTTTTTCATTTTTTTTTTCAACTTTAATAACCCGGGACTAGTATTTTTGATTTAATGGACAAAGGCAAAACTGTATGGGGGATATTATAGGCGCGTTATGGTGATGTAATAGGGGATGAAATACTATTAAGTATAAAATGCGCTCGAAATAAACCCATGAGCACCACAGACATAAAGTAGGCTAAGCCCTCATAGGAATATTGGTATGACATCTAGTTTGGAGTGTATCTGGATGACCAGTCATTTCAATTACAGCCAAGGGGAAGAAACACAATCACATCTGAATGATGAGTGTTCACTGTCTATGTGGAGAAAAAAAAACACTGCCTTACTTAGTTTTATTTTTAAAATGGTAAATTGTAACTTAAATATACATATTATGTGGTGTTTTTTTGGGAGGGGGAAAGGTGTCACATGACCAATAGACAACACATGGCCTGTGTGAAGCTGACACGCCCCCTAAAGTCTATGGGAGATTGTATAGGTGAGGACAGCTGAGAGAGTGAAACCTTGACTTTAAAGGGGAACTCCGCCAATTTGACACATTTTGTGTGTACAGGTCTTGGGGAGTACTGCTGCATATGTGAAAAAAGTAGTATAAAGCCTTTTGGTAATGTGATTGATAGCCTCCAGTGATGTCACTCAGTGGCTAAGCTGCATTGTGTAGTTGCCAGGTTTTGACATGCAGTCCACTGGTCTCCCGTTGGACTCCTATGTACTACATTGGACTGATTATAGGCTGTTTAAAAACAAATGATCAAAATCAATACAGCAGAACCAGAGAAAATCGCAGTTTTGCCCCTGGTGCCTACATTACCCATGATGCAACGTAGCCACTGACTGACATCACTGAAGGCAATTAAACGATATGTTCACCCAGAAATGAAATTTATCTGAAAAAAAGCTACAGATGGAAAGTCAGGTGAAGTTTCGTAGTCCACAAAACATTTTGTGGAGCTTCACAGCAAAACAGCGTCGCAGCATTCTCCTAAACACCTGAAGTAGATGGGGACTGCTGAAAAATGGCTCCATACAGTGTGTCCATCACAATCTAAGTCTCCAGAAGCCCTGAAATCCCAAATTGACATTAAAAGACATTATTTACACTCTGTTTTTAAGCCTAAATCTTCACTGTAGCTGCTAAGCTAAAAGCATTAGCGTGCATGCCACCTGAAGTGGGTGCACAATCTCAACTGTGCGTCGAGGGTTGTAAATAGTGCCTTTAAAATCTAAACCAATGAAAAAGAGGTAATAGTGTGCTCCAGAAAACACAGACCGGTTTTGACCTTGAAAGTCTTATAAAGATTTTCAAGGTCGAAACCGTCCCTGTGTTGTTGTTCTGTAGCCATGTTTTGAATAAAGGCTTTTAAACTTGATTCAAGTGTTTTTGTTCCTGCTCTACGCATGAGCGCCTGAAGTTTGTTTTTTCCTTTAAAATCAATTTAGGATCTCGGGGCTTCCAAGGATTATGGCGGACGAGCTATATGGAGCCATTTTATATATTTCTTCCGCTGTGTTTTAAAGTTTAAAAGCAAGTCCATATCTACTTCAGCTGTCCAGCAGAATACAGCAACGCTGCTCTGCTGTGAAGTTCCAGAAATGATATGTGGACTACAAAACTTTACCTGACTTTCCATTGGCATGAGGGTGAGTAGATAGTGACTGACTATTTTTTGGGTGAATTTATCCTTTAATCAGATTATATGCAGCTTCATCTGGAGGCACAAATGTCTTTAAACTACTCACATATGCAGAAGTACTCCCCAAGACCTGTAAACATACTTTAATGTGTAAAATCGGAGGAGTTGCCCTTTCAGGAGGAGATAACCTCTCAAGACACAAAGGCCTCTAATTATGCACGTTAGTATCAGAGGAATCTTTGGACTGTCACTGCCACAAGTAAAGAATGCATGCAGCAGTGTGCAGAGGTCAATGACAGTTAAATCCAAAGTCTACATCTAAATGTTTTAGTGATTGATTCACCTTCCTTCACAGATGGGTCAAAGTAATTAAGAGCAGATAACTGGGTTTATCATATTTGACCACTACTGCAGTGGTGTGTGGTGCAGCAAGTGCTGTTGGGGCCCAGTGCTTCAACACTGGTCGGACCCACCTGGGGAAAGCAGCCACTAGGAAATATGAAATACATAATAATCAACTAATGAACATGCTAATGCTGTATACACTGTATTCAGTGGTGGAAATAGCCATTTTACTGGTGTAAAGATTCTCTATAAACAAATCCTAAACAAGTGCATTTCATGCATTGAATAATGCATTTCTCTTAAAATCAAGAGCTAAATGCTAAAGTGTTTTTCTTTTTGGTTTTACTTGTCACCATCATGGTTATAACCTATAAAAAGTTCTCACTAAAGTTACTTAAAGTGACAAAGATGGCAGAGATCTACTGATTATTTACACTTGATTTCATTTCCATTTAAACTTCTGAATTTTAAATTTCACTTTTTCCTTCCATTCTCTTTACATTTTCAAATGATCATTTTAAATTTTAACTATGGCCTGAGTATTACAAGTTTACTTACTGCTGTTCGTTTTGTTTCCCTTGTTAGGGCGGGATACCTTATGCTAAACTTTATTATGGTTCACAAAGGTCAGTGATATCACATAACACCCAGCAAAGCTCCACCCAAATTGAGCCTGACTAGAGAGCTAATTAACAGAGTAAATGAAAACACATGTGCAGGTGTGCGGGCCCTTGAACAAAATAGGCCCTTCCTCTTTCTTTTGACCTGTCAAGCACAGGTGACAATAATAACATTGAGAAAAGGCTCCAGTAAGCTGTGTCAGTATGCATGCACAATACCAAAACTATCATGCAGCTGCTGCTGCTGCTGCTGTTTCCTCGCTCTGTTTTGCATTAAAAGCCCTCTGTTGGTTCAGGCTGCAGAATTCACTTCCAGGATGGATTAAATTGTGAAACATCTGCAGGAAGTGGTGAGTTTCACTAACAGCAGGTTAACAGAGAGAAGCATATAGAATTGATTGAGTTCAGATTGACTGAAATTGATCAGTGAGCAAGAACAATATTACTGTTTAAGTGAAACATGTTGTTCTGTTGAAACTAGAGTGTGTATAATATCAGCACAGTTTAAACAACTTATAGGAAATCCAAGAAAGTTTGTGACATGGTTGTCATGTTGTTCCAGGTCCCTTTAAGCTGAACAACATGAGCAGGACAGAGTGACACGTAACCTTTTCGACCACTAGAGTGACCAAAAGCAAAAGAGACACCTCGCACGTTACAGTGATCCGATCATGACATCATTACATGTCCTCCAGAGGACGCTACGAAGATCCAATACACAACAGTTCCAACTATAAAACTTTGTCATGTTTATCTCTGGCATCGCTTGCCTGTGTGTCAAAGTATCGAGGGGAGTGGATTTGTTATCAGCAGCTTTACATGATCTGGTCAAAGTGCATCCTGCATTTCGTGCTTTTCCTGCACTGGTGAATCTACATCTTTTTAATTTAACTGTGGAATAAACTCTAACAAGGTAAAGTATAATGCTTTATGCTCAGGAGTATAACCATAAACCTTGTCTTATGTTGTTTTAATGACTTTTACCCAAAGGTGTTCTTTGGTCTTACAACCTTGGCGGATAACTTTTATATTGAGCGAATTAAAAATCCTCTTGTCTTGGTTTGCCTGTGAGCCTGTTCACGAGTAAGTCATTTCATCATGCTGCCGCTGCATGCTTTGCAAGTTTTTAAGTTTATTACTGCCCTAAAGGAAGATTAACATCACAAGCTGTAGTGCTGATTATTCAGGGAATCTGATCTCTATCATAAAGACATCTATCATGAATGTATTTCAGATAAAGCAACTTTTGTCATTTCTTTAGGCATTAACTACATAACCTTTACACCCATGACCTTTTACTGAATTAAAGTTAAAAATGTTATTGATTGCTAAGACCTGATATTATGGCCTCCAGGTTGCAGGGATGACTAAAGAGAAAACTCGGTGGAAGGAGTTTTTAGAGACAATAAGTGTTCTGCAATGGGTGCTAAGCTTTCTCCTCTTAGGTAAGATCCCACTACACTCACCCTTCATGAACTTGTATATCAGATAATGTTATAGTGATACTGCTACAGTTGCATTAGTTCACCTGTTTATTCACTGTGAAACAACACTGTATTCACTGATATCTGAGCTAATTTAAGGATCTCTTGTTCCCCCGATATGTGGACACATCCAACTTCAGGACTGTCTTGTATTATCTTGATGGTGTATCTTATGTTTACCTCGCTGTGGCCACTCTCCACTCTCTACTTCATATGGCTGGTGATGGACTGGGAAACCCCTGAGAGAGGTAAAGGAAATGACATCATTCAAGTATCCCTGAAAATGGAAGAATCCTGTACATATACAGGATTAGCAGGTTATGGACTGAGTTCACACTGGAGGAGTGACAAAATAGAGTAAAGGAGTTTACTGAAAAAAGTCAGCATGTACACTAAATGACACATTGCATTGTGGGACATTAGTGCCCATCAACAGCACACTCGAGGGTTTATTGGTGTACATACTGACTGTCACTTTATTAGCGTGAACACACTTCATACACAAAGCCTGATTAGATTATTTGTGTAGTGTAGAGTTAATCATAGAGTGTATACAGTTAGTATAGGTAAACAGTCTGTGTCTCTAAGATGTATAATGTCTCCATCAGGAGGCAGGAGGACAACATTTGTGAGGAAGTGGAGAGTATGGGAGCACTTCAGAGATTTTTTTCCAATCAAAGTAAGTTTAACCTTTTTCTTATCTACAATGTCTGGATGACATGTGGTGTTCTGATCATCATCTGATTTGATAAAATTAGGTTGGAACTCATTGATGTGAGTGATTCAATGTGGCTGGACGGTAGCAGAACAAAACTAAATGGTTTGTGTGGAATGATAAGTACTAACTAAAAATCAGATGGCAATTATTTTGACAGCTATTACGATTGCAGTACGATTCACGATTAGTGGGAATCATCATTTTCGCATCACAATTTTAATTTTCACTGGAAAAACTGTTAAAATCATGATGATGTGACATTTTTTCCAAACAAACATGTATTCTTACATCCGGAGAACAAGCTTTGTCTGCCAGGGTATCCCTGCAGCGCTACAGTGCTTCATTACAATGCTATTTTTCACACATTTTACCTTTTTATCAAAAAAATGGCAGCGTCATGCGATTTGGATATTGCAATGAGCCATATTGCAATTTTGGTTATATTTTGATTAATTGTGCCGCCATATTTTGTGTACAGTTTATCCAGAGCAACACTTACATTCTCTCAAATCTTTTCAAACTTAATGAAGCCATTACATTAATTAAGCATAAAACCCTGTACTTGTTGATTCCTATGTAGTCCTCAGGTAATGGGACGTTTAAAACTTGATATTTCTGGTATCATCTGCTGAGATTCTTTATTAAAGATTATTATTATTATTATTATTATTATTAATTGCATTAAAGATTTAGATATAAAACATCTACAAGATAAAAAGCAAGAGCATTTTATTTTGGAGGCCTTTAATCAGACCACTTCCACCAGTTACCCAGTCAAATGTCTACAAGAACCAGTAAACACAAGTCTTTTTTTTCCCAAACTTCTCATCCAATGAGATAATATAGTCAAAGTGGGTTTTTACTTTACTGTGATCAGCTCTGTTAATCCTCTTGTGAATTTTCTTGCTCAGTTGGTGAAGACAGCCGAGCTGAGTCCAAACAAAAACTACATCTTGGGTTGTCATCCACATGGTATCATGAGTGCTGGAGGCTTTGCCTGCTTCAGCACAGAGAGTTGTGGCTTCACTGACATGTTTCCTGGGATGCGATGCACCCTGGCGATACTGGCAGGACTGTTCAGGGTACCATTCTTTAGGGAATACATACTGAGTGCAGGTATTTATAACATGCTCATCTATTGACGCCAACCATATCTAACACTTAAAGCCACCCTGTTCTTCCTGTGCCTTTAAAGAAAATACTCCTTCAGTTGAACTAAACTGTTGTTACCGTCTTACTTTGTCTGATCAGGTCTTTGTCCAGTCAGTAAACCGAGCCTTGCCCACCTCCTCTCCAAGAGTGGCAAGGGTAATGCAGTGGTGATTGTGATAGGGGGCGCTGCTGAGTCTCTGTCGTCCTCTCCTGGAGCCAACACAGTGGTCATGAAGCATAGAAAGGGATTTGTCAGGATAGCCCTTGAGTTTGGGTGAGAATACTCACAAAAAACACAGATGAAATAACGGTTATCAGTGGCTATCATTGTTCTCACATCTGGCCAGGAGCCCACGACAGCACACACTGATATAACCTCCGATGGTCCTCCACAGGGCTGATCTGGTGCCTGTTTACTCGTTTGGGGAGAATGAGCTCTTCCAGCAGGTGATTTTCTCAGATGGCAGTCTGGGTAGGAGGTTACAGGACCTGTTCAAAAAGATTGTGGGTTTCGCCCCGTGTCTGTTTGTTGGTGAGCGCATGGCAGTCATGCCCTACAGGACTCCCATCACCACTGTCGGTGAGTATTTCACTCTTCTCTATACATGCCTAACTTTGTGCACTGAACCCATTTTATTCAAACACTCTGCTTCTTCTAGTGGGAAGTCCAATCTCAGTGCCAAAGCTTGTTACACCCACCGAGGAGGAGGTCGACCACTATCACAGACTTTACATGGACGCCCTGTCCAAGTTATTCCATGAACACAAGGTCAGCTGTGGACTTCCTGAAAGTCACAAGCTTCGGATTATTTAGATATTTTTTGTCATATCCACATGAACTGTGTAGCTGTGTTTCTTTGCTGCTTCATGTGGGGCTTCAAACCTGCAGGTTTCTTCATTCATACTGAAATTATTCAACATGAATATGTGCCTTTTAAAGGGATAGTTCACCCCAAAATAAAAAATACACATTTATCCTCTTACCTGCAGTGTTAATTATTCATCTTTTGTATCACAGCGAAGATGGAAACGAGTATCTACACATGGACGAGAGGCTAACTAGCCAACATCACAATTAATGTTTACAATCTGAGCTGTTATTAGCTTCTTGGCCAATAGTAGATGCTGCTTCCTTCTGCACAGTGATACGGTTGGCAGGTGCATTCAGTGGAAAGAAAATAGTTCCTACATGAAACTGCTCATAAAAAGGTCTGTGGATTATCTTGAGTATCCTGGTCATGATTTCTGGAAAAAGAACATTACTGTTGAGTTTTTAAATTTATTTTTTGGTGCTTTGAGCACTAGATGCTTATATAATTACATTATATTTGAAAGACAGCTGACGTCTCTGTTGGATATCTCTAAAACTCAGCAACTCACACCAAAACAATCTAGATGAAAAAAATAGCACAACAGGTAAGCGGAAACACATGCATTTTTGTTTTGGGGGCTGTCCCTTTTAAAATGATCATTAAACTGTGATGAGCTTTATGTGGACATGTTGTGTTTTCAAGCAGTGTATACACTATTTTCTTGGTACGTTGTATGTGTATTGAACCCACCTATGATCACACTGCACATAAAGAAGTGTGATAAAAAGGCAGCTGCCCATAAGAATAAATTATTGGTTGTCAAAATGTGTTTGCATTTTCATAAATTGCATAAATATCACCCCGACAAACGTGTGCAGTTTCTTATCTGTGATTTACACACAGTACGACCAGGACCAACTTCAAAATGGTAGCTTTTATATTCTATTTGTTAGTTTTAGTCCTTTAGGGGATAGATACTTTTACTCAAAACATATTAAACATATCAAATAGGCTTTTTCTGATCCCTGTGTATAATGAAGTGGCCAGCAGACAGGCATGTAATTCAATGGTTTACCCACTAGAGGGTGAGCATTTTTCACATCTGCATCAAGAGACAATCAAGAGCATATATACATGTCACAATATCTTGTTGTAAATAAAAAAACTAATTTGTGCCTTTTTAACAACATGCAGTTGTTCAAACAGTATCAGACCGTTTCTGGCTGCTGTGTTTGATACCAGCCTTGATCCAAGGCTCTTAAATGCAAACCTGACCACAGAAGGATATGAGGAGGCATCTGGGATGAATTCCCTCATCTGTATCTTCTCCTTCAAAGTCTGACTGGCTGCTTTTCTGTATCATTTGGCTGCTCTGACCTGCCTCAAGTCACACACAATTAGATTTTATTTAATAAATCATTAAATACATGTGAATGTAGTTAGATCACACCTTTATTGAGGAACCAGTTTACAACAGAAATTTGTTCTAGTTGCACAATAATTACAAAAAATTGTTTAGGGGGAAAAAAAATCAGTTTACTACAGAGAGCAAGCAGAACACGACACAGGCAAAGAGCGGAGACTGAAAGGACCGAATGAACTTTCTAAAAGAAGTCCATATCATCCGGAGCATCCAGGTCACGATATTCAATGATGTTGCGAGGGTCACCGCGTGACATTCTGAGATAGTTGAAGGCGCAAAGAGAAAAACAAGGAAAGAAGAATAGAATAGTTCATAAAGAGGTCCAGAACTCTCCATTAGCAAAAAAAATGACAGCTTATGACAAAAAGAGATCACACGTACAGTGGTCTCACCTGATGTTGCGTGGCTTCCCCAGGTAGCCACCTTGTCCGCGGAAGTTGTCATAGTTGCCTCTCCCTCCTCCGTATTGGTTGGGAGGGTAAGGAGGTCCACCTGTTGAAAAGGAGTTGCCGCAGTTAACACAAGAGTAGTTGTTTTGGCTGACAAACACATTTCAAAGTACAGTCAGAGAACATACCACCATAGCCCATCAGTGGAGGACGAGGCTGTCCGAAGCTCATGGGACCCTGAGGACCCTGAGGAGGAAACGGCATGCTGGGAGAAAGCAAACCTGTAAGACAACAATGTTCATATGATTCCATTATTTAAGCCTCAGTGCAGCACAGTGAACGATTCATTCATTCAGTCTTTGTTTGAGAGTCCTTTATTATGATTATCTGTGTTGATTAGGTAGAAACTTTGTCTCGACCTTGACCTGGGCCTGGAAGAGGAGGAAGCTTCATCTCTGGCAGCGACGGTCTCTTGGCGTCCATCAGGAAATTGTTAAAGAACGACACTTCCTTTTTCACCTCTTCAATTTTGTCCCCGTGTTTGTTCAGGATGTGTTTCCGTACAAATTCTGGTCCCTTGAAATTAATTGGAAATGCAGAAGGTCTTGGCATCACAATAAGAATCCAGTAGCAAAACAGTGAGTGACAATGCAGAAATGCAGCTAACGGACGTTGGAAAATCACATCACAACATCTCAAAGAGTTGTACAATCTCGAATAATTTGTTTTACAAGCCCTCACCTTAAATTTCTTGCCACTTAGAGGGCAGAGCCATTTGTCCTTTCCCAGCTCTTGAGTGTTGGCTGACACAAACTTCTCCACCTCCTCCTCAGGGTCCTTGCGTCCCATCTTCCCTGCCTCATCCTCAGACAGGATTTCTTTTAAACTAAACAAAGGACTCAGCTTCTCCTCCATCATCTTCTGCCATTGTTGCACTGTTTAAAGTTACAGATGTGACAATGGTTATAAGAATGATTTAGAGCCATAGTTTACAAAGAACCACAGATATTCCATATACTTTTTTAGATAAACAGAAATTAGACAATACTACATCAAAATACATTATCAAAAAATATATGTGCAAGTGTAACATACAAAAATTTAGGGTGTGCAAAAGAATCTGTTTACGTTGTTATGAAACTGTGCTGTTAGAGCCTTTAGGGTAAAATAATGTGTAAGAAAACTGTAGTTCAATCACAGCAAATGTTTAACTAGAAGGGATAAAATGGTTAAAAGATGCTTTTAAAGTCCAGCACACAATGGAAGTAAATATTTACATTTCTCTCATCCACTCCTCGATGTTATACAACACAAACAAGACACACTGACCTTCTCCATGTGTGATGCGGTTTGGAGGGATGGGTCCACGTACATGGATCATGCCACAGCGATTGGGCATTTCATCCTCACTGGGGTATTCACAGGTGTTGTAATAGTCGATTGAATGCACAATACGTAAATACAGGACAAGACGATCCAAAACCTGGAACAAGGGGGACAGCAAAACAAAAAGTTTTCAAAGACTGAATGCAAAGAGTTTATTTACTAAACTAGCAGGTTTTAGAAGCTATCTCAATGACAGACAGTACATCAAGGACACAAATCATATCTGCTTTCAAATGAGGGCAGAGAATAAAGGGATGAAATACAATACATTGTTTTAAAAGGGAATTGTGCAGTATTTGTACTTATAACTAACCTTGGCTAGTTTGTCATCCCTCTCCACAGTTGTCTCTGCAGGGTTTCCCTCCTTGGCGCTGTCCTCAGCTTCCATCCCACTCCCAGAGCCCAGGAGCTCCTCCTCCTCAGCACTCACCTCTTCTATCAGGTAATCTGTGATATTCTTCAAGATGGGGTTCTGAGCTGGCAACTTTTGAAATCACAAACAACACATCAATGAATAAATTATATTATAGCAAGACCATCTGAGAACAATCTGTTTAAATTGTACACACACATGCAAATGCATGAACTTGACAATCAGCGCTGTACCTCTGTGCTCTGCCCCTCTTCCTGGAACTTGATGCTCCACAGGTCTCCTTTGTCGTCCAAGGCATGAATGAGCTTGGCAGCCAGCTTGATGTCATTGCGGAGCACCTGCTTGTGCTGAGTGATGCCATTAACATTACGCACCCTCCGGGCCAAGTCCCTGTTCACCCCTGGTGCCAGTTCACAGTCTCGCAGCTGTGAGGGGTAGAGAGTAAAACAGGGTTTTAATGGCCTCAGCTGCCATTTAGGAGATTATACAAGTAATAAAAACAGGTGCAAAGGACTATCCAAGGTTCCCCCAAGTCCAACATGTTGAGATGAGTTTAGATGTTTTTCAGCTAGTGACAAGAACAGTGACCTTATCATAATAAAATGAAACAGAGGAGAAATACAAAATTAGTGTAAAGCCATGCATCTTGTATGAGAACAGAGTCTAATGCCAGCAACACATTATGCAGTACACTTGGACTGCACCTAACGACTTTTTTGTTTATTGATTTATCCGTCCATTCTTTCCATGATTGTTTAAATCTATAAAATGTGTTACACATTCTTTGCTACATATTACAATCGCCATAAACAGGAGTGTCAATAGCTGAGACTGGCACACTTACTCGAATATTCTGAAGGTTCCAGCAAACTTCTTTGATGTTGACGCTGCGGTCAAACGTCACCCAGCAACGTCTGAAAAACCTGCAGCAGAATAGTGTTCATTAAAACGTTAAACTGTGTGTAGTCTTCTTGCTTCACACAATGTGAATCCAACAAACATTTTCAAAGTGAGAATTTTTTTTTAAACTAACCTGCGCTCTGGATGGGGGTCAGACAAGCAAACGCGCAGGAAGCCAGGGTATCGCCGGCAAAGCTGAGAAAGAAAAACAGATAAAGAAGCTGAGTTTAAGCAAAGATACAAATTAATCAGAGTCCTCAGTGAGTCTTCATCTGCTGGTCCATTTACACTGCCATGTGTGTTCAACTTACAGCAATAATCTCAGCCTTGGAAATGGTAGGAGCGATGCTCCGCATGAACAGAGAGCAGGTTCGGTGGAGAGGCCGCGGCCTGGGAGAGTCGTCTTTGGGCTTCTTTTCTTCTTTCTTGTCCTCTTCAGCATTCTCCTTTGGTTTCTCATCTTCATCATTAGAAGAAAGATAGATCAAAGTGGGGGGAACAACTCTTTCAGTTATGAATACTGGGAACATAGTCTTTCTGATTATAAAAACCAGATGATTGAGGTTCCATACCTTCGCCTTCCTCTTCCTCCTCATCCTTGTCTTCCTCTTCTTCCTTCTTCACAGGTTTATCAGAGCAGTTGGAATTTGAATCTGAATCGGAGTCAGAGTCACTCTCCGAGGCGCTGCCTTCATCGTCGCTGTCTCCACTGCGCTTCCTCTTTCTTCTCGGCTAATAAATGAGAACAATGAGGGCTATTTGGATCATTTCTGTCTCTTGTTGGCAATAATTTAAATAATGAAAGCAACACTTACTTTCTTGGGTTCAGACATTTCTTCTTTGGCAGCTTCTTTCTCTGCCTCCTCTTTCACAGCCTCCCCTTCAGTTGCAGCCGCTCTCTCTGTGTTGGCAGAGTCGCTCTCCTCCTGTGGCACAGTTTACTTTCATCAACATGGCACTGTGAAATCTCTCATAAACACTGACAGACAAGAAAACATACCTTCTCATTTTTGTCTTTCTCCACTGATGGTTTGCGGTCACCTTCCAAAGCTTTGAGGTCTTCTCTCTTGGGAGGTTCAGTGCCTCCTAAAACAGATGCAGACTTCTCCCTTTCTTCCTCCTCTTCAGATGGTAGGTCCAAGATACGGAGATCATGATCCGTCCCTCCCTCCATCTTGATCACAGCTGGGGGCAAACAAAAGGGAATATGGTTCAAGCTACAGCTGATGACAGTGTCTTTTCTTTGGGTACTAGCTAACTAAATCCACTTATCGTCACTACTGTTTAAATTGTTTTTTGAGATCTCACCTGCATCCAGAACCTTGATGATCGCTGGTGTCTGTTCAATGTCCAGGGAGACATTATCAAACCAGCTGTTCTCCATCAGGAACATGAAGACATTCAGACGGTTGTGCAGGGCACCCTGGGCCTCTGCCTTAAGTCGACTGGCCTCATCTGGGTGATACTTGGACCTGAACCTGTTTCCAGAATTGGGGTCCACAAAAAAGTGGGCAGGGAATGACGGGGATAGGGATGAACGGGATGTAAAAGTTAGAGAACAAATACATATCACATATTTATGTTGCAACTGTGGTGTCCTACAATGGCACCAACAAATGTGATTTAATTGCACATAACAATTTAACATATTTAAAACAAAATATTTTTTTGATCTTGATGGATGAGTTGTTTGTTGGTAAAAGTTAAAAATGCCAAATTAAGTCAGTGGAATTTAAGTATCTATATAGACATTTATAATTCAGATTGTGATTTCTGTGCTGTGGACAGACTGGTCCTTGTGTTAGGTCTTTCAGTGTGTGCATGTTTTTATTTTGTGATGACTGTAGCCAATTATTGCACATTATTAGAAAGTTTGAGGTCAACTCACCAAAAAAAAGAGAAAAACACAACATAGAGATTATAAAATTAAGCATTCACATATTCAGAATTTCACATTAGAAATGTTGATCATTGAGTGGACTACAGTTACCTTTTGTTCTGCCAGTTTATTAACAAATAAATACAGAGAGGGGGTCTCTTCTGTGAAAGTGCGCTCCACTTCACCCCAATGGTGTGTCTGTATACACACAAATTCGGTTTTGGGATTGGATTTGATCCGAATATAAAAAGAAAATCGTGTAGAAAAAGCATAAAACAAGAAAAAAAAAATCTCCACGCGCAGAAGACTGCTTGACTGTCTATCTAAGCTCCCTGATACTGTGTCTCTAAGAGCAACTGCATTGTGCGCAGTGCATGCCCTTGCTGTCTAAGACCGATTGTTGCTGATGAGTTCCACTTTTTCTCATCTTCGATAAAAACGTTGTCAACGTGGTAGTGGGAATGAAGGAGGGAAAAAATTGGTTATGGCAAAACAGAACAATTTTGCATGATACCTGTGAAATAAGTGTAATAAACATTAGCAGGCATTATATAACTGTGAATCTTGGAAAGGTTAAAATGCCAAATAGGAAAAAGAAAATCAACCCAAACAATAATTTTGACATTTTGCCAAATCTACATGAAACTGAACAAAAAAACCTTTAATCTGTCAGTTATGCAATTGTGAATAGAATTTAAAGACAAATGCTTTTACTGATTTACTGAACAACATAATAAAGAAGACAGGGTTTATTAACACCTATCCCTCTGGCCAACACATTTTCAGAACAATCTAAATGCAAACTGCATTTGGGTTGATTTTCTTGTTTAATAAACTACTGTAACAAAAGTAATGAATAACAAACTGATTGTTGGCCTGGTCCTATGGGAGGAACTGCCCATGGGATATTTGGCAAGAAACTGAAACATGTTAAAAGGCTCCAGTGAAGGTACTATGTTATGTTATATTATATTAAATTATGTTATATAGCATTAAAAAATGACTACCTTACTGCCCCACGAAACACCCACCATAGGACCAGACCCAACCTATTAGATTGTTATTAAAAAAGCAACTGTAACTAAAATAATAATGACAAAGAAATTAAAGCCAAAGAAGAAGAGCTGTAAAAATTTGGTAATAACAATCACAGATTAAATGACTATAATAGTTTAATGAACAGAATGACTAAAGTGCAACTACATTACAACCTACTAATACTCATGATTAGGGCTTCTGTGATAAAGACAACTGAGATCGTACCACTCTTCATCTTTATGAGCCAAAAAGAAGTCCTGCATCTGCTGTCGGCGGAAGTCGATCTTGTACTCATTGTAGCGTTTCACTGCCTCAGTCTCATCCACAGAATCATCCAAAGACAGCAGGAACTCCTTAAAGCTTTTCATTATGGGAGGGGGTGGACCCAAATCCATGTCATGGATGTTGCCGAGCCTAACGGAAGAAGGATGAGTTGGATGGAGTTTCAGATGGGGCTGCATAACTCGTAGCTTTTAAAATCCTTCAAAATGTAACACTCTTTCAACCCTGATTCCATCTCTCACCTTGCCTGAATGGGGATGCCATGATGAGGCTGCATGAGATGCAAGTCAGGATGGCCCCAGTGCTGCGGAGGGCCATAGCTGGGCCCTCCTCCACCCCCATAACCCAAGTCATATCCCCCACGGTAAGGGTCTCCGCCATGGTCATCCCTGCCAGGACAGACAATATTGAGCAACAGCAGACACCAGCTGCAAAGATTGTGTATTAACGTTGCTTCTGATCTCACCAGTCTCTTCTCATGCGTTTCTGTTGGGGACTCATGTCATGCCTTGGCGGGGTGAATCTCTCCCTACGACCTCTGTCATAATCCCGGTACTCTCCACGGTTACGCCGTTCCCTGCCCCTGTCCCACTCCCTGTACAAGTGATTATAGGGAAAAACATGAAATAGAAAAGGAACACTCAAATAAAACAAACATTGGTCTCCAGAAAACCAAAGAGCCACCATTTAGTTGGATAGGAGGTGGCTAAGTGGCGTTTTAACTGAATCCTCTTTGTGTCAGCATGTGACTCTTTGTGACTGATGTCTCTTGTTTTACCTGTCATTCCAGTCATCTCTGCGTCTGTCTTCTCTCTCTCTTGAACGGTCATAGTCACTTCTCTCCCGTCTGAATTTGTCCCTTCTCCTGCGATCGTACTCGTCATCACTGTCTCCCATCTTCCTAATGGAAAAAAAAACATTTAGGTCACGATGTGGTATGATATGATAGCATTTTATTTAGCCTGCCTCTGAGTCTAATCATTGTACAACTAACTTGTGTCGTCAGGCTAAACTTGCTGATTTTACTGACATAACATTGGTGTACATGGGGGCTGCTTAAGACACGCAAGCACACAACAGGAAGAAATTACTTGGCATTCATTTTGCTTTAATGGAGTCTCCTCTTGATCTGATAATTCAACCGCTTGAGGGGAGGGGAGAGGAACAGAAGAGGATACAAGCGTACTGATGTGAAATGCAAAATAGACTCGGCTATCGCAGACTGTGGTGAGGTAGCTAGGTCAGGACCTCTATATTCAAATTACCAAAGAATCTGAGATTAAAATGTAGCTTAATGGAAGGTAAATGTGTGGCTTCTCAAGTCGAAACAAAGGGGACACGTTGTTGTTGTGGTGTGAGTTATCTTGCCAGTGCTAGCAATGCTGCTAGTTAGCGCTTAGCTAAGAGGCTAGCTACATTAGCAAGCAAGGAAATAAACGTTCAAATCCTAACTTATGCAGGTGGCCACTCGTTTTCCACAGAAAAATACGACAGTTTTCTTTCTAGCTGAACGACCAACAATACTGTACTTTACAAACCAGCACAATGATACCTTAGTGATTAACTATTTGCTTGGAAGATGTTCCTCCTCGCTTCCTCTGCCTTCCGCTTCCCTGTCTTCTTCTTGATGTAATGCACGGCGGCGGGCAAACAACAAAATGGCGCATTACCGCCACCAATCGGTCTGAAACTGAAGTGCGGATCAGAATTGCCAGTCTGCCAGTATCTCAAATAAAACCCAAGACCCGTGTTTTTATGACAGCACCTCTCCATCAAATGGAAACATAAAATTAATTACTTTGGGATCTCCACTAGAATTTAAGATAAAGTTCTGTAAGTGTGAAGAATGATTTGTTACACAGTACGATGTATTGGAGAGGGCTAGTATCTGAGTCTGCAGTGTCAGTGGGGTTTAAGATGCTGAAGCTACAGGAATCTTGATTTAGAAAAAAATATTTTAATTGACATTAAACTAATTTTAGACAAAGATCTTGCCAGAGCCTGTGTAATTCATTAACCTGACCTGCAGCAACATTGAAATATGGTTATTAAAGGATCATTTTCCATGAAAATTGTTAATAAATGGTCCTGACAGTGATTTTTTTTAACTCTACTAGAATAATGAAGCCAGAATTAGATATTTAAAAAGAACATTTCAATCATAATGTTTCAATATTTGCAATTCAATATCAATTTAAAAAAACTAATTATTTTATTTTTGTATTATTTTTTTTGTTTAAAAGAATCAAGTCATTGCTCATTTAAAGAGTTATTATTGCTCCATGCTGGCCCCTCCTAAAGTGATATGAATGTAGGCCTAAGTTATGGTAGCATTTTTAAGTTAATATGAAGATTATATGGGACTTCAGCAGTCTGAGTTAGACAAATGATGTGGGTACTCTCCGGAAAACTATCATCATACTCATATTTTCCACACTAAAGTCTTTTTAGTATGAAAAAAAGTCTCTTTTAGTATGAAAATCCCTCTTTGTATTTTCTCCAGACAGTGCCTCTTTGCTGAGCTGGGGCTGCAACAGAAAGACATAATATTGTACCAAAAACACTATCTTTGGAGCTTAATTTGTGAAAAAATGTTAACCTATCCTTAAAGGGGTCAGTTCACCTAAACTTTTAAAAAAAGAACATAAACATAGTTCATAGTTTTGTTTTAATTTAGCTTTACTTTGAGGTATTCATCGCTGACATTTCCTTTCATTATTTAACCTAAAATTGCCCTAAAAAATTAGGTTTTTAGTTGTATAACATGTATTAAAACAACCAATTTGGGATCATTAGGGCTATTTGGAGGCCCTTGTTTTAAGTGTGTACACAGCATTCATATCTTCCAAATTACTTGTTAACAACAGATGAGAGGAACAAGTGTAAAATAAAGTCACAGCGAAAGGGTTTAACATTCCAACAATATTTTAATAGATATGTAAGCTCTTATACTATTTCATTTTACTTTCATCACCCAATTAAAATCTAAGTATTTCCTATTTTTGTGCTTTTCTTTGTCCTTCCTCTGAACCTTAACTGGTGCCTCAAATAATCCAGGACAACACTTGGCCAAACTTTAGTAGACTGTGTTTCATCCTCAATGATAAATGCAGATTCCACTTGGAGGGAACGGCCATCGCTGGATCCAAATGCAAAGTCTCCTCCGGGTCCCCCGTCGGCTGCCAAAGGACTGGAGATGAGGTGCCGAGGGTAGAAACTATGTGGGTAATCCTTTGAACGTGCAAACAATTATTATCTATAATTATTATTTATTATGAATGGTGATATTATTATAACTGTGGAGGAGGTGATTTAATTGTATTTGTAATTAAAAAGTCAAACTGTGTTTGACAACAAGAGGAAAGCTTTCATGTTCTATTTGTATATTTTCATGACTCCTCCATAAATATCCTTTGAGACCAGTTATACTTCAAATGTTTGTAAGACGGAAAAAAAAAGAACAAGAAAAAATTATAAGGATTCACCATTTAAAAATGTTGACAAATATAGAAAATGTGTTGTTATGGTAGATAATAATAAATCACAATGATATATTTTTTCAGTGATGAAGGTAGAAAATGAAAAATAAACTGATAAGAAAAGAAAATTGTACCGTACCTCGTTGTGGTCTTGAGGAGGTTCTCTTGAATCCAGCAGCATAAATAAAGATAAAGTCAAGAACAGCAAGAAAGACGATCTCAGCACAGAAGAGCTTAGGGCCGGTGATACTGACATCTTCTCTCAGACCTGCATTGGCCAGTATCCAGAGAAAATTCAAATATATCTAATGTTTTTAAATACAGCTCACCAAACTCAAGCTTGAGTTTCTTTATGAAAAATAGCCTTTTCACAGGTGCCACTACATTTATATCTCAGCTTGCATGGAACAAGCTATCCAATAACAGGCCCTCACATGCCATAATCCAGCTAATGGTAAGCCTAAGTAAAGCTACCTTCTATTTGGTTAGTTCAAAAAGGTTAATTCAGCTTGAATATGAATGATCTTTTCTTCCAAGCAGCAGGTTTTGTGATTAAAGGCACAAGAAATTGAGAAACTGAAAAGACATGGAGCTCGTTAGGAAGGATTGAAAGGAAGTCATCATCTGCAGGAAGTCTTAATGAATCACCTAAAGGCAGGTAACTGTTTAAAGGCTGGAGAAGAAAAATGTATTAATTAGTGATATATAATTAATACATACATTAATAAGTTATTTTTTGTCCATTGATCCAAGTCTCACTCCCAATTCGTTTGTGAGGAGACAAAAATCTTTTCTTTTCTTTTTTTGTTTTTTTTTTTGTTTATTTTTATCAATTTACAAAATGCAAAGTGAGCGAACAAATGAAAAATCTAAATCAAATCAATATTTGGTGTTACTACCCTTTGCCTTCAAACCAGCATCAATTCTTATAGGTACACAAAGTCAGGGATTTTGTAGGATTATAGTCAGGTGTATGATCAACCAATTATACCAAACAGGTGCCAATGATCATCAATTTCACATGCAGGTTGAAACACAAGCCCTTTTCACACAGAGACGCTGCATTATCTCCACAGCGGAGATTCACCAATTCTCCACCTTTATTTGTTCACGCAGAACCGGTTGGGTCAACGCCTTTGTTTGTTCACACAGAACCAAGCAGCTTGGCCAAGTGACTCACCTATACATGAAAAACATAGGAACTGGAGTGCAGAAAAATGGCAGCAGGTTCTCTGGACTGATGAGTCAAAATTTGAAATATTTGGCCAAAGGGCTGGAGAGCGGTAAAATAATGAGTGTCTGCAACAGTGAAGCATGGTGGAGGTTCCTTGCAAGTTTGGGGCTGCATTTCTGCAAATGGAGTTAGAGATTTGGTCAGGATTAATGGTGTCCACGATGCTGAGAAATACAGGCAGATACTTATCCATCATGCAATACCATCAGGGAGGCGTATGATTGGCCCCAAATTTATTCTGCAGCAGGACAAAAACCCCAAACATACAGCCAATGTCATTAAGAACCATCTTCAGCGTGAAGAAGAACAAGAAGTCCTGGAAGTGATGGTATAGCCCCCACAGAGCCCTGATCTCAACATCATCGAGTCCGGCTGGGATTACATGAAGAGACAGAAGGATTTGAGGAAACCTACATCCACAGAAGATCTGTGGTTAGTTCTCCAAGATGTTTGGAACAACCTACCAGCCGAGTTCCTTCAAAGACTGTGTGCAAGTGTACTTAGAAGAATTAATGCTGTTTTGAAGGCAAAGGCTGGTCGAACAGTATACGACAGGCCATAGAGTAGTCTACAGGTTGATTTGTATTCATCTGTATAAAGAAAGCTGTCATTGTGCTGCTGTGTTTTTCCAATGGTGTATTCACTGATGAAAATAAAGGGCTAAACACAGCAGGGTATCCCTGTTCCTGCCTAATTAGTTACTCATGCCAATAGGATCAGAGACCATGCATTAATTCCCACATTTTCTTACCTGAGACATGCTTTTTACAGAAGCTAAATCCATTTATTATTTTTAATGGAAGCACCTGTAACCTGTTGTGGCTCAGCACACTGTGGGCAGCTGAAGGAGACGGTGCAAAATGCACTGAGTTTAAGGGTAACTCCACCAATTACTGTGGAGGTCTTGGGGAGTACTACTGCATATGTGAAAAAAGACTCCAGGGGAAGCAGCATGTAATGTAAAAAGGTGTGGGGAAAAAAGGCGATATCTCTGGTTCTGATGTTTCAATTATAATCACTTGTTTTTAAACCTTCCATAATGAGTCCAACAGTGTTACAGAAATGCAACACGGACCGGTGGACTGCTTTTCAAAGCCTGGCTCCTACTTTACCCACAGTGCAACTTAGCCAGAGTGACAGTACTGTAGGCAATTTATAAGATTAGAAGCAGCTTCCTCTGGAGCCACTAAAGGCTTTATGCAACTTTTTTTTAATTAACATATGCAGTAGTCGTAGTAGTAGTAAAATTGGTGGTTACCCGTTAAGTATCTCTATAGGTAAGTGTACACTCTCATTGTAAATGTAGTATTCTGAGAGTAGAATGAACAAAATCCTTTGATTAAAAAAGGATATTCAATTATTTTATTAATAATTTCTGTTAACAATTCAGCAATTTTATCAACATTCTGTATAATAATTATTTGATGTTAATTTCAGCTTTGATATGTATCTATACATATTTAAAAATAACAACATTATGCCAGTATTTTCTTTATATTGGCTTATTGAATACAGGCCATTGTAAGGAAGTGTCCGTCTTAATCTAAACAAAAGAAAGTGGCACCACAGTCCCGTTTCAGTATCATTTAATCTTCCACAAATCACACATTAAATGCATCTTTCCACAGACTGTGTTTAGACATCCTAAGGATTCCCAAACCTGCATTATACATGGAAATTATACTTGACACTGTACATTTATTTAGTATTTAGTATTTGAATGTGATAAACTAGGCACATTCTAAAAGAAGAAGGGAAAAGAATCAATGAATCTGGGGATTATATTTTTTCATTCATTTCAGTTAACAGTCTCTAAAATCGAGACATAGAGAGCAAAAACAACAAAAAAAGTACAGTACAAAAAGACATTTGAAGCATACTGTAAATAGGAAAACAGCTGTTCTATTTTACAAGACAGACTATTGCCAACAAGTCCCAATCAGACCTTGATAGTGTGGAGTCTTTTCATCGATCATCAGTCAGATATAAAGATGGAATGTATTGATTTCAGTCCTACTGCTTCAGACAAACAAGACATACGTATTGTTTTATCCTTTCCTCTGTTATCATACATAGTTATGGTGTTTGGGGGGATAGGTTTGTTCCCCTCTCTGATGTGGTATAGAAGTTTATAGTTGAAGTTATACAGTAGGACGAGTTATTTCAATCGATGAAACAATTTTTAAAACATCTGGAGCACTTGTTTTTGCTGTAGAGGACAGTGACTTTAAAGTTCCACACCCCATAAGGTTATTAAGCTATACATTAAAAACAAAAATTCCAGTTATGATTTTATGATAAAGGTAAAAGCTGTGCATTTATTTATGTGGAGCAGTGAAACAGTTTGGCTAAAACAACTTTTTAAGTTTTCTATTTGTACTGCTCTTTATACAAATCAACAGCATGGACCTCGCAAAGGTCATCTTATAAAGTAGAGAAACAAGCCATATCTTGTTTCTCAGCCGTCGAGCGAAAGGTGCAAATCAAGCAAAGTGTTGGCTGGCTATCTGTATCATCACTAGCACTAAACATGTGGAAACACAGGCGTTCTCTTTCTTGTTCATCAAAACAAATCTGGAGCACACACAGTTTCAGACACGGAACTAGATCAACAGTATCATCTACAGCTAGACAAGAGGAAAACAAAAGGAGTGTGAATCCTGTCCCTTCAATTTCCCAACATTTAATTTAACATACACATGTACATCAAGGCCAATGTAAGGCCAATGTAAGGCAATGCTCTTTTTTCCGAAAAACACCTCCAGGGTCCCATGAATCAACATGTTGTCATTCTGTTGTGTATAAAAATGGAAAAAAAGCCTATTAAATATTCATGAACCTATATTGTACTGATTTAAAAAAAGGTATAACAATTCATAAAACCAAAGCCTATTATTTATTCTCGCTATGTTATTCACTTACAATACCAACTGACCTTTACTTAGTTGCTATAAACCTGAGTTTGTTCAACTTGACAAACTGGATAAAGCTAAAAATATGTTTCTTAAACTGACCACACAGTATTTTCGATAACAATGTGAAAGCAGCAGAAATGTATAACATCTTTGCGATATTCTATGATTGCGTAATTTACTGTGGTTTTGAGAACAATCTGATATTTCAAAGAACTGAAATATAGCTATTAAAAAGTGTGAAAAGAGAGCCAAGGGGATTAAAAAAATAAAATGAAGACAAGCATTTCCTCTCGACTTGCATATCGTTGTTAGGGAACGAGTCGAAGCTGGAAAAAAGGACTGTCAGATATAAAACAATTATTATAAAGACAACAGAGAGTCTTCAGACTGCACTAACCTTACTTAAAACCTCACATGGAAAACCTAGAAGATCCACTTTGAGTGCGAGCACAAAATTTGTTCTGTTTAGCAACACAGGCTTCATCTACTAGTCACACTCTTACTCTACAGCACATCATATTACTGAGATGTGTAAGTGGCCCATTTATTGTGTGCAGCACTAGTGGTTAGGTCAAGTTATGAATTAAAACATGCATTAAAAAAGACGGTCCAAGGACAAATATTGGAGTGAATGTGTGTAGAAGTAATTCTCAATGTTGGATTTTGGTAAAAATCGATCAATGCATGTGCTGCATGTGCTTTGACACCAACAAGTAGACCTCCTCTGGTTACTGGGTAAAAGATTCTGTTACTATAAATGTCTAACTAACCACAAATCTGAGTTTATCAGTGTGATAACAGTACGCCCGATGACAAAGACCCTTTTAAGTAAAACTAAGTAATCTCTTTCCAGTCATCAGATCTCCACTCTATCCCTACCAATGAGCTGAGCAGTGTCGTCGTCAGTGTGGTGCCTGTCCTCTCCTGCGTCATCGCTTTCTGAGTCTGTGTCCTCCAGGGGGGAGTGGTAGCCCTCAAAGCCCAGGATGGGCGAGTCGCAGTGTGCAGGGGAGGCGAGGCACTGGGCAGTGGTGGTGGTGGTGGTGGCTGAATAGGCCCCTGGGCTTCCTGTGGGGGACCCCGGGTTGGAGGGCCGGAGCAGAGGAGTGCGTTCCGAGTCTGCTTCACCCTCTGTCCCTTCTTCCTCCCCACGACCCCCAGTTTCATCCTCAGACTCGGACTCAGAGTGCTCTGTGTTGCTCCTAGTGACGCGCTGTTTGCACACAGGACACGTCTTCTTGGTCAGTGTGAGCCACGGGTCTACACACTTGCAGTGGTAGGCTGAAAAGCAGAAATTAAGAATTTAAAGGTTTTTTGTTTGTTATGTAGAGTGAATAAACAAATATCAAACATTATCGGACGAGGTTATTGAAAGGGCCTCACGTGATCTTTAAATTCAGCCTCAAGTTAAAGTATACAGTTACTATAGGTTTGGTAGCATACACTGCTCGAGGCGTCCAGGTGTCACAGAGGGAGATGTGTTTGACAGTGTTTTCACGGATGGAAGCTCCATTGAACATAATTGCTTGTGTTCACTGATGGGACTTCTCCTGACTCATGTGTCTACAACGTCTCAATATATCTACACTAACCCAGGCCAAGATTTCACTTGGAGTATCATATTGTACTTTTTAAAAGGTACATTAAGTAATAGACAATAGGGTATATTCATGCACTTAATGTGAAAATAATACAAAGGCTTGTTGCTGAATGTGTGGTAGAAGTATTTTTCCAAATGTATCCTAACATGCAAATCTCATAATAACAGCACTGAAATATTTACCATGTGAACAAGGTAAAACTCGCAGCTTGTCTCCCTCTTCATACTCATCCAGGCAGATTGCACACACATCATAGTCATCCCCTGAAATAAAGGAGAAAAGACATCAAATTAAACCATTCAAAATTAAGAGAACGATTATAAATTTAATTATTTTCCAAAATTAGTAACAATTCAGCATAAGAACCTGTTCTATGAGAAGAAATCGCCACGGATGATAGAGGAAACTTTATAGACTAAAAGCAAAGTAGTACAGTTCAGTAAAAAGGATACAATATCTTTACCTTTACGGAACCGGTGTGTTGGAATCCGCTTCAGTTGCTCCTTAGACAATCGATTTTTTCTCAGCCTCTTCCTGTACTGTACACATCGTATAATCTGAGCAATACAAAAAGACAATGTTACTGATGGCATCAGAATTACATTGACACTCAACATGGTTGGATGGGCCCTAGACCCCAGGGAAGTAAGTTAGGAGCTGATTCAGGGCTTAAATTTAAAAGTATGTGTCTAGTGAGTAAATATAACATGTCAAGGGGAATATTAGCAGCCTCTAGCTTTTTCTGAAATACCATTAGGATATTATTTTACAAGACAAAGAGGCATATTCAAGGCTACGCCTCTGCTACCCATGGGCCAAACAGTCTAAAGTCTTGAACAGCCTGTTCAAGGTGAGACTGTTGCACCACTGGTCCCCTTCCCTTTCTTTATAAAAAGGTACAAAGGCAGAATAGGCATTGTTGTTCCACCTCTAAGTTGGCAGTGGAGGTAGTAACAGTGCTGAATCAACGTCAGTGTAAAAAGAGTGAGCCAGCAAGGTGTGACGGTTTAGACGAGGTGTAATGTGCAAGACACACAACAGGGAGATTTCAAAAGCAGCTAGCGGCAGTTAGCAGCTAAGTCAAAGAAGAACAGCAGCGTGCAAACAGGGGAGACAATGCAAGGTCAGGGAGCCTCTTACCCTCTCAGTAGAGGACCAGATCAACCACCATATAACAGGGACAGTGGGTCATCGTTATTGCCATATTATGAAATTGTTATTGATTAGGAAGCCTAATACACATACACATCGTGTGTTACATGTCACACTAGACACCAATGCTGTTGTGTAACACGTCATGACAATCACGCCTCTTGTGCTTGCCAACACTAGCACACTGTTTTATATCGCGGACCGAAATAAACACAAAGCCAGCGTAAAGAAGGGTAAAAGTTTTTCCATGGTAGCAGGATGCTAATCGTCCTCTGCAGAGCGAGAGGTACGCCTTACCATTCACTAATGGAGAGCTAGGTTAAAGAATTTCTCAGTGAGTACTACTAACACTGATGTTTATTGCTTTTCCCACTTAGCTAATGCTAAGTGTCCCAGGTACCTATACTTGTTTCTCCAAAAACCTCCCCAGGAAAAATTTTTTATTTTATTTATTTATTTATTCATTTTTAAAGGTAGGTATATTAAAGATGGGCAACATTCAGCTTAATAAAACTCCCAAGGAGGCACAGCATCATGTGCATACTTACCAGAACGACACACATCACAATAATGATCATTCCGACTACTCCAGTGAAGGGAATAAGGTAGTACGAGAGTGGAAAAGCAAACTCCGGCTTGAGGATCACATAAGCCCTGCAGGCCAAGAAGACAAACAAGGAAAAAGTCAATGTGTATTAGACCATGCAAATCTAATGCTGACTGTTGGTGGGTTTGGTTTTGATTATTGTTTAGTTCAAAAAGTTTTTCAGAAATCAAGTTTAAACAAATGGCAAAATGTTTCACTCACCCTTGTTCTGGAATTATGAACTTCCTGAGAATTTGGGAGGCGTAGTAGCTGGTGAATACAGAGGGGATCTCAATCTCCTCAGCAATAGTATCTGGAAAATAAAGAAACAACAAGAAGAAGATTTTAATTTAAAGGTATTTCAGTAAGATTGTACGAATATGTAATGTTTGATATGGTACACATTTAAAAAAAAAAAAAAAAAAGGAATTACCATTGCTGTAGTTCATATTGAGCAGGGTATCTGAATACATGTTGTGAACTACTGCAGCACTGAATCCAGCTTGCTGTGCATGCAACACCTGAAAAACAGTTCCTCGCATTAGACCAGTTTCCCTCACGGACACTACAACATACTCAATATCAGTCAGACATTACTGACCTTTAAATCAAAATTGCAATCATAGCGTCGAATGAGAGCAATGAATTTGGTGGTGTTGGCATCGTAAGATGGTGGCAATGGAGGAGGAGGGTCCATTGCTGTACAACCATTAAGTGGACGGGACACCACCAAAACTCCCTTTCACACAAAGAAAAAAAAAACATCATTATAAAGCATTTAGACTGCTATTTTTCTGTATGCACTGCATTCTCCAATACTCTCACCATTAGTCCATCCTTAGGAAGCGGGGCACCAAACAAGGCGGGCAGGTCCTCAAATAACATGGAGGTCATATTGCTATAATGCTGCCAAAACAATAAACACATAAGGACCAACATAATCTCTCAGAAGAATCATATTACAGCTGAAGTTTTCACAGTCCATGAGCTAATGCTCCAAGGTTACTTACAGCATAGATATAGGCATGTGTGGGTGAGAGAAGCAGTACGCTGCAATATAACACTGTAAGGACACTCCATCGAGCTCCCACGCACCACACACCAGTGTGAACCATCCTCAGTCACTTACAGTTGCACTAAACTGTGGAAAAGATAAGACAGAAGCACATAACAATCAAGAGGGAGTAGTCAGATTCAGGTCTCAGGCTGAAGCTGATTGTACAGTTCGATCGCAGCCTGCCATTAGCATACTAATGCTAAACAGACAATTCAGGTGTTAAGACTGTGTAAATGCATACATGAATATGCAAATAAGGGGCTGCAAACAGGCTCGTCGGCATGCACTGACGAGAAAACCTATGCGAAGTAGTTTTAGGAGTGACTGTTATTCTGTTAAACTGCGAGAATGCAAATGGCCTCTCAAGACAAGGCTTTTACAAACAACAGGGCAAATTAAGCATAAAACAATGAATGCATCGTATTGACTTTTGACTGTAGTCACCACAGATTTGCTTTTAGAAATGTTGTGCAAAGTAACCCTCTTAATGTTGTTATCTAAACATGGTTAAAAATATCCCTTAAACTTTTGGCAAAGTGTATTAATTTGTTTTTGCGTTAAGTCTTTAATCGATCACCTGGTCTCCAAATCCCTGTATTTCTTTAGCTGATTATATCCTCTTTAAATATCAATGTTGCCACATTTACGTTGAGTTCACTTCAAACAAACAAAATAGAGCGGCAGCCAATGTACATGTTTATGTGCAGCAAGCTCTTCAGCTCTGTTAGTCTGGATTACTTTTTGGTTGTTGTTTTGTTGTCATTTTTCTACTAAGTAAGCATGTAGCAATAATCTGTCTTTTACATTATTCTTTCAGGTTAATGCACACAGTCAGGAAACATTTGCTCACATAAAGCATAAGGATTTTGCTGCCAGCTTTCTTGTTCAAAATGCAAACAACTTCCAAGTGCATAGTATTTATGAGCCTTAGTCCAGAAGCAGTGTGAGGAAAGTGTTAACAAAAACCTTCCATTCACATTCCAGTGCATCTCATGCTTTGCAGAGGTACTTACAGGTTTTACTACAAGACCTGACTACAACCCTGTTGGCCATTTTGTTTACAAATACAGGCAAATTAATGTGTAATTAAAGTCGATAAGATAATTCAGTTCAGCAATTGAGCATTACTCTCCTCCCATGTAAAGAGATCTCAGGAGAACCAGGGGTCTGAACTGAGAGTCTGCTAGTCAACTTGATTTCAAGTTGATTTTTTTGTAATAATAGTTCAAAAACTTCTTACCCCAGATCTGGTTAGCGCTGCGGTTTATGTTTGTCCGAGTAATTAACTTATTTATGTAACGTTACAGATAATCAGGGTTAAGAAGCAAACTGCATTAGGACGAGATGAGGTAAAATAAGCGCAGTGCTCAGGTTATTTGTGCTTGGAGGCAAGATGTTATCACAACAATGAAGGACAAGTTCACGTGCCATGAGGACTGTAAATAGGCTAACTTACTTTATGGCCTTACTTATCAAGTTGCTCCATGTACTCTGCCTCCTCTTTGTACTATCATAGAGACATGCATTTTAAGCCGCCCACAGAAAGTTAGCGAAGAACAAATCTGTTCCCGTTTTGTTACATCTGTCGCAATGCTAAACCTGGTAAATATGTAGCTAAAGCCATTTCCACACATCATCCCGAGAAACATTACTAAGCTAGCTAGCGATATTACCTCGATTCCCGACAGGCGATTAAGTAGTTAGGTAACTTACATTTAAGTACCCTGACACGCTGGACTGCCATTAGTATTTCACTCAATTATTAAAAACCTCTGACTGTATTCTGTGAGAAGAAGAAAAAAAAACAATAAAGAAAAGATATTACAAGTCATCGGGGTAATGTTATTGTGTTGTTAGCTAGCTACATACCGTAGTACGTGCTAAAATAGGGACCTCGAAGGTTGTGATCTAATTGAAGTTTCTCATGTGTGTCACTTCAGTTTCTCACATGTCGCCGCAAATCACTTTAAGTTTTCTCTACAACATCTCGCTACGTTCTCGACAATCCTTTAAATCCAACAGAAAACGACAAAAACAGGGAGGATTAACGTTGGCTAAGCTAGCTGACGTTTAGCTACTGTTAGCAGATGTTACGTACCAGTTAAGCAGTCACAGTGACAGATTCCTATGCGTCGTCTTTGTAGTCCGTGTACATCGTATTATACACGGTTAGTGGTGTGTAAACAATTAATGTGTTTTTCCAGTACACCAGACACTTTTCCTGTATGTTGATTTCCAAAAGTTGCGCTAGTTCGCTGCTAGGTTTGTTTGTTATTGCTTCTTGCTCTCTGGTTCCTCTTGCTGTTGTGATGGAGGATTGACTCACCAGCATCGTGGCCCACAGTGCCACCAGCGACCAAAAGGAGGTACAGCAAGGAACAAAATGTCCTGACCTGCAGGCCTCATGTTCTCCATGCGCATTGCAAGCTCTTGGCTTTCTTTTGCTCACCTGTGGTTTACGTAAATCTGAAATGGCAAACCTAGTAGACACAAAATTTTAAAAGTCTGTAATTGTGTTATCTTGTAGAGTATGTCTGAAAAAGAGAATGCACATATTCAGGATTGTCAGTCTGCATTTCATAGGAGCAGAGGGTGACAGGCACCGACCGGTTTCCCTGCATTCAAAGAACCAGATTACAATCAGTCAGTTCCCTGATTACAGAAAAGCATTCACAGGTCGCATGGATGAAGTTCCTGTTATTCATGCATGACAGTTGCAAAAGATAGGACTCCTGCGACTAATGACTCATTATCATTTAGAGGGCAACATTGCTGTCTGGAAAGACAGAGAACTCACAGTCATCAGGCCACAACTTCATCAACACTGCCCTCAAGTGGTAGTTTCACTGTACTATCAAACCATTTCCTGTCAAAATACTGTCTGTCTTATTTCAACAAATGACAACTTAGGTACAAATGAAAAAATAAATAAATACTGAGCTGTGTAGTGGCACTAGTCTATCAACATATAGCAGTTGTAGTGTCAAGATAGTCAACAATTTATGAAACCATTTGTGCCAGTGCATCTTATCATTTAAATAGTAGTAGCAATAAGAGAGTCATCAAGACGACGGTGAGATGATGGAGATGAAGGGCAGTGACATTACTGACTAAAGCGAATAAAAGTAGAGGATGCTGATAGTTTTTTTTTCCTGTGATGCAACCAGATAGCCAGTGGAGTAATCCCTGCTACTGCCAATGTCAAAGACTAACCCTCACTGCAAGGCGCCTGTGATGCCCGCTGCTGAAGCTTTTGTTTCATGAGCAATACAAAATGTGCGTGGATCTGTAGCCTTTCGTTTAAGAGACAAAGACGCTTCACAGAGAGAATAGACTAACCACGTTTGCTGTTGACCTGCCGTATCTATATTGGCCTATAAATAAAGTCTCATAAAACATGATTAAACGTTTTAGGGCACAGAGGTTGCAATAGTCATATCCTGGAACACAAAAATGTATGGGATGGATCATACAACAGTGATGAGTTTCTGGGTCAATGTTTTCCTGCTCTCAAACTTCCCACCATGGAACCACCTGTCTTTTGGAGTTATAATGACCTCACCAGGAAGTCAGAACATTGTAACAGTTGTAGTAGGCTCCCAGAGCTGAATATACAGACCCTGACCCACAGGATATCTCTGCACCATCACATAAACATGTCTAATTGATGGAAGAAGGATTATGTAAACATAATGAAAATGAATGTAACACCTGGATTTGATATCAAGCAATTAACTTTCCAGCATACAGCAAGATATGGTGCACACTGCCTAATGAATCAAAAGGAGGATTAAGGGATCTAAAGCTGAAGATCTCCACCATGTGTGCTGTATATAATAGTGTTGTTTTTATTATGAATATGGATTTAGGTTAATGAATGACATACAACTGATGTGATTATGTAAAACAAACAGAAATGTAATCTGAACTTTTTCTTTTTCTCTTGTCTGCATTTCTGTAGCTTTCAGCTGCAGCCATCTTTCCCAATATGACTCAACATACAGCTCACCCTGTACAGGTGGTTAGGGTTGTTTTAGGGTTGGCTCTTTTGAAGAAGCAGTTACAATATCTTATGATGCACAGCACCAACATAACCGGGCTATTAGTTGAGTTGGAGAGAAGTGGTAAACATTGGTCTTTTAATATCTCTCCGTTTTTAAGAAAGCTGTGTGTCAATGTCACTCACATTTGTTATTTGTTGATCTAATGGAGGCAAAATGGATAATATAAGGTTATATATATAAATAAAAAAACAGTCAAGCCAGCCCTCCTTTTGTGTAGTTGTTCTTACTCATTTGCATTTTCTGAGAAGCCTGAAATGTAATTATGACTGGTGAATGAGCCTTTGTTGGTAGCCTTAATGGCAGCATACAATATAAGACACAATCACATAGAAAGTAGCACTGGCAGATATTTTTTTACTCATTACAAGCAAGAAACACCATCTATGCACTGTTTGTTTTTTTTTTACTTACTTTTGGAACATTTGTAACAAACATGGCTCTTATGGGCATCAGGGACTGTATACTTTGTGGCATGCAGCGCCTACATATATACAGCTCCAGAGCAGGCAAACAAAATCCATATGCTTCTTCTTCACCTTATAGTTTTTACATTTTTAATGCAAAAATCTTAAATTGGAGATGCAAAATGTAATTTCAATGTGCCCATTCTAAAGTTACAGCTTGGACAATGGAAAATAAGTTTATTTCAAGGTGAAATTCAGTGAACTTAACTTAAGTCAGTTTGAAGGGGCTCTGTGGAAGCCAGTTGTTAGCTTATGTTAGCGAGCTGCATTTCTGAAATAACGTTAGCTACTTCTGCTCTCTGTTAGCAGAGTGGAGAGAGGCACTCGAGAACAGACTGTCAAGGAACCGAGTCCTTCACAAAGAAATCCAGCAGCATTAGGTAATTTTGTGAACAAAGTGATAAATCGATGTATATTACTACAAATTGTTAAGAGATATATCTTTGAAGAATGTAAATGTATGAACTGATGGTGAATCAAGAGGATCAAACATTGGTCCTTTTGAACAGTAGGGATTGTAGTGTACACTGTGTCATTTGCCTGTAAGACATTTAGCTTGGTTTCTCCACTTACTGTTCATTATAGATACTAAAGTGCAGGGACCCTGCATTCTTCCTCTCATAAGCATGCAGCTAAATTAGATGAATAGATGGAATTTGCCATGCAAGTGGCAGTCTTTCTGCCCAACAACATGTTTAGTGTGTACACACAAGACTAAGCAACCAAGAGGATCTATGATTGTAGATGAAAAGTTACATGTAAATAAAATACAAACAAGCAAAGAGGTTAAATGTAATTTTTTACTCCACCTCAGCCATTTCAGCTGCATTAAATCATTAAAGAAAAACCTACACAGAGTTAATTTAATGCTCCACCATGTCCAGTCCACCGTGTCACATCAGAGTAAAAAGCCAAATATGATCCTCCACAACAGTGTCTTCTGTCTGCTTCATCTTCCGCAAGTCTTCCAGTGTTGGGCGACCAGACATGCATTCCTATCTCATGGCATTCAGCTCTCATAGAAAATGAGACACACAGCACCTGGGAAGTAAAAAAACAAACAGTTTATTATATATTATGAGTGGATTAATGTACAAAATATATCCACATATTGAATCTGAACATCAAAACTTACAAGAAGCCTTTTCCACAGCCCAGAGGTCCGAAGAACAGCTCTGTTGGAAGGCAGACCTTTCTACACACTCCACTCAGACTGGGGCAGGACCAAGGAAAGGATGCAGCCTCATTCTCCACAACTGTAATGATGGAAAATACGTCAGCAATGTTCAATATCAAATCTTTGTGCTGTATAATAACAAAATATACTATCCATGGAAGCAAAGAAATGTGCAGATTTGAGCTGCAAGAACATGTAGAGATATGAAATCAAGACTTACCATTAAGCAGCAGGACGACCAAGAGCGCCAAAACAACCACACGATAACAAGACATTCTTGCGTTCGATACTGTCGCTCCACAATGAGGTCTTGGCCAGGTCTGTTTGTATTTTGGTCAGAGGGGAGGAGTGAGGATAATATGAAGCAGCATACTGGTCACTGGGTTTTATATTATGGAATTATAAACATCCTAAAGAGAACATGCTTCTCTTAATCTCATTTAGGAAACGTAAATTACTGTGCCCAACTCGTGACAGAGTGTTGTCATGAGACAAGAGACAAACATTCCCAAGCAGGGAATTTTCAGCTGATTTAAAACACATGCACATCCTTAAGCCTCATTGCTGTCTGAGATTGAGAACATGAGCCCAGGGGCCACCTTTTTTAGCATCAGAGAAGGCATTTTCTCACAAATTGTTTCTGTCGAGGAGAAAACATCTGCAGAGGTGAGCATTTTGTAAACAACATTAGCATTTCAATTTTGAGATTCAGCATGTAAACTTTACCCAGAAAGAATAAATCAAGACCATATTTTTTAAAAGAAATAATGGCAGGATCGAATAACTGATCTGATAATCAGTTTGATCTCCTTTAGTGGATTAAAAATCTGTCCGAGTGTGACTGTCACATTGTTGTCATTTTCCAATTAAGTGGCTGCCAGATGTCATAAAGGAGCTTTTCTAATGTGAGCCTGGCAGAGGAAAACACATTCATGAAAGTTGAAACTATTTTTATTGAGGCTGTGATGGACAATGAATGTTTGCCCTCATGAAGTAGAATATTGCTTACTTTCTGTCTGCATCTACATGTGGAAATGAAATGAAATAATAGAGAGCTATGACAATCGCCACGCCGGTCATCAGGCCGAGCTTCCACGACCCAAAGTCAAATTTACTGGGGTTCAGGTAAGACATGCGCCCTTTCTTCAGAGACAGCATCCAATGGCACTTACAGTGTACGCTGCATCCTGTAGCCATCAATTTCTTCACCTTGGCGGCCACTCGGATGACCCATTCGTAACCATTTCCTACCAAATGAGCTTTGGTTCTTGAAATGGTTCCATTCACGATTCTTGGAACCTCATAACTATCTGCAGTTTCACCAGTTTTGAGCACAACCAATGTAAATAAAGATATGTGATCAACGAAAGGCACTATACAATGTACATTGGTCGAACTTCTCCAATCAGTTCCATAACACAAAGGCCACCACCTCCCTGGTCAGTGGATTGTTCCTGCTACTGGCTGGATGTACATGAGCCCACTAGCAACTTGATTAAGTGGGGCACGACTGTCGACATCACCGGAGTAGTACTCAACATTGGCCTCTTGAGTCCACCAACTTGAGGACTATGGCCAGGGGTTAGAAGCAGCACACCCAGAAGCAGACATCCAACAGAGAGGGATGTCAGGATGCCAACAACCACTGCTGGAGTGGTAGGAGGCGTCTCATATCGATAAGAAAACCACAGCCAGGTACTTGCAGTGGCTCATCATCATACAGACATCAGCCAGACTATGTGGCTGAGACCTGTTGTTGGAGAGACTATTATTGATGAGAGAGAGGGGTTGTCACTTTCCAAACTTAGATTACAATTAAAATACTTGTGCAATTGAATATGTTCAGTGCAGTACGTTGTGATAATATCTCATTTTGAGCAACATTTACTGCCTCAGTGTAGAATATTCAGCATTTCAGGGTAGAAAAACATTGAAAGACAGTACAGTCATCAGAAATCACATTCACCTCCTACTCTAACACTTCAGGGCAGATAAATTGCATTAATGATAAAAAATGTTTTATTTATATAGCACCTTTACAAACAGAGTGCTTTGACAGACAAAGCAAAAACAGGACACTCAGGAGGCAATATAACAACAGAAAGCCAAATAGAAGCAAGACCAGATTAAGGAAAAGAACAATGCGGGATGTCAATCTAAATTCATAGAAATATGAATAATAAAAGCGATAAAAAAGATGAAATCATATAAAAGCAAATAAATAACAAGAGTAAGAGAAAATTCTTAAACCAAATCGAGTTTACCACTGCTCACTAATTACCTCCACCAAGGAGGTAATGTGTTCACCCAAGTCTGTTTGTTGGTTTGTCAACAGGATTACATGAAAACTACTGGACAGATTTCAACCAAACTTGGATGGTGGATGGTGGATGGTGGATGGGTCTCGCCCCAGAATAGACCTCATTGACTGTTGGTGCTGATACGGATAAAGGGGCAGATTTAGGAATTTTCCTCTCACTTCTCTGTTACCTTCATGCTGTTTAGGGTCACCAGTAAAGTAGAGGAGCCGTATCTGAGCGGAGCTGTGTATCACACATTAAATGCCAGTCTACAATTTACATTTATTTACAATAGATGTTGGTCCCAGGTGTGATTGTTACCTTGCCAATCTATCCCACCTCTTCCAGATCATAGTTCATCTATTTTAATTTTGCTTATTTGCTCCTAACTCACCACAGGCCACCTCACTGCACTCCTCATGAAGGACTTATATGTAAATCAATAGTTTAGATTGGTGGGTATAAACCCATTTGATGAGATATGCCTGAATAAATTATTGCTGTGATTTGTTTTTTGAGCGCAAAGGTCACGACCCCTCAGACACAGTTTCATCGGTGTTGCATCAGTGCTCTCCAAAGGGAAGTCTGTTTATTTTTCACTCCTCGTCCCTATTCCCAAGTTGCTGTCCAAAGAGGTCTCACCAGTGGCAAAACAGTGGCGTCTAATTGCTTTCTAGAGGAATGGAAAAACAAGGTGGACTAATGACCTCTGGTGAGTGTGTTTATGGCTTGCATCATTGGTGCTGAAAACTTTTTCTTTAACATGTGGATGCAGTCTGTAGTGGTTCTTGCTGATAACACCATACTGTACCTTGACACATTAATACATTTTTAAGCCATTCCGTGTAATTTAAATTAACGGTGCATAATTTTCTGATGTCTGATTAGTCGAGGTCACACAGAAAAAAATCAAATCCAAGATAAATTGTAACACTCGGAACAAATTAGAGTAAAAGTACGACAAATTTAGTCATTTTTAACACAAGCTAGTGAAGTCACTTTTCTTACCATTCTTTTCTTTTCTGCTACAGAGAGGCAGGCATGTCTGTCATATGACGCTTACAGACACACAACCATGTTGTAATATGCAGTAATGCACAGCCTGACAGTACAACTGACTTGGTCAATGTAGTTTCAGGGAGGCCTTGTCCTGAAAATTACGGAAGCCCTAAAGGACCATGCATTCATACATTTTATTTCCTCCGTTTTCCCGTGATAACAAGTTAATTTCATTTGTTTTCTCGAGATCTCGAGTTATTATCTCGAAATAACAACTGCCGTTTCCCGAGATAACGGGATAATTTTCTCGAGATCTCGAGAAAACAAAATTTTGTTTTCCCGAGATAACGATACAATTAATTCGAGATCTCGAGATAATGACTGTGATATGATAGGCCTGAGATTATGGAGACGCCCGGGACCTTGTAGCTGGTCAGCTATGTAGTTAATGACGACATCAGGCTCACTTAGATTGCGCCGCCGATATAGCTGAAGCCTTGCTAACCATCTTTTTAGATTACCCGCACTAATGTGTATATTATCTGTAATAGCAAGGCATAATGCTTTTTCAGCCTGTGTCAGGCCTTGATTGAAAAGATATGTGACGCGGTGATCGATATGCTCCTGCTCCTCTGACATCACTACACTGAATGATGTTTCCTGCAATGATTTAATATACTACACTATCGTTTTGTTTTCTCAAGATCGAATTAATTATATTGTTATCTCGGGAAAACAAAGTTTCATTATCTCGAGATCTCGAGAAAATTATCCCTTTATCTCGGGAAAACGGCAGTTGTTATTTCGAGATAATAACTCGAGATCTCGAGAAAACAAATTAAATTAACTTGTTATCACGGGAAAACAGAGGAAATAAAATGTATGAATGCATGGCCCTTTAGGGCTTCCGTAGCAAATAAATGTGCAGATATAAAGTATTTTTTTAAAATACAGTACATATATAATAAATTGTGGAAATATAAAGATAAAGGAACTAAATAATAAATGAATTAATAAAATGTGGAAATATAACGAAAAACAAATATAATATATATAATATATATTATGTAATATATAATAATACATGTTAAGATATAAAGACAAAAATATAGAATAATAATTACAAGAATTCTGATATATTTTCATATTTATTTGTTGATTTATATATTTATGTTGTTGTTTTTTTATTCCTTGAAGGGCCAAGCTGTCAATTATCTGGCTTTAGGCAGGTCTTTCTCCTTTCTACATTATAATAAGTTTTACACAGTCCTTGAACCCCGATCACACCCTAGGCAGCCATTGTTGCACTTTTTAGTTTGTCACCTGACACCCTGAAGTCTTTCTGCCAGAAAGCCTTTATAATGTGGTTAAAGTTGTGAAAGGGTCTATTTTAACCCAAACCCTGATCTAATCCTGAACCTAATCAAATCTTGAGTAAATCAAATTGATCAGTTTTCTTGTTAAACCTGAGAAAGTAGTTTTGTCACCTAAACTTGCAAGTGAAAACTGAAAAAAGAACTTTTTTAAAAAACCAACAAAAGTGAAAAAAGTAAATAAATAAGTAAACTAACCAACTAATAATGAGTAAATAAGTCTAAAAATAGTAATTCAACAGTATAAGAATACATTTTTATAGGACACAAACCCCAGCCTCTGCAGTGAGAGTCCTGTGTTTAACCCATTAAGCCACCATGACCTGTTTGTTGTTTTATATACCACCTAAAGCCTTTCCTCCTAGCCAAAAGAGATCCTGGTACTAGGAGAGGTTTGCTTTCGAGGCTTTAAGAAGTCAGGGGGTGTAACAGCAAAAAATTAATTCTAGGGTGTAGGTTGTGGCGGCTGTATGGGGCATTAACCCACTAAAACTTGTGATATTGTTGACATTTCATGTGTGCAGGAACTGACTTCTCAGCCTGCCCCTGAAGGAAAAGCAAAAGCAATAGTCCAAAGAAAAGAATAAGAAAAAATTAAGGGATAGAAATAGCGTAAATAAATAGCATTATATAAAAAATAAATAAATTGTAATGAAAAACAAGAAAAAATAAAAAGATATTTAGAACAAATAGAATAATCTATATAAAAAACATAAATAAATATACATTTTTGAAAATATGTAAAAGTAAATATACACTAATAGATTAAAATGCTTTTGTTAGTTGCCTTTATATTCCCAACATTTTGCACTCATATGACTCCATACAGATTTCTACACATTAGTCATTCATATGTGCTCTGTGTGAAGAATCTGTTTAATATCAGGATCAGCAAATTGTCCTTTCTTCACCAAACACTGACATGTTCTCTATTGTGATGGAGCTCAGTAGACGTAACACACTTAGGTTACCATGGGAACACCACTAGTCCGCCTTGAGCGATGTTAAAGAAGGCACCTCAAGCTTCGGCGGCGTGCAAACTCTGCTGTGCTGGGAGGAACACGACCGCTCAGGTAACTGTAGACACATGAGATCTCAATGAGTCTGTCTGTACTCTGATCCAGTGACACTGTCAGATAAAGTCTGGTCTAAATTATAGATGATGTTTGGTAGAGTCCAATCGTTATTAATATTTCTAGTGCTATAAAAGCATTGTTTTCCTATTTCTGTTTGATTTAATGAAACTGTTTGTCATATAATGCATTTATCTATTCATAAAACTGTGTGAAAATCTGATGTCTTTTCCTTTTCAGAGCTGAATTAAAACATGGACAACACAACAGCAGTAACATTCACAATGACTGCATACGCTATCATGGAAAACAGCAAACACGGGCTGTTTATTGTGTTCCTCCTGCTCTATCTTATTCATATCACTTTGAATGTAGTGCTCGTTGCTGTCATACAACAAAACCAAGAGCTGCATCAACCTATGAATGTGTTCACATGTATGTTATCCATCAATGAACTCTATGGCAGTACTGCGTTGTTGCCCACAATAATGTCTGTGCTCATATCAGAGAAATATGAGGTGTCTGTGAGGTGGTGCATGGCTCAAGTCTACTTCCTTCACACATATGCAAGTGCTGAGTTTTGTATTTTAGCTCTTATGGGATATGACAGATATGTTGCCATATGTTACCCACTCTATTACCACAGCATCATGTCTTATTCAAAGACAATCAAGCTCATTGCATTAGCAGCTCTGTACCCAACCATTTTGTTTGGATGTTTTTACTCACTAACCTTACGACTGAGCTTCTGTGGAAAAATCATACCAAAATTATACTGTGTGAACATGGAGCTGGTCAAGAATTCATGTTCAAATGCATCCTACATAAGCATTGTGGGACTGCTGCTTATTCTGGTGTTGGTTATGCCTCAGCTAGTGATGATTGTTTTCTCTTATGTGCAAATTGCTAGAGTGTGTTGGAGACTATCAAGAGACTCCCAGAGCAATGCTCTTAAAACATGTATCCCACATTTACTGTCTTTGCTAAACTTCACAATCGGCTCCTTATTTGAAATTATCCAAACTAGATTTTACATGAGTCATGTGGCTGTTAAACTACGGATCCTCCTGTCTTTATACTTTATTGTCATTCCACCTATTGCCAACCCAGTGCTGTACGGACTCGGTACTCAAATCATAAGAGTTCATTTGCTGAAACTGTTTTTCAGACACAAGATCCTGCCAACAAAGTTAGCAAAGGCAGTGTTTGCAGCTTAAATCTATTTTACATTACAGTGATGTAATAATTGTTTGTGTTTCAGACACTAAACTAAGGGGTAAAACCTCCTTTTTTATCTTCCTCCCTGAACATATAGGATTGTATTTAAATTATATTCATGTTCATTTGATCAAACAATAATATTTATAACGGCCGTCTGGGTCCCCTCAAGTTTTGCTGCTTATGATAAAACAAATTCAACTGCAGATTCAACGTCATGGTTCAAATTTGAAAGTTAAAAACAAAAATGCATATTTTTAAACACTTGAATATGGCTGAATCTGAACAGGATTGCATTTGTTTTGTTCTATTTATAAATAAGACATGATTGTGTATTTTTAGCCATTACTGACATTTCTCCATGTTTGCATATATTATTTGTTACTACAAATGCTGCTTGCCTTCAAATATCAGAAATTAGGATGCTTTGTAAAAGTTATTAAAAGTTATTACCTTCATTTAAATACACATGTGCCAAAATGTGTTTTTCGGATGACCATGATGTAATTAGGTAAGGTACTTTAAAATGTTGTCAGAATTTGACATTTACGTATAATATTAGGAAGACCCTTGTTAGAGTATATCCATCTTCTCAATTTAATTCAAATAAGCTTTATTGACATGAATATTTGAAAAACAACAAAAAACAAACAAACAGTTTAACCATACTCTTAATAACTTTGAGATATAAAGTGTAGAGCTTGTTTCTCTTGGTTCAGCTAACACTGCACACTTCTATAAAATTCAAATTTATAGTGTGGAAAAGGTTTTTGAGATAGTTGAACATGATAATAAGGTGAGGACTTTCACCAACACATCACTTGTCCTCTTTACTTCATGAGTCATTTCAGCTGACATTTGCTTGTAATTTGTTGCACTGCACCTGAAATAAAAGAAAATACATTCTAATTTTGTGACTTCTTTTTGTTATCATTAAAGCCAACACATGTATGAATAAAAGGGGTTTAAAGAGGGAATATGTGTATTTGAATACTCGTATAATACCATATTTTTTGAGCAGCCAGTTGTTCAACAAAACCATTTTATACTTTTTCTTTTTATATATATTTCAATCATTCTTGAAGGTTATTTAATAGTTTAGGTGTTGTAGTGTCACTCTGGCTGCAAACCTTCAACCCTACTGCTGCCAGTCAGTCATACTGTGATATGAATAATTTTAACTTATGCAGCACCAAACTTAATATTTAAGCTCAAGGCACGTAGTTAATATATGCTGTATTCATACATAATTAATATTGAACTGTTTCCACACAATCAATCCTAGAGTTGCATCATAAAGCCTCATTTTCATTATTTGAAAGCCTTAAAACATCTGCTGTCAAGCATACAGGAAGTTTAGTGTTATCTCTAAAGCAGCGCGCGCTGTCTCAGATGACATATAACGTTAACATATATGTCCATTTCCTGACTATTATTTAACATTGTTCACATTTTGAAATAATAAATAAAGCAACAACAAACAGTGAAAAACCAAAGCATCATTCAGGGTCAAGTGGAGTGACAGCTGAACATCGACAGACACGTGTGTGCAAGGCTCTAAACATGTTTAACAAAGCTGGACACAGTTTGTGCTTTTTGACTTTTGTAGTTGAATTTGCAGAATTTACAGTAATGTACCCACAGACACCCCCTCCCTCCAACCACAAGCAAAAAACAAATCACATTTAGGCTTGGCTGATTTAGCTCACCTTAGTTCAGTTTAGCTCAGCTTAGCTCATCTTGTTTTAGTTTAGTGTTGCTTAGCTTATCTTGCCATAGTTTAGGCTTGGTTATCTTAGTTTAATGGGGCACTGTGTAGTTTTGGAGAAGAAAGTTAAACTCAGAATTTTAATATTTCTAATATTAATGAGGTAATAATACAAACTCAGAAATATTTATTTTCTCCATGACTGAGTAAATAAGCTGTTCTCAGAAGACAATAAGGTCCCCAGAACACTGTTTGAAGCTGGAAAGGTGGCAGGGTCCGCCACATATAAACTAAGTAAAACAATATGAAATTGCGAGAGATTGTTTATTTAGTCTGTTTAGGCATACAAAAATCAGTCAATGAAGATCTTTCTCTTCTGATTAAAATGTCTTCTCCAAAACTACATAGTGCACCTTTAATATATATCATCTTGTCATGTTTTAGTTTAGTTTAGTTTAGTTTAGTTTAGTTTAGTTTAGCTAATCTTATTTTAGTTTCATTTTGTTTGGTGTTACTTGGCTCATTTTGTCATATTGTAGGCTAGTTGTCTTAGCTTAGTTTAATCTATATCATCTTGTCATGTTTTAGTTTAGTTTTTGTTATAGTTACATTTTAGTTTAAGTTTAGTTTAGTTTTTAGTTTTAGTTTCAGTTTTAGTTTCAGTTTAGGTTTAGTTTTAGTTTTAGTTTTAGTTTGGTTTTAGTTTTAGTTTGGTGTAGCTCAGCTTATCTTATCATTTTTTTAGGTTAGTATGGTAAGCCTACATGTGAAAGACCATCTGCCGAGAAATGGGAATGGGAAATAATGGTACTGGTAGGGCATGTTGCCTGTGACAGTAACTGTAAAATGAAATGTTAACAAGAGTGGATGTTAGTTGACAAGAAGAATTAAGTTCCTTAAAAGCTTATCTTCACCTCTTGTGCTACTCTGTACAGCAGAGTGGACCAAGAGCTGAGGAACAATCAATACGTGAAATAATACCCAAAATTATTTTTGGTCTCACACATGTGTATAAAGTGTACTCGTGTTCAGTTTACATTTAAACATTGTTTTAACACTTTTGAACTTGTCTATCACTATTTGGAATTCTTCAATACTGTTTTATCATGAATCAGCGAGAGACACCAGGAAGCAGCTACGTGGATCAGCATGCTCATTAGTGGTCAGTGTGTAAAATCCCTTTGGAAGCAATTAGGAACGACTTCATGATGAAAATGAGACCTACCTTGTTGTCGTGATGAAACAAGTGTAAAAACAGGTCATTATCAATATTGTTGGCTGATAACATTGATAAAAAAAAATAATATTTTTTTTTACGAAAGGATTTTCAAGTGATCAACAATTAGGGGTTAATTCTGTTTAATGTACGACCTCTAAGGAGCAGTTTAGCCTTGAACTGGCAGAAGAAACATGACTCAGAAAATGTAATCATGTTTCAGATCAAAGATTGAAATTATTTGAATAAAAAAAAAATACAAATTCCTTTTATACCATGTATTTAGGAAGGTAGGTACATTTTTAACAGCTCCGAAGAAATTTGTAAAAATCAACATTGATCTGTCAAACATAACCATAGCCATATAACAGACCACCACTGAGTTTTAAACAGATGTGCAACAGATGTTTGTGTGAAACTCTTCAGATGAAGAACATTTAAAGGTGCACTGGAAGGCCCCAGTATTGTGAAGTGTGGTTGCCATATGAAAAGCAGTATTAGACAATACATTTTCTCCATTATGGTGATTTTTTATGCATCGTAAATAACCACAGCACCTACCTGCCAATCAACTGAGCGCAGTTGTCTCTGAAAAGGCGAACACAAAATTCACATGCCAGACAACAATATTATTTATTAATTCATAAAAGCATGAAACTTAGTACTGTTGTAGAGTTTCAGCCCCCAACATTTTCAGATTTGGAGCCATCACAAAAACGCCTTATGGCGGCCTTTGAGGCCATTTTACATTCTGCCGTAACTGAATTGTGTATTTTTTGTCATAAATCTTCTGAGCTAAACATGATAACAGAGAAAAAATTATGTCTGCGTCCAGGTTTTGAGAATGATACCATATACAACATCATAAACTGCACAAAGTTTCATGCTTTTATGAAAAAATGAACGATTCACCTCAAATGTCACCTGGGGTATTAAGCAAACCTTAATGTCTCTGGTAGAAGTTTTTTTTTGTTTGCAATGCACAACTCACTTAACACTCGAGTGTGAATTGCAGGATTTGACATACGATTCCTGTGAAATCATTGCCTTGTAGGTGTGACCACATGATTTCATCTAACAGGGGAAATGTACAGAGTATTAAAGCTGCTCAGTGCACGTGGGGGCGGGGGGGCAGCACATACAGGTAAACCTATTCCATCTCTGACTGTCAAGTAAAGTGCATCTTTGTAGACTATAATTTGGATTACTCAGCTGCTTTAAAATAAGTTTGTGACAGCATGACAAATTTCTCTGAAGTGACATCTTTACACCTGTCTGTTTACTATGGAATGGGGGATCTGAAGTTGTTGTACTTCTGCATTTTCCTGATTATATACATAACCATTGTTGCTGAAAATGTGGCATTAATCGGAGTGGTCTATCGTGAGAAAAGCCTGCATGAGCCAATGTATCTGCTGCTGTGTAACCTGGCTGTGAACGGTCTGTATGGAAGCACTGCTTTGCTGCCAGCTTTACTGAGCAACATACTGTCACACTCACATAAGATATCCTTACCGCTCTGCCAGACACAGATCTATGCTATACACACATATGCCATCACTGAATTCACAATTTTGGCAGCGATGAGTTATGACAGGTATGTGGCTGTTTGTTACCCGCTGCATTATCATGCAATCATGTCAAAGAGACTTGTCAAACTTATTGTTTTTACGTGGCTTTATCCCTTGTTGGCGTTTCTCATTGTTTTAATTTTCACTGTTCGGCTGCAGATCTGTGGGAGGACCATAGAGCAGGTGTACTGTCTGAATTACCTACTGGTGAAACTTGCCTGCTCTGATTCATCTATTGCAAGCTTGGTTGGCTTACTATCTGTACCTTTATATACAGTTCCACAGATTATCATGATCTTTTATTCATATGCACACATCCTGAGGATATGTATATTGTCATTCACTAAATCCAAGTTCAAAGCCCTCCGGACTTGCACCCCCCACCTGTTTGCAATAATCAACTACACTATCGGGTGTTTTTTTGAAATAGCACAAAGTAGATTCAATATTAGTCACCTGCCATACCAAACCAAGCTGTTTTTATCTCTGTACTTTTTGATATTCCCACCAATTCTTAATCCAGCAATCTATGGTTTGAGTATTCAACTCATAAGGGTGCAACTGTTGAGGCTTTTCAGCAGAAAAAGCAGGGAAGTGACGAATATTAGAGCAAAGAGGGCTGTTGTTACTGCACATTGAAAGTGATGCCTCTGGCAACACATGACATACAGAATCTCCTGTCTCTCCATGTCGTTTAATCACATTTGCTGTCCCGTTTACTAAAGCACGACCAAGCCAGGCAGCATCGAGACAAACATTTGTAGTGTTGGATGCTTTTCAATGTGAGATTCCTGGAGAATTAGCAGGCTGAAGCTCAGGTTTTGTGGATAGTGAGTTTCAGTCAGTTTATCTGTGCCTCCCTGCACACTAGATAGTACTACAGGGATGCTGTTAAGACACATTTTTTCATCTCTTTATTGTTTTTATTTGGTTTGGTTCAGTAAATAAACCTGTCAAAGTTATACACCTTTGTCTTTTGCACTTTGTCCTGCCTGCAGTTGCAAATAAATGCAAAAATTAGTAAACCTTTTTTTTGGTAATGGCAATCTAACATTTTAAACTTGAAGTTTTTAGATAATAAATGTGTACTGCAGGGTTTTGGTTAAGTGTATGTTATCCTTGTTCACTAAGACAGGGTCTATGTATGTATACAACTGAAAGCGTGTATATGTAATGCTGCAATTATTAAAGCATAAATATTTGAGTCACTACTTGACACTTTGGTATCATTATTCCATTCTTCTGTTTTGCCTCTTGCCTTGTGTTGTTGTACTGAAAATAGTAATTTGAACAATTCCCTGAAATTATTGACCAAACATTTGAATTTCTGTGAAATGTGTAAATGTTTACTTCGAGGGAAAAGAGATTCATTTACTTACCGATAACTGATGTAACCCATTACTAACAGTTTTAAATGACAATCTTCCATTCAAGCAATCAAAAACATATATTTATGTGCCCAATCCTGATTCCTTTCAGATAAAATATTCAGTATATTACTGAACATTTGTTGTGTAGTTGTTTTATTTGTGGAGACTACTTTATTTTCAAAAGCATCGAAATCTGCTCTTTAGCATAATTCTTCCATCAGCCCTTGTTCATACAGGACAACTGGGTAAAGAATGTGACTCTAAAACCACCTGAGGTCAGCGAACATGCAACTCACACTGTACCATCATGTGCAATATATGGCTAATTCAATGTTCAATCACTCAGTTGGCTGGCCTTAACATTTCAATAAGGTGATTTATTTTTTTTAAATCAAGCAAGTGTATTTCTAGAAACAAGTTTTTTTTTTTTTTTTACAAATAACTCAGAGGCTTTAAAATCATACGGCATGTAAAAAAAAACCTTGTTTCAACTGAGATATGACTCAATACAATGCTCATGTTTTTTAAGATTCTTTAACTTGACAGAATATTCAAGACAAATAAGCCCGTACAGCTCACTGAAATGTCACCTGTTTGTTTATTGTGTCTTATATTAAATATACATATATATATTATTATTAATATAACATATTTTGCCAAGAATTTAAACAAATATACTTGGTATACTTGTTTGCCAGATTGTGCAGATTTAAAAGATTCAACCAAAACAATAAACTGGCTACACAACTATCTACTGTCTGCAACTATTTTCTTCTGTGTTTTCTGAATTACTGCAGGTGGCAGCAAAATGAAAGGAATCTGTTCTTCATGCTCAAGTCAAACACTTTTTGTCAACAAAGTAATGCCTAAAAACAAAGGTTATCTAGAAGAGCATGACTTGGCATAAAAACTATCACCATCCTCTCTCACTAAATCCTTCGTCCCAAATATTTCTATTTCTTCTTCTTTCCTTCATGCTACGCAATTAAACTAGATTGTGAGCAGAGAAGGTGAAATGTATGTCCCCATACGAGTTAATAATAATGTGTGTGGGCCTCACACGGTGCAGTTGTACTCTCATTATTTTTGTATCTCGAGTAGACCTTGCCTTACAGGACTGCAGCAAATTCTCCAGTTTTTCTTCTCACCTCACAGCATCTTAAACCGACAGTGAAAAGATGTATTCCTGTTTACTGTTCATAATACCAGAGATATTTGTTTACATACTTACACTGCAGAGAGGGCACTAGTTTCCCGTTCTCATCCTCTTCTGTGTTATTCTTAATTACCATATCCTACAGACTAACAATGCCGGAGGCTTCGTATACACTCAGTGCATGTATTTGCATATGATTATCATCCTCTGAGTCAACCTTTGTTGTGCCTATAAATAGGCATGTGAATCTAAAATGTGATCATGAGAAAAAAAACAAAAAACATTTAACAACATCTCTTGCGTGTGCCCATGCCATACTTTATTCAATAAAAAAAGTAAAGTAGCTACAACGCGGCACACTTGTGCAATGTCAGTCAATTTCCAGTGGCATGGTAATGTGTTTTAGTTATACAAAGCATGCTTGTACATTAAACACTTAATAATAAATACAGTTATTACTCATTATGTGGCGAACAATTAAAAAAATCTGGCAACTTGCTGGGGCAAATTGTAAAATAAGTCTTAAAAGCAAAATGTAGTAGGGGCAGGGGCGGGGTTTGGGGGGTCGACACCAGTAGTCTCCAGACCAAACGTACTTAGAAATACAAAACTGTTTTACAAACAATTAGGTAGACGGCATGCATACAAAAATAGACAACTATTCTCATCATTCCTTTGTAATTTACAATACTAGTTCATTATTGCCAACATTTATTTTTGTGCCCCCGTCTTGAGGAATGGCTCGCTTTCTTATATCTTCTCTCGTCTCTCTCGGAAAAGTACAATGTACATTCACAATCACTGAGGCACAGCACTTGATTTACAATTTGTATAAGTACCCCAAAACATTGTGTAGTCACTGTAGTAATGTAATATTAAATATATATATATGTATATGCTTAACACCCTGTACACTCATAAAACAAACACACCCTTGAATCATACACACATGCATAACAAAATGTCGTGTACATCCAAAATAGCTTCTCTGTCTGAGTGGCTGTACACAACTCCAGCATAATGTTCAAAACGGAAGCGAGGGGAGGCGGCCATGCATGTGAGCGATGACTTACAAAGCTCTCCAACAAGTCTCGGACACAAAGTGCTAAAACCCTGTCATAAAACCCTGTTATTTCAGCAGGCCACACATCTCTTTTGCAACAGCCCTTGTCTTTAAAAGAGAGAGCAATCGAGTAGAGAGGGACACCAAGTCTTTGTGCTCCTGCACGGTGAGCGAGGTTTAAAGAGCAGATAAAGGAAAAAGGAGAGCAGAGCGGGTAAAGGAGGGTGCCTTATATGTCCAGCAGAGGGATGCTGGCTGTGTGAGGCACAGGCAGAGGCGATACGCTTGAGGTTCCATCAACACACTCATCCTCACCCTAAAAAGCCCAGTGACCGGTTTGTGTCTTGCAGAGGGACATTCTGTAAGAAAGGTAGAGGCATCAGTTAGTGATGAAACAATAAACAACACACTTATGCAAAGATGTGAATGCTCAAAACATGTTGGTGTACCTTGAGTGAGCTATGGAGGACCCGGAGGCGATGAAGCTTGTCGTTGAGCAGGGGGTCGTTGACTCGGCGGACAAATGAGCGCTTGTATTCCAGGCGGCTGGATGATCTGTGGTCAGCCGAGGTGGACAGACTGGTCTGCTCCAGAGCCCGGTACAAGTCTCCCAGAGAGTCTGCCTGCATCCTGCAGTCACGTCCATGGCCTGGCAAGAAGGACAAACAGAAAAAGGATGAGAATTCACACCTGTTTTTTAAACAGCAAAATACAGGTAAACAGCCTTCAGAGATTGACAACATCCATTTAGCAGTGAATGTCTCACCACCCCACCGTATGAAACTGTGGGCAGTCTCCCTCTGCCCACACGTTCACACAAAACTATCGTATGCTATCTGCCCAGCATGGACTGGCAGTGAGCCGAGGCTGCTGTAACACCTGGCTGAGGAAAGGACTTGAAAGTTTTGCAAGTTGAGCGAGATCAGCGTATTATGTTGAGTAACTAGGACATTTTCCTGGAAAGAAGTGTTGCTGTTGAGTTTTTTCAGATGCTTTGTTTTTTCATTATAAACACAGTTTTAGTAATTTGAGAGCCACAGCTGAAGACTGAGCTGTGGTTGTGTCTGTGTACCACAACATAAGAATAGTTTATTACAAGCAGAAGTCCTACATTGAAAATGACACTGAAGTAAAAGTATGTAAAGATTGCTTTTTTATATAAAACTATGGTAACACTTTATAATTATCATCAATAATAAATGGTACGTTTATAGTAAATTAAACTTTGGTTAAAAGTTATTTCATGCAGAAATATGGCCCCTGTGACTTTTAAGTCATTACATTATTATTATTCATTCAAGTGTGAGCAGTATTTTATTCTTGCAGTTGGTTGAGGTGCTAATTTGTTGTGCTATTTATAACAGGACTGCAACTAATGACAGTTTCTATTCTGAATTAATCTGCTGATTAATGAGAAAACCAAAGTGACACCTTCAGACTGATTGTTTAGTCAGACCAACAGTCAAATTTCTTAATTTTAACATTAGTTTTGTGTTTTAACATTTTCACTGTCATTTATTTTAGACGTTTCCTGCTGCTCCAACACACCTGATTCAAATGATCAGCTCGTCATCAAGCTCTGCTGACGCCTGCTAACGACGCATTCATTTGAATCAGGTGTGTTGGAGCAGCAGGGAAACATCAAAAACAGGCAGGACAGGAGGCCCTGAGGACCAAGACTGAAGAACAATTAATGTATAGCAATGTATAGCAAAATATGTGTTATTTGTAATTTAGGTAACACTTTAATTTACTTCTTGTGCAGAAAATGTTCTAAAACAAATAAAAATGTGAGGAAAGTGAGCTGAATTTTAATAATCATAATAAGACTTTTACTAAAATGAATTTTTTGCGTGTTTTCTGACATTTCTGTTCTTTTTAGCCCATCATTCTGTGGCTCGTCTCTTCATTGCGGTCTTTATCTTTATCTAGGAAAAACTGACCTTAAACTTCCAACACTGAGTGCACAGCTTATACATCACCCTGATAAACCACCAGGACCTCTCTTGTCTCCTGTTTACATACACTGCCCTCTGTTGGCATCATCTAAACACTACACTAGTTCTCTGAATCTGTTAGTTGCCACTCTGTTTTGCGTTTTGGAAGCAGGGTGGCTCATTCTGAAGCTTTGGGGCTGTGCTTTGAAATGTATCATGCTTTATTTGCCGCCTGTTTTCTGTGTCTTTCTCCTCTTTACAGGCAGCGGTGGAGAGAGTGAACGGTGGAGCGATAGATAAATGAGGACAAGAGCATAGGACCCTTAGGCGTGTTTCTTTATCATGCTCAGGATTCAGCGCTAACATGGGCTGAAAGGATTCCTCCTCGCTTCACCATTCAAACTCTCGCCGAGAGGCACAATGACATCTCGATCGGGCATGAGAGGGAGAGGGAGAAGAAAAGAGAGCAAAAAGGGGCGAGCGTGAGTGTGTGAGGGAGAGAGTGGACTGCCAGGATAAATCACTATCAAATAAGACACTAAATTTCATCTCACTTAGACAACTGTCCTGGAGGTCTGCGAGGAACAGCAAATGGGCTGACTTCAGATCTAATCAAATAAAGCAATAATTGGGAGTGTTCAACCTCTGACATTCGCTGGCTCTGACTGCCTGTTAGCAGCTTTGATGAAATAACCGACGACAAAAGTGCTCTTGCTGAACATTATGAAGATTTATCTGCATGTAAAGTGGACAGGAGAGGTCCCTTTAACTGAAGACTTTGGTATGATTTTGGGGATATGAAATACCTTGATCTCCTGCAGTCGTTTCCAACCTTTTTTGTCCAACATTCTCCCACAGCCCTGTCAGATTAGCCCAAGAACTCTTTCATTTATTATATAAAAGTGGATATTATTACACTTTTTTTATACAAGACATAGCAATCCTGGATTTGATCTATATTTAGACTTGTCCTTTCTTCTAAAAATCTATTTTGATTTCTCTGATCACTTTGAAATCTAGTTTTACGCAGTCTCAATCACAGCAGCATGTGGTGTTACAGGGACAGGTCAGCCCTAAATGAAAAATACATATTTTTCCTCTTTCTTCCTTGTAGTGGTCGAGTTTTGGAGATATTAGTCGTAGAGATGTCTGTCTACCCTCAAATATAATCAAATTAGCACTAAAAGCTAAATACATTACAATAACTCAACAGTAATGTGTCTTTACCAGAAATCATGACCCGGTTACTCCAGAATAATCCACAGACCTTGGTGTGAGCAGTTCCACGTGAAACTATTTTCTTTCCATATCGTCACTCAGGAGGAAGCATGCATCTACTCATGGATAACTGAGCTAGCTAATGTTACATCCAAGCCGAGTAGGACGACAGTAATGTTAACGTTCCGAATTTTCACAACATGATGAACAGCACTACAGGTAAGAGGAAAAATATGTATTTTTGATTTTGGGGTGGACTGTTCCTTTAAGGTGCTACATGTCCTGTGCAGCTGGTTTATACCAAATATCAGTCGATTTGTAATCCTATTTGTGTGTTTATTTTCCTCCTAAACACATATATGTTGATGTATATTTTAATTTTTTTCACGAAATTATAATTTCAGGTATTTCAGGGTACTTCACATCATTTTGAAGTACAACGTGTCAACAGCAGGAGCATGCCCTTGGGTAAACAAACAAGTCGTCGAGTGTGAGCACACAAAGCTCCATCATTATGTGAGTGATAGGGCTGCCACTAATAGTTACTTATATAATTTTTTTGTTGGTTATTTTTTTTGCAATTAATCAACATATCCTGTAGTTCAAACATTTCCCAAAGTGACCATATTTTTTGATTAATGATTTAAACGTATAATTGATTCATCAAAAATGTTCAACTAATTGATTAGCCAACTGGTGTTTTAGTTTTGTCTAGTGTGATCCTAAATATACTGTATACATGAAATGTCAGTGAAAAAATGTGTCTGACCAGTGTCTCTGGGCCGGTCCAGGTGGTAGTGATGGGGCTCCCTCTGATCCGACGCAGCTGCAGTAGCAGCCAGGATAGCGTGCAGCCCGCTGTCCCTGGGTAGCGTGAAGCTGCGGGGCTTCCCTCCTGCATCTGAATCGATACTGGCCCTGAGAGGCAGAGGCAGGGCCCTGTACTGTTCCTGCAGCAGGCTGCGCTGAGCAGGCAGGGTGGACTGTCGGCGGTACTCCATTGCCAGCTGGTCTCTGTCCTCAGATAGCATGGTCTCCTCCACGGGAAACGTCTGGAGGTAGTGCATCCTCGCATTGCTCTCCATCTGGTCCTGCCATGAGTTTCTGTGGCTGCTCGTCTTCTGCTGCCCGGGGGAGATGCCGTTGTTGCTGCTGCTGCCGTCCAGAGGCTCTGAGTGGAACTCCTCATGAGAGGAACGGGACTGGAACGTGTCGGAGGAGGAGAGATGGCCACGTTTCGGCTCCAGGTATGGACTCACCTAAACACAACACATGGTTAGGAAGTGAAACATAAACATAAACACCATACGTTTGCTACTTATGGTGGTATCTTTCTGGTAAACTACAGGCTGACAGACTCACTGAGGATGCTCTGGGATAGGTGTCGTAAGGTGGCGGCGGACTGTCCTGTTTGGATATCGAGGTCATCTCCATGTCCTCATGATCACTCTCACTCCAGTAATCTGTCATGAACAAACAGACTGTGTCATGTTTTCAGTCAAAACCAAACTGTTTTATAACCGTTTACTTAAAAAAAAAAAAGGAGGCAATCACACTGCAGTCAGAATCTTCCCATCTGCATTAAGATAGACTGAGGCTTGTCATGGTTTTTCTGCTGGTTAAAATCATGCACATGTACAATTTATGATAGATTCAGCTTCCAAACTGCTGCATCAGGTCAGAAACATCCGCTGTGCCCATATATGAGTGTTTTGAAAGGTGTAGCTGCAGTGTAGGTGTGGTGTGATGTAACTCCAGGTCTGACTACTGCAGAGTGTGAAGAAGGATGAATCTTAAGACGTGAGAACTTCCTGTTAAGTCGTCTGGAGGTGTTAAGGGTCCAATTTAGCAACTTGTCTGTGAAGGATGAAGCCCCCTCTTCATCAAACCAATGACAAACCCAATCTCACCCGCCCACCATGGCGAGGTTTCTACGTAAGCTCCTCGAAATAGCTCAAGGGTTAGTTACATTATTTCCTGTCCATTTGTAAGGAGGCAAAGAACACCAGAAAACGGAAATAACAAGGCAGCCTTCAGCCCCTAAAATTAGCATTAATAAGAAGAAGCACAAAGAGGAGACGCTTGAATCAGATGTGACGTAGAAGTGAAACTGAGAGAGGTGTTGAAAAGCCTCTGCCACTGATCTGGAAATAAGATCTATTTATTGAATTCTCTCTATCAGGACTTGTTTTTCCAGGTAATTGCATCACATCCCAAACTTCCATATTTATTTTCTTATAACCCTTTTAACTCTGACAGTCAAATAACAGCAAAGAGGAGGAGACGTTATTGATGAAACCAGAAGTAAAAAAAAACTGTGACAGTCTATCTAGCAACGGAGAGATTCGGGACAAAAAATAGTTTCCAAACTCTTCTTCCCACTTTAAAGGACACCTATTATATTATATTATATTATTTTTTGTTTTTTTTCCTTTCCTGTTTTGAAAGTTAAAAAGGCCATCTACGTTCACATTATCCCAAATGTTTCCAACAATGCTCAAACCCCCCACTGCTCATGCAGTAAAAGAGAAGATACATTTTCTGGTGTCCCTGCCCACTTTATCCAATCAGGACAGAGAACTCCATAAAGAGGGGGTGCTGTCTGCATGTGATCGCACAGAGAGCAGGAACCTCCTGTTTGCTGCTATGTCTGGTGATTAATGCGTAAAACAGACCGGAAGTTAGCTAAAGCCATGACACTTACAGCAGCTTTAAATATCAGCAAACATTTTTATATATACATTATATACTACATTTAATATGTATATATCAATCATTATTTAGGGAACAGTGTTTTCTCGAGACATATTAGTCATTGTGAGCTAATAAGCTGTTTTCCTTCTGTGTTAAACTCCTCGTTTGCAGCAGGTATAAGATGGAGCTGAGGAGCAGATAAACTTTACAGGAAACGCACGGCTATGAAACTGTGATAGCAAATTAACACCTCGCCAAGTGAAGACTAGGCAAAAATAATCGTGCATACATTTGTCATTATTTAGTTATATATGATGCCTCAATCTAAGAGCGACAGCGTTTAGTCCGACTGTTTATATAAGTGTTGACCAGCAACCTGCAACAGATGATGAATCCTTCGCAGCACCGTGAACAGAGCCTGTGACTAATCTCACCTTGGTCCTGGCGAATTTTCTCCTGCTCCGAGTAGCCCGCCACCGCCATACTGAGACGACTCAGCCACCTGTGGGGGTGAGTAACAGTCATGACGCACAGCAGCTTGACAGCCAATACAACTCTGTGTGCTTTTGTGTGTATGTGGTTTCCCTGTTTGACCAATCACCTTACAAAACTGCTCTGTTTCAAGGAGAGCAGGCAGTCTGGTGGGGGAATTCAATTTCCGGACAGCAGGAGTTAAAATGCGGCCGCAGATGTAGGATTGGGGGGAGTTTACAGCATGACTATCACAGCCTCATTTACTCACCGGGACATGTCGTCTACATTTTCCGCTGCGAAGTAGAAGGTCTTTATCTTCGGATGGCAAGCCTTAAAGGCGCTGAAAGGGAACCGGGGGTATATTTAATCATATGTAAGCACAACAACAGGCACATATAGCGCACATTTACATGTGAATACAGAGGACTGCTGAGATAAACGGGCACGATCACACATATAGTCATTCAGAGTGACACAAAACAGCAAGAATTTGCATCATAAAATAAACTGCTCTGCTTTTTATGTGGAGTTGTATGTGAGTCTGTGTCACTTAAATATGCTTGCAAACACGATCCTGAAACCAGAAGATGAGTTGCTGTTGTTGAATGTAAAGCCATATTTATGAAACACAACAGTCTCTCAATCGTTTTGACGTTGTTGGTCAACTAGTGAACAACAAACCCGTTAAAGCACAATACCAGTATATGCAGTAAAGAAGCACATTCAGTATCTGAGCTGTATTGAACTGTCTGTGTGGGATTTGCAAGAATCTTTGTTGGTCTTTCTGAATTTGAATCTTTAAAAGCAAGCAGCAAAAGATTAGGCTTCCTTTACCAAGATCAGAATAAAATTAAGTATTTAGAAGAAAACTCCACAGGGGACCTTTAGTTCAGCCTTCAGGACACTACAGCAGTATGCAGCTTGAGAAAGTAGCTTTGCACTGTTTTCCCACAAATGTATCTTAAGTAGCGAAGGAGTTCCACAGTCATGTTTTCATGTTTTCCTGCTCTCTGTGTCTTCATAAAGTTACGTGTCTTACTCTTTCTCTTATAACCTCTCCGTCTTACTAAACCTTCTCTTTATCAACACTCATACTAAACTAAAACTTCTTACATATATAATAATTATCATCTATAAATAGTTATGCCACTGTTAACAAGCCATTAAATACTTTATAAAACATTAATTAAGCAATTGTTCATTGTAAAGCTGCTACTCATGTTTATTAACAGTAAAACAACTATTAACTAAAGATTAATTAACAATACATTTATTAAAGATACCATATATATATATATATATATATATATATATATATATATATATATATATATATATATATATATACATATATATGTGTATATATATATATATATGTGTGTATATATATATATATATATATATATATCAATGATCCATTTTGCATTGTCTGTTATCCTAAATTATTAAATATATACCAATATTTTTTTTTAAGAACCAGTATAGTAACTCTGCACTGATAATACATTGTAGGATTGTTTCTTAACATGCAACATGAAGTCTCTGCTGTTGGTTTTGCACATTTTGTGAAGGAATCTGCATCAGGATATGTCTAATTTTGGGTCTAAATGGATCTAAGCAGCGTGATCCTGGGTGTCCAGGTGAAAATCAGTACTCACTACTTCCTTCTGCATTCAGTGGCACGATCAATCTTGAACTCCGGGAGGCTGACAAAACCCTCTGCCTTCTCATCCTGTGACGAGCAAGACCAGAGTTAAATCAAAGTGCCACATAATAAATAAAGGCTTTATGATTTTATGTTAATTGCGCTTCTGTAAAATCACCATATTCACCTCCTCATTCATGTACCAGTACAGACATGTGTCCTTCAGGATGAACCAGTACTTCTTCCACTTCTGCGAAAAATAGGTTTTAGCATCCTTCTTTTTCCAGAGCCAGCCCTCACAGTCCCCCTGACCAAGGTCCCTGCAGGAAATCCGCCTTTTGCTGATAGAAGACATAGGACTTCCAGCTGCAGGCGCCAGCGAGGGAGCAGAACAGACGAGTGGGTCAGAAAACAAGCCTCGCCAAACACCTGCTCGTGTTTGGGTTTGAGTACATGTGACTGCTCAAGCAAAACTCCTGAAACAGATGCTCTTACCTTTACTCTTCTTCTTTGACCTTGACAGCAGTGAGGATCGTTCAAACACCTGCAAGTAAAGAAAAAAGAATGAAGTTAACACTTTATATTAAGGTTCTTGTATTAAGCATTAGTTAACAAGGTAACAAGGCCCTTATGAGTCCTTATACTTATGCTTATTAACATTAATAAGATTATATATGTTTAAATAATAGCATAATAAACATGTTTATGGTTAGATTATAAGAAAGTATAAGAAAGTACTTTATAAACAGTCAATAGAAAATTGTAAACAGTCAATAGAAAATTGTAAACAGTCAATAGAAAATTGTAAACAGTCAATAGACGCTAAAGAACATCAATAAATGTATTTGTAATTCTATTATGAACATTTATAAGAAACTCATTAGTTTGACAGTTATGTCAATATAGTGTTAACAATAGCAGAATAAACGTTTTTTTTAAAAACTCCAGCTAAAACAGCACGTTTCAGACAGAAGGGGAATACAGTACTGCAGCACTGGACAGTAAGAGAAAACTGATGTGTTTTTTGAGCACTAAAGAATGTAAACCTATTCTAGTAGTAACCCAAAATAAAATGATGAACCTGAACTTGAGCATAATATGTCTCCTTTAAGTGTCTATAGACTCTTTTAAGTGATCGTAAATGTCTTATAAATGTGATAATTATGCTATTATTAACCCTTACATAGTCTTAATTAATGCTAATAAGCATCTTATAAGGACTTAAAGGGCACCTGTTAACTAACTAACCCTTTTTGCCACGCCCTTAATTGTTACCAGAATTACATCATACAGAGGATCCCAGTGCTGCTATATACTCCCACTTCTGCGCTATCTTACAACTTCAAATTATTACAGATTATCACAAGGGACTAACATGGTAGAGGGAAGCAGAGTCGGAGCTGGATGTGGACAAGGAGACTTCCATCTGGAGGGCGGGGACGAGCGTGTAATGGGTGGGGCTGCCTCCTCGCTCAGTCTTCCTCCTGTTCTGACTCAGGCTGCGTCCCAGCAGGAAGTCCTCCCCCGGGGCTTTATCTTCACTCGCAAAACGCAAGAGGGAATTCTCTGCAGGGACACAACAGAGGCACACTCAGCACTGCACACACTCTATAAGATTAAACTTATAAAAAAAGGTATCATTTACATACTAAATACTCTGCATAATCCCACACAATGTATGTACATTTGAGGATACTGCATCATCTCAGTAAGCTTATTATGCAAGTAATTTTCCCTCTAGATTCTGGACTTTTAAGCACATATTAGTCGCTACAATGGTGACAACAATGATCAGACTTTTTTTGTAATCTACTGTACGTCAGTTGCCTGTGATTGAACCCTCTCTCTCTGAGATAAGTGAATGCTGACGTTTCAAAAGACTATCAATTTGAAAGGCATTAAGAATCTACAGAGGAAGGCTGTTGTCAGGCAGGAAGCCCTCAAAACTTCCAAATACTGTCTCTTGTTGATAAATATAGCACAATCGCTTTTTCTGAAAAGCCCAAAGGAGCAACATATCACCACCATTCCCAGAGGAAACAAACACATCACTCAAGTCTTTCTTTGAGACTGAAATAAAGCGACTCAGTCTCCTCCCACTCCATTTACCACCTAACTCAACAGTCACCAACAAAATGTGAAAATCTCTGGATATATTTCTACGGTTGCCAAAGCAACAGTGTACTTTTTATATCCAAACAGAGAGAAACAGCACAGCTGAGAGCGAGGAAGAGAGAGACACATGGAGAGAGGGATGAAGGGGAAAAAAGGAGCAGTGATAGATTATGAACATATGGAGGAGATAGAGGCAGGAGCTGATATCCAGCATGTTATCAGTTTTGACAGGCCAGCTCATCCTTCTACTTTTTGGCTCGGAGATCTGAGAGGGTGAGGATATTATGAGATATCCGCCCACTCACCTCAGCTCCCTCTGTCCCTCTCTGTCTCCCTCCCTTCTCTGCCTCCCTTTTCTTTTTCTCTCTCCCACTGCCTCCCACTCACCTCTCCTGCTCTCTCTCTTCATCTTGGCCAGGTCTTCGTTGTCTCCCACCCAGTTGTATTCCACCGGCATTGAGATAGGCCTGAGCCTGCCTGGAGCAAGGAGGCGCAGGGAACGTCAATATTACAAAGCTGCCCCCCCCTCACACTCATAAATACACACAGCTGCAGACATCTCATAAACACCTTGAGAGCATGCAGACGTCACTTTGAGCTCTCACGATTACAGTAGCGGGTCTTCAGACGAGGATGAGGTCTTACCATAGGTGGGAGTGCTCCCCCTGCGGACTGATGACACCTCCTGGTTCTGGTCGTACTCGTAACAGTATAGTATAGCATCTTCCTCCACCAGGGGAAATCGCCCCCGACACTCCTGGTCCAGGTAGGAGTTTGGTGACTCGGATCTCTCTGCAACATGGACATCCGTTTGAAGATCGTCATCCGGCAGATTTCCCTTGTCATCTCTGCAGGAAAACGGGAAAAGCAGGAAGTAACTTTAATGTTAGTGAAGATGTGGACGGATATTAGAGAAAAGAAGAAGAAAACACAACGTCGTCAGCATATTAAGTGTCAGAAAGCCTCATTTTCAATTTAAAGTATAAGGCTTGTGAAATTCATTCAAAATCATTTTTGCTGTCAACTAATCCCACGAAAAGACCAACGCATTAGTCAGTACTCTCACATGTCCAGCCTATCTGTGGCTTTTAGCCCCAAGCCCATTTGTTCCTGTTAAAGACACAAATAAAAAGAGACTAAAATATACCAATATATACCATATGTTTTTGTAAGAGCTAAATAACTTGGGTTAACAGAGGTTACCTAAACAGGAGTAAACTGTGAATTTGTTAGGGACCACTTTCAGCTGCGATTTAATATATATATATACATGCATTTGGTGCTCTAGTGAGTCCACACAGTGTATGTGATGTCTGTATATCAAGTCAAAATAAAGTACAGTGTCCATGTTCAGGGTAATGAGGGAGAATGCCATCCAGTGCAATAGTGTGACTCTTTGATGCATTTATAATAATTATTCAACAAAGATAAATCTCTATGGAAAAGAGGAATAGTCGACATCAGGCTTTGGCTACTTAAGAAATACTTGTTGGGAGGGTGATAGTTTTAGTCCTTAACTTTACAGCAAGTTAAACATTTACAACAAGACCAAGAGTTAGTTGAGCGTGTTAGCATGCTATTCGTTATCCTGAAATTAGGACTAAACATATCAAGTGCAGCTGAGGTTGATGGGAATGTCACTAGTTTTGGACAAACTGAACTGTTGTCCAGATGATCGCGCTCGACGAAAAGTCAGGGGGTTAACAAGTAACTGTTTACATTCAGTGTTGCTCATCTGAATTGCACCATGAGTTAAATAAATGTGTTAATTGAATTTGTCTCCCTATAAACACCTAGATCAACTGTTTTTTAAATATTTCAAATCCTGCTTTGTTTACTTCACTGTTTGATAGCTACAGTACCTGTATTCTTCTTTCCTGCTTTTGTTGGTGCATTGCTACACCTCTTTATGTGTTACCACTACCAACTATCTATAAGTGGAGTAACATGAAACCTTCAGTTACCATTTTTACAACAAAATTTGCCTGTGTATGCAGTTTATTTTAAACATGGGCGAATCCGCTAAAAATAGGTGATTTTCACCTATTCACCTTTCACATTGCCAGTGGACGACTACGCCTTTCTGTCTTGTGTGTGTCGCGTTTGTTCTCACAAATGCACCGAAAAAACAGGGAACAGTAGAAAGCAGCATATCATATACTTCATCAGAATACATCCAGAAGACTTCAAAAGTCTCAATCGTAGTTGTTAATTTTTCCAGAGTTGATAACAGAAGTTGATAAGGAGTAAGACGTCTCACGTCTTACTCCTTATCAACTTACTCCTTACTCCTTGGTGGTCATAAACTCCATGGGGTACCTTTAATATCTGGCATTGCAAGTGAACCTCATGTGAATTTATGCACAATTTTGTGTTCACCTGGGGGTGTAGGGTTCTGCTGGAGGAGGGGGGATGTATAGGTCCTGCAGGGCGCAGCTACTCCTCCTGGATGGAGTGCTTAAAGTGCTCGTGGGCGTGGCGACGCTGCTGCTGGGGCTCTGAGGGAAGATTGGCTGTGTGAATGAGTGTGTGTGTAAGCATGTGTGAAAGAGAGAGGGACAGGCAGACAGAGAGGAAGAGAGAGAGGAACAGTTACAGGGATTGACACATTGAAAATTTGGAGTTTGCAGCAGTTCAGTCAGTCAGTCAGTCAGAGAGCATTTGTTCAGTTCAGACTGTGCCGCCGAGCTTCTCGACCGTGAAATGAGCAGTGTACTGTATGTTTCTGATGCTCCAGTTCTAGCTAGTGCACACAAGAAAACGGGCCGGTGTGCAGTCTAGTCATCCCTCTCATTCAGGTCAAGGAAAATCTGGTCGTAGCCTACATAGTCTTTTAAACATGGTACATTAAGATAGACTGCTTCTTGTTTATTTATGATACCTTTATATCAAATGATATCTTTTTGAATATGTTCTTGTCACATTTATGATATCAGAATAGTGGCATCAACTTAACTTGAACAGTCAGAGAGATGTTATCCAATCACAACAGGCCTGTTTTTCAGTGACAAAACTTCCAAAAGAAGTGAAATTCTTTCAACAATATAATACTAATTTGTCACTTCTCAAACTATGCTAATGTGTTGCATAACTCACAGCTGACTAATGTCAGTGATGTGCTCCATCATCAGACCATTATCTGTGTCAGGGCTACTGCAGCATGTTCTTTTCAATAACTTAACAGACTACCTTGACATTCTTAATTTCAGTCACATCTCAGAGCAGGAAACATTACAGCTTCTATGTCCTTTTCCCCCACTTTTCTGTCTTTAAAAACGCCAGCAGGAGAGCAAATTTGATTTAGGTGGAGGAGAGGAAGGATGGGGATGTGATTTGAAGGGGGGGGGGAGGCTGAGCAGGACTGCGCTTCAGGGCCTCGAGGGGAAAGAAAACATTTTCTCTGGCCTGAGACTCAAAGAAAGGCTGGGCTACATTAATACGCATCCCTCTCATTTCCACCCATTCTGGCTCAGGCGAACGGTCCTAATAATGTAACTGGTTTGGCCGAAGTAGGACAACAGATGCCATGACGGGCTGAAATGTCAGCTTGTGAATGAATGATGCTGGAACCTTCAACCAATTAATGGCGAATTGTGGTACATAAAGGAGCTGGATGCAGCAAAAACAATACCTGTACCACACAGAGAAAACCCCACAGCTACACCAACTCGCTGCCAAGAATTCTCTCTCTAAAAAATTGAGCATTATGATTTTTACAAAGCTAATGTTTGTTTCAGGGCTCTTGTATTATAAAAGTGCTACTTCAATGTATCCTGGTCTCCTTTTTGTCTTATATCTCGGCTACTTTTGGTGTCTTGTGTCCGCAGTCTGTGCAGTCACATTTTTAGCACGAGTGAGGACAGAAGCACAGAGATACACACAGAAATATCTGCACACAAACAGACATGCACAAACATATCTGTGGAGGATGAAGATGGTCATCGTACTTGCAGAGCCAACGGTTTCCATCTCATGTTCTTGAGCAGAGCCGGGGTCGAGGTGAGCGTGCTCTGCGGGCGTTTCTTCAGCGTCAGTGTGACGCCCGCAGGGTCCCCACGCAACAAATTCACCAAGTTCTTCAGCTGCCAGCCCACCTAGTGAACAACAATAGCTTGATAAAGGTTTCCTCAACACACAGGCATCCCCGTGACTCAGACTACAGAAATAATAAGCAGATATTTCAATATGAACAAACAGTTAGTGACTGATTCAGGGATTCAACGTTCATTCCTTTCACACATGATTTGGATTATTTTTTTTTATGCCTAATCCACTTAGTACTGAAGTTTGCCAAATGGGCATTTTATTCAAGGTGCTGTTGTAGTCGTTATCCTGATTCTACTAGTGGATCCTGATGGTTGGAAACTGCAGCCTGTGAGGTTCATGTTGATGAGGATGTTGAATGCAAAGATGGATGCCAGGGGGCATCTTGTACACCTCCTGTTATATCAATCTGCGGGTGCTGTCATGATGTGGTAAGCCCGGATGTTGTGCGTCGTGAACAGCTGCACGCCTTGTAAATAGTCTTTAACCCAGTTTTAATGACATTTGGCACTAAAAAAATTCCGCCCAGAGAAACACGGTCGGCAGCTGAACTAAATATGCCAGGTCCAGTTTGGGGAGAAAATATCCTGCTCCTGCTCCTGCTCCTGCTCCTGCTCCGCTGGCTGCACTGAATTCTAGTACATCTTGCGTATTTCGAGCAGCCTGAGAAAACAGGCATTTTTCAGGCACTGACCTAGCAATCACTTTGTTCCTTTCCAAGTCATTTTTCACCTTGACAGCCGCAACACAGAAATTCTTCACACGGAAAGTGCATTAAAGAGACAGACAGGCTGAAACAGACACTTTTATAATCCAAAGCATGCTTTATTCCTTGATGAAAAGATTGTTCTGCTGCGTCTGGCCAAAATGAAATGTGTGTATTTAAAGCAGTCAGACCCAGGATTTTTCAGCTTCTTTTCAACTAGCTACTGCTCTGCCTCGGTGTAGAAATGTTATGCTTTAATGTGTTTCTATTGAAGCATCATGCCACTGGTTTCTTCTTTTTGTTAATTTCCATTTGGGGATCCTGGTAACACTCTCCAGTGTTTACTGTCCTGCATAGAGCTCTTTTATGTGTATGATGTTGACCATTTCTCCATCGTTGCTGCCTTGAGTTACTTATTCCTTTTTTATGCATATTTTTATCCAAGAAAAAGAGCATTGTTCACTAACCTTTACTGACAAACAAACATCCCTATAGGCAAAATAATCAGTGGTGGAAAGAGTACTGAAAATCTGTGCCCAAGTACGAGTACAGTTACATTACTGAAATATTACTCAATTACAAGTCAAAGTACTGGTATTAACATAATACATAAAGCAACACTATATAACTTTTTGCAGAAAGATAATTGATTGTTGAATCTCTTTCTATCCATCCATCCATCCATTTCTGTAACCACTTATCTTTTGCAGGGTTGCAGGGTGCTGGAGTCTATACAAGCTAACATTGGGCAAGTGGCGGGGTACGCCAGTCTCATGCCCAGATCGTCAAAAACCAATCAAAATCAAATACCAAATTGGGGCTTTGGCGTTTGACCCGAACCATCAACCCAAAGCGTTGGTATCTGACGATCTGGGATGAAAACTCTTCCCGGAATGACTTTAAAAGTTACATAGTGTTCTGTATGTAAAAGTACAAAGTATTCCTCTCAAACACTACTCAGAGTATTAGTTACTTTTTAAATGTTGATGTTTAATGCATTATCAATAGCAGGCGTTCAATCAAACAAGTTTCTGTTTCTCCAAATCTTAAATCTAAATTATTCAGGGTTTTCGTTGTGATTACCTGTGATGTGCCTGATTGGTTATATACATATTCACATGACTCAATATTTGACTTAGAAAATTATAGATATACCTACAATATACCATATACTTAGAAATAGAAATAAAATCTGTGGATGTTCAGGTATATAGGTTAATTTAGCATCAGTTGTTATCACTACACTCTGTGTTAAGAGCTCAGTGAACAGTCCCTGTCTTTATTTTTACAGGCTTTCATTCTCATGCACAATAGCACTGAATAATGTGCCATTTTCTCTTCAGCTTACTTATTCTGCATGTGTTCAACATTTTCAAAGTTAACCACGATGCAACTTCTGCCTCGGAGGATTTTTCCTTCACTCACTTCCTTCGGTTGATGTAACTACTTTTGCCTCAGCAGCCATTCTTACATCTGCTTCCCATGGAAAAGCAAATCCAGTGAACTTAGTTCATGTCTTACTGCTGGACTTCTCCCAGCTGCCTTAATTATAGATCCCTGAACTGTTTCAAGCATCTTTTCTTTCCTTAATGGTATTTTTTAAACCTTGACATTTGTTCTTCTATTTCTCTTTGAATCTCTCTGCAGTAAAAACCTTTTCAGCACTTCTCTCTTATCTTCTAGGAGAGATGCTGCAAAACATCCTGGGCCACCACGGACATCTCGTTCATCTTATCAAATGTGCCCCTAATGGGATGTTCACGAACAACCAACCATCAATTATTTGTTCTTAACTAAAGGTCACACTGAATTAAACATATTAACAGTATTTAATCTTGTTATAGCAGTCATTATGAGTGACAGTGCAGCTTTGGATCAGCAGACAGCTGAGTCAACTGACTTTACATACCACCATCACCCACTTAAGCTGTCAAACTCATTCAGCTACTGCTCATTTCGACAGCAGCCACAGCAGGACATCTTTCCGTCATCACCACCTACTCCCCTGCTTCCACCTTTGTAACCGTGTACCCGTTCCATAACACGTATAAAACATAACTGATTTTTACAGGAAATGAACGTACTTTCCTGTTGTGTGATTAAAATAAGATATGATGACGGATGTCAATCAAGCTACAACTTTGAGAAGCTGCTGTCAATCAGACTGTAAAAGAAAGCAAGATGCTTCATCAAATTCACAGGCGAAACAACTAACTACAACTACAACTATAAATCATGGCTCTGCTCCATTAAGTCGTTTATTGGTATTGCACATGCGTGGCCATCATTAATTACCCCTGTGCTTCTCCTGCTGTTACAGGTTAAAATATCTGCCACAAAAAAGGTCTGTGGGGATACAGTGTACTCCTTTGTGCACTGACACCTCCATGCTCCCACTTTTGGCAGCCTTTAAACTCCGCCTCACAATGAGATGAAAGAGTCTTGACGTCAAAATCAACTCTGTATTTGCACTTATTCTCGAGAAAAATGGCTGCATTCAGTGGGTGAGATGACTGACTGAAATGAAGCTGACTTGAGCTGTGTAATTACCATACGTCTTGCTGTTGCACATACACAAGTAGCAATTATTTTAGACAAAGGGTGCTATATTTAAATGGTGCACCACTTGGAAGTTTTTTGCTTTCATTTCCACTGAATTCATACTATGTTGTGCACACTTGTGCAGTTTTGTCTCTTTGCAAAAAAAAACAGTGACAGGCCAATTATTTTGTCTGACTAGCGCTCTGCTCAGAAGATAAGTTGAAGTCGAGCACAACTGAGAATCATGTGAGGTCACTAAATCCCTTTATCAATATAAGAAGGATAAACTTCGGGTGCTCTGATGGTTGAGGGCTTTAAGTTGGCAACCATGGAAACATCCCCATCTTGAGTCCCAATTTCCTTTGTTTCCTGTTGTCTTTCTACTCCTCTGTGTTCAATAAATGCATAAATTACATCCCGAAAAATGGACATGAAAAAAAGGACACAGTGTGTATTGCTCTGACAGCAATGCAACTAATTGGAATATGTAGGAGATGTCAATCAAGCGCTGTCCTGAGGAGACATCTATTTAACAAGTAGAAAAACTTGCATGTGTGGGCGCATTAACAGAAATCACAATGAAAACAGTGCTGTTTTATCCACATTTTTTAAGAGCTCTAAGCAGGTACCTCGTGATCGACTGAAGTGCTCTCATGAGCACAAGTTCAATGATTTCAGCTGATCGTCCGGCTGACACCGTGACGAGCAAAGTAACGCATCCATCCAGACAGGGTAACACATCCACATCCTCTAAAACTACCTACAAGAGGCTCTACATGCAGCCACTTATACAATAACAGATCCAGGCAGTAGCGCTGCAGTAGCCCACTCTGGGTGTGTACAAAGGAACTGCAAACACATTCACAGCATATGCACAATCTGAGGCAGGTAGTTCTGTGTATGTGTGAATTAAACAGACATTTGCATAAAAAAGAGAAAGAAAAAAAAACATATGCAAATTCAGACATCAAATATGAAAAAAAAGCCTAAGAGCAAAAAACATGGACTCACCACTGTCTGATGATTGACCTGAATGACTTCATCTCCAGCGTGGATTTTCTTACAGCGGTCCGCCAGGGACTGATGGGCAGACAGAGAGTCATTAACTGCTGCTCCATTACACTGCCATGACACAGCCTCCTGTGATACAGCCACCTCACTCTGCATATCACGCTACAAGTGGATGAGCTGTGAGGCAATAATCTACACAGGTGAACGCAAAGAGGCTTGTACTTACACCTTCTGTCGTCCCGGTGATTACGTGCAAACCGTCATATGTTGATTTGATATACATGCCCTGTTGGAATACAGCAGGAATATGAATTATTACATTTTTGAATACATAAGGCTCATGTGAAACAATGCAGCAACACTGCCATTTGCAGAACAAACCAGGGCCATTGCATACTTGAGAATCTTAGTATTTGTTTTAATCTGCTTGTAGTTTAAAATCTGAGGAATTTGGATTCATCTCAATTATTTTTAGCAGCAGTGAATACCATGAGTGTTTTTCATATTGAGCTTGGATTTGCCTGACAAATAATAAAATAAAAACAGGATGTACTTTTCAAACGTACACGGAACAGTCTGATTTAATATTAGTCTCCTTCAAGCAGACTGAATCAAACATGGAGGATTATTTATCTGCAAATACTGTTTGGCCTGCTGCAGAAAAGCTACAACTTCCACTAAAAGGGGTCTAAAGTGCACAGCAAAGACAAACACACAAACACACACCCAGACACACATCCACACACAGATGTGCATGAGCGCACATGTGCCCTCACACGTACACGGATACACAGAAGCAGCATGCCAGTCCTCAAGATGAGTGTAAGAGGTTTATTTTTAGGCCACTTGGCCCACTGTTGTGTTCAGGTTTCATTGAACGGATGAGAGAACTTCCATGCCCCCTTGGTAGCATTTATGTTGGGGGTGGGGCATTTATTGTGGCCCCGAGCAGGGCGCTCGTGCCTGAGTGTAGGTCAGCGCAAAGATGGAGTCTGACAAAGTGCTAATGGCGGCATAAATAAGTATATTCTCTGCCGATAAACACTGACTGACTCTGCTGATAAGTTTTTCCCAGAAGTAAGTGTACAGACGATCACTTTGCAGCATTTCAATCTGTATATTCGAGCATTTTGTATTTGCTAATTTCAACAAGGGCAACATGTTCTGTTCATGTTGCTTTGTGTCAGCTGACTCATTTGCCCACAAGCTCAGCAAAACCCAGTTTTGCGACAGCTGCAGTGAGCTGCATTAGACACTGGACAATACAGCAGCACACACTGTTTGTTTCACCTCAATATTCTCATTATTTGGGCATGTGAAAAGATGGCTCATGTTTCGAGTGCCAATTTAAAAATATAACAGCCACTTGTCTTGCCAGAAACAATGTCTCTGATAACCGAATGAAAATGTTAACAGAAAGGTCTTCTTATTAACCCTGGTAACGGGACACAGTCTCTGGAAAGAAATCTTTGTGAATTTTTTATGCAATTTTTCCAATGCTCTGAGCACTGCAGATGAAATTCCCTTCACCAACATGGTTGATATAAGGATATCTCAAAATCAAAACTATTTGCATCTGGGTCATCCAACCCTTTTAGTAAATAGCTTTTGTACTTGGTCCCAAAAAAGGTGTTTGAATCACGGGAGAAAGTGTGATATAACTGCAAGAAACAAACCAGGCAAAGTTAGTGTTAGTTATTGAGCAGCTGAATAAACTGTCTTTGCAGAGAGTGAGATTCATGCTGCAAGATGAGTTGCACATGCCATATTTGAATCAAACAGAAGTCAGAAATCATGCTGTCTGTAATTAGTAAGCTTCTCCATCATTCAGCATTATTAGTAGCTTTGTACTTTACTTTTATTGGCAGCTTTTTCCTGTGTTCATTTCATGAAACCTGGAAAACAATTTCAAATCTTCATATTTTAAGTATATTGAGCTGTTTTCAAGTGTATTGAATATAAAGTATATTGATGGCCTGCTTATGTGCACATACCACAGTTGTGGTGGGTTATTGGGTTTGTGTGCATCTGCCAGATGGTTGTGTTTACCATGAAAGAGTCTGTGCAGTGTGATGCTGCTGAATAAATAAAACCCAGCACCAGCATTTAGAGAGTTTGGTCCACAGTAGCTACCCAGAATTTGACTGGATGATCGACTCCATAGATCTATCATATCCCCAAATGGATTATGTACAATTATGTTTTACCGAGCACCAATTTATTTCAATTAAACAGTGCACTTTACATTTCAAAATTCATGTCAAAGGCAATTGCAGTGAAACTGATATTTACTATTTCTTATATTTTCATGGAGAAACTACCTCTATATTCAAATAAACGGTTCACATTTTACTTTAAAAGCCATTTGAAGGTCAATGTGTGTGTGCGTGTGTGTTTACTGACTCTTCAATTTTATTTTAAAGGAGACATATTATGCTCTTTTTCAGGTTTATCATTTTATTTTGGGTTACTACTAGAATAGATTTACATGCTATAATGCTAAAAACCATATTAGTTTTCTCATACTGTGATACTCTCATACTGTGAGCAGTGTTTTCTGTGAGAGAGAGGAGCTCCTGGTAGTGTGGAGTTTGACCTCTTTAACTTTCAAGATCTTTTACATGCACGAGAACATATATATGAAAAACTGAAGGAAAAGGGAAAAGCACAATAGGTCTCCTTTCAAATTAACACTATATTTCAGAGAAATAATGCAAACTACACATGATAGGCCATGGAAAGGTAATTACGGGTTAGTTACAGCAAAATATGTATATAGGTGTAGTGAAAGTATTTAATGGACGCATCATGTCAACCTTGTATTGGGCAGATATTATATAACCCAGTAAGAACTAAGCTTTATAATACAACTGCTGAAAAAAAAAAAATATTAGCTTCTCAAGTCATAACCTAATATTTTAGGGTATCATCTTACAATTAAAGGGCCAATGTGTAGGATTTAGGGAGATATAGGAGCAGAAATGGACTATAATATTCATAATTGTGTTTTCATTGGTGTATAACCATTCATTACCTTAGAATGAGCCTTTTATATCTACAGAGCATGCAGGCCCTCTTCCACGGATTTCACCATGTTGCACCAACAAAGACCAGAAGGCACCTCAAGAGAGGGCGTTTTTGGCGTTGTTAGTGGCCATGGTAGGGGAGGGTGAGACAGGCATGGTACCTTGTTGCAATCTGCAACTGCACTGCTAGATGCCACTAAATCCTTCACAATGGTCCTTTAATATCAATGCAATTACTTGCAACACATCTTTTTCTACTATAATTTTAAGTTCCGACTATTAACTCATTATTGCACAACAACCTATGTAACCTATCTTTTCTTTTAGGACATACTGGGAAGGTTGACCAATGAGAAACTCCCCAAAACATAAGTGTGTTTCTTAAAGTCTTACCAGTCCTTCAGTGGATTTTATGTTGGCTAGCTGAACAACCTCCAAATGTGCCGCCTGGGACACCATGGGATCCGAGGACAGAGAGATAATGTGGTCGCACACTCCAGACAAAGTTTTACACTGGGGAGGACATATTACGAATGAATACAGTCTTTAATTGTGCAAATTACAGCTTTATTTACATCCGATGCAGTGTAATAAAGTCAGCAACTCACCACATGCAGGATTTTGTTTTCTGTCTCATATACGGAGCAGTCCTGGGGAACATTCAGAGAGCACTGTTACCTCAAGAGAATGTGTCAAAATGGAGTTATTATTGGCATTTCTGCTGTAGGTGGATATAAGCAAAAAAGCGAGCAGCTTGGCACCTATAACCCCCAACACTCCCACACAGGCATGCACAAACACAAAACAAATGAATCACCAATGCGGAGGCATGTCTCTCTCTCTCTATCTCTGCCAGTCTTCCTCTCTCGGCCTTCAACTCTCTCGCTCTCGCCCTCGTTCACTCCCACCTCTCATTTTTCCCACTTACATTTTTCTCTTAACTGCATATAAACATTATCCTCCAGAGACTGTCCGAAAACCTGTTCAGCATCATTTCTCTTATTACTTGCTAATCTTTAAGGGTCTTACAGGCCTGATTGTGATTGTCAGCATTTGCAGATCAAAGACAAATACTCTGATATTAACAATAATTAATCATTTGTACTCATGTTTAAATATGGATGCAATGTTTGCAGAAATCTGAGCTGTGTTGGGGTATAACAGTAGAGGCTCTAGATTGGATGTGTGCACAAAGAATTGAGTGAAAAGCTGATCTAATTCTTTGTCTGTATCAAGCATAGATCAAACTGTTTCTGAACTTTTTTTTCAAAATATGTATCATGTACAGATGTTTCTAAAACTCTCAAAACTATAAAAGCATTGTGGAAACTACAACAGAGGAAATGTAAATGCATTTTGGCATCACTGTAATACTCGCATGTGGAGATTCAGGTTTCTCGTGCTCTGTATTTTGATCAAAATCGTCCAGTTGCCTACAATACAGCACTTAGAATTGAAAATGTAATCAGGACAAAAAGTCTATTGGGCCTGAGCTGAATATCAAAATATAGTATAATACAATTTATTTACCTGTTGTACAATTGTAGTGAGCTCGAGACACAGCTGGATAACGTTGTTTCTGGTCACGGAGTAATCTGCCACCGCAGCGAACGGAGACCTGAAAAAGAAGGAGCACCTGGAATGAACCATTAGATCATCCGTCCTTTGAGACTACATCATTGGTAAATCTGTGGGAACATTCACAAACGCAGGACATCAGCACACATACACATACACACAGATTACGATTATTTTATTTCAGAGATTAATAGATATTAATGTTTCTTACATGTATAGTGTGTCATGTCTTGGTTGGCTTTTTTGGTTTAGTTATATTTTCCTCACTTCCTTGTTAAGGTTACACACTGCCTTTCCGAAACCCCGCTGTTCCGAAAATAGACTACCATTCTTCGTAATGGCGGGGTTTCCCATTTTTTCTAAAGACCCCGCTATTCCGAAAAGGCTATTGGGGAAACCCTAACCCTAACCGTATTGGGAAGTAATTTGAAGTTGAAAGTCGGAACAGCGTTGTTTTTGGGGGAGGGTCGGAACAGCGGTGTTTCGGCGTGGGGGTGTTTCGCAATGGAGGGGTTTCGGAATGGAAGGCTGTCCCCCCCTCGTTAACCATAACAGTCAGTCACTTATAAAAGGGAGTATATGGATTAACATAAGGTGGTTAATGTACATAATATATATAAACAGCATCTTCATTCATGAGCCGACAGTCTGTAAAAATTAGTCACTGTCAGCTTTTTTGTTTCATTGTGACATTAATACATACTGCACACAGTCTAAAAATCGCAGTTTTATTCAAACTTCCCCATTTCTGTGCTCTATACTCCAAGGCATATTAAACAAAATGTAGTTGTGTCAACAACGATGCATTCAAACATTAAGATGAAACACAATAAATTGAATTTTAATTAGAACGGATGCTGTAGATTATGTAGATGATGATGTTATGGGGAAAAGAAACAGCGATTCACTTTGTTATTTCTGTCGAACGCTGTCTGCTTTGAACTTCCAAATTCCTCAAACACACACACACACACACACACACACACACACACACACAAACAGACGCAACCACATTGGCACAATCCCACAGAGAAGAAGAGGATAAAGCAACATATAAATAGACTTGCTCAGTGCCTTTTTGGCCACCCTGTCAAAATCGACTTATATAAGGCCTTTACTCATCTTTTCTTGTCAGCTGATTGGTCATGGACAAAATATAAAAAACAAAACTGGTCTGTGTTGTGGGAAAAAAACACTAGAATCCTGGAAAACTCAATACATGATAGTCTCAATCCTTTTTGAAGCCAGTTGTTATATCTTCAATCTGCCACGGGTTTTCAACAAATGTGTTTAATTCATCTCATCATATTAAATCCAGTCATATCCAGAGTTCATATTTTTGCTTGAAAACAAAATCAACACTGTGATTAATATTGAGGGTTGAGCAAGTACACCACTGAAACTATATCCAGTACTTACTTTTTTATGAGTATTAGAATCATCTGAGTAAAATATGTCCGTTTCCATACTCTTGATGAAGGAAAAGCCTCACTGCTTGTTTAATGAGGCAGCCATTTTCCTCTGATATCAAGCTCAGGAAAGCTTAAATGCTGGGATGATGTTATGCTGCTGTGTTCTAGGTTGCAGAGCATATTAGTGAATCTTATGAATTGTTATCATGTCACCACTTCCCAATTGTTTAGCAACTAAAAAGACGATATTCATCAGCCCATTAGCTAATGTTAACCTTGATGTTCAACCACTTGCTAACGTTACTGTTTGAGTACATCTGGTGCATTTAAATTCCAGGCTTAAATAAATGTGTCCGAGATGTGTGTTCGTATTTTAAAAATAATTTAATTTAACTAACAGAAGCTAACGGGTATCAAATATGTTGTTTTTATCTGAAGCTCAGTTCTGAGGCTTTTCTGCAAAACGTTTTCTTATAAATAATAAATATACTTAACTTCTGATCACCCCAAATAAATTTCAGGCTTAAATTAACAAACACATATTATTCCTGCCCATGTTGGAACGAAGCACCACCCACTTCCAGTTTGAATCCCACTCATTCTGAGTACGGAAACATCTACAGATGATGGTGTACTTGCTCATCCCATCCCATCATAAATATGCACCTAAGATTAACTTTAGGGCTTCCCCAAAGACCATAATCTTAATCAAAGTGGTGCAAATTTGATACCATGTTAGTTAAGACCAGTGCTGCTACTGTAACACTGCACTTTGTGAATGACTGCATCAGTGTGTGTGTGTGTGTGTGTGTGTGTGTGTGTGTGTGTGTGTGTGTGTGTGTGTGTGTGTGTGTGTGTGTGTGTGTGTACATGATTATGTTTTTTATGAATGTCTATTATCACCATATATCACAGGTGCACCTCTTTGCAAATCTCACCTATCGAGCCACGCCAGAAGGCTTTTGGCTGCAGCGATCAGGTCCACCACGGAGGTAAGAAAGTCATTGGGCAGCTTGCGGGTGGCTCGGCCGTCGTAATGGCCGCTGCGCCGCCTGCCCGTGATGAAGTTCTGCAGGTTCTTGGCAGATGCATTCAGCTTGTGAGAAAGAGTCTTGAGATTCTCAGTCTCCAGCCCGTAATTCTAGAGGAGAGAGGAAAGTAAATTCTCTCTGTTTGACCAGTTTGTCAGTGTTTGTTCTAGCTGTGACGCATCCCAAGTATTTCTACCACTGTGGAGGCTTCAACTGACACTTCTCTGTGAAAACAAAGAGCGCTGGCAGAGGAAGCCACCTTGTCGCACTACAGACACATGTAAGGAGGGAAACCACTGACCCCTCCACCCTGCCCCGCTCACCCCCAGCTGTCACTTTGCATGTCGAGGGATTGCAGAACATTCATTATTACCCTGAACAGCGAACTGCACGTGCAGGCCTGTGGGCGTCTGTCACGTCAGAGTTTCTTGGGAGGGGAGAGCGCGGCAGGAGGGCCACTAATCATATTTAATACAGCAGTGCCTGAGAGACTTAAAACTAAATCCCAGTTACGTAAAGAGCTTTGGGGCTGAAGCAGGGCCCCCCGTGCAGCGATGCAGGATGAGAGGACTTTAGATTCAGATTGCATCTGTGACCTCAGTCCACTAAATCTCCATCCAGCCTCTCTATGTGTCTCTTGGGCAAATACATCTTCGTCTCTGTTCCAGCCGCTCTCTTCCATTCCTACTTCTCATTCATCTTCTGACATCTTCTCCTTTTATATTTCCTTAGTCAAGCTGTTCACATTTAACACCCCCATGGATGTGAATTGTTGGTATGAGAGCAGCAAATGTAATGACAAATACCACCGATGTGTACTTTTTATGATTGTCTGACTCTCCCCTCAGTCTGCTCAAATACAGATCTGATTCAGCAGGGTACCACAGGTGGATGACACGCCTGCAACCAATTCAAAAAATATTCCTTTATACATTTACATTAACCATGATATTAGATTAGATTATAACTGTTGCTGTGAAGAACAAAATGAAAATTCCTTCTCTCCTAAGTTAATGTCTACTAGTTCTAAATAGACAGCATACAGAGCAATAGAGCTGCAAATATTGATCGATTAATTGATTAGTTGTCAACTATTAAATTAATCACCAACTTCGATTAATTGGTCTGAGTAATTTTTCAAGAAAAAGTCTTCTTCCAGCTTTTTAAATGTGAATATTTTCTGGTCTCTTTACTCCTCTCTGCAGTGGCGGACTCAGAATGTTTGAGGGGCAGGGGCACAAAAAAATTAAAAGGGCACCAGCTGTTGCATTATTATTATCATCATTATTATTATTATCATTATTATTATTATTATTTGAGGCCCTAATCTGAACTTTTGTGAGTTAACAGATGCCTAAATCAACTGAGAATGATCCCAAACTCTAAACAGGCGTAGGAATATAACACACCAGTGAGTAATGAAAAACAGTGAGAGTAAAGTTCCCAGTGATGCTGCAAATTCAAGGCAAAAAAAACAACTTGAAAGCATTTTAAAAATGACTAAAAAGACTAATGCATATTCATATTCATAGACAAGTGAAGACATTTGCAAAAAGAGAGGACATTTTGTTAAAGGCTCTCCTCTGGGAAAAGAAGTATATTCTTTGATTTGATCATTATGTTTTTGACTAAATTGAGTGTGACTGCATTTCGCACTGGAGAAAAAGATGCTCCTGAACAGGATGTTGCATTGTCTTTGGTTTCATATGTCTCTGCGATCCTGCTGACCTGAAGGTAACACAAGGCTGAGGTCGCTGCAGTGACACGTGGAGTGCTACAAGCCGTATAAACAGGAGGCTTTGACTGTTTGAGCAGCAGCACATGAGCCCAGTCAGACTACACAGCGGTCTACCATGCTGACACACGCAAAAGTTGTGTTTCTGAGACTAAGAGGAGAAATTACTTGAAGAGGACGTTGTAATCCTTGTCAGCACTAATGACAGCTGTAAGATTTGCCTGTAGAGGATATTTTGTCCTGATTATCAGCTCTGGTAGATTTGCGGTGATGTTTGAAAACTGAGGCAAATTAAAGCTTTTTCCCTGTTGTGAAGTTTAAAGCCGTCATTTGTAAGAATATTGTGTTTAAGACTTTGTGGGGGATAACTTTTTCATTTGAAATCTTACAAAATGTCAATTTTTCAGGCCCCAAAAAAAACAACTTATTTTCTAGCTTGATGATACCACGTTTTTGAGGTTAATCCAGTGAATTTTAAAAGTACTTGATTGGATGAGGAGGCACCAAATGTGCTACAGAAACTTCATCCAACAGCAGTGGTCTCTTTGAAGTGACAGTACAGAGTGGTAGGAAGACAGCGTGGGAAGCTTGCACTCACCAGAGCACAGAGTAGATCCACAGCCTCCAGTATGAGCTCCTGGTGGCCGATTCTGGACACTCCCAAATCCTCCAGCTCCTGGTGGGTGATACGCAGCAGCTGGTCCCCCCCTACTTTCTCCCTCTCGAAAGTCTTGATGTACTGCTGCAGGCAGTCGTCCAGGCCTGAGGGAACCACAGGAAGACAGGAAAACTTTTCAGTACAGCAAGACAATTTTTGTTCGCTGTCGGTATCAGATTTTTGATTTCCTGTGAAACCTGTCATTTGCATAATGTGTTCTGATCGGGCTCAATATCACTTTGCTTGCCAGAATGTGCTGTAAATCTCTCTAGTGTGAGTACAGGTTGTAATTTTGTTATGTCCAAAGTGTGAAACAGTCTGTGTCAGATAAGAAATCTGACAGATTCCCCCTCATCAACAGTCCTTAGGTGGATTTTCAGCTTTAAACAAGAACAAGCTTTCAACTCGAAAAGGGATACGTGTCTCTGCTCAGCTTGGTTTAAATCTTCCTCTGCTGCAGCAGGTGTGAAGTCCTTTAGTGAGGCAGTTGATGAAGCGCAGCAGACTAGAACAAACAGACGGATTCTGCATCTCCTGTCTGCTCCGATGGTTTCTCAGTTTAGGTTTGAAACTGGAAATTATACCTAGGCTGGCATAAATCCATTATATACAGGGAAAAGACAGAAAATTGTCTTACAAAAGAATCAAATACAACAGCTTCACAAAAGTCAACAGTTACATGTAACAGGTGCTATTTATTTCACAAGTATTGGAGGGGACAGCCTTTTCTATAGGTATTAATGATATTGTGTTCACCCTCTGTGCTCTTCCTTCCTATCACTGCCCTGCTTCTTATCTGTCTACATCAGTGTCTTTCAAACTGTTTGTGCCCAAGACACACCAAAGGGCAAGCCAAATCCGATCCATCTTCATATCCTGGCAAAATAGCCTCTATAACACGTGTCGTCTAATCACTCTGCACACATTTCATTTTTATCCAAACATGCCGAATAAAATCTGACAAACAACTACATCCCCCATGAAATATTTATTAACAAAATGATGCAAGAATTCATTTGAAACTTGAGAGTTTACTTATAAAAGCAGCAACACACGCATTTAAACCAGACAGGTCACAAAATTAAAATGATGTGAACTGCTGCGCATAAGAAAGCGATCCATTTCCCCCCTTGTTATCCTCCTTCACACTGGCTGTCAATCAGGGCCTTTGATGTGTCACACACTAATCATTTCCACCATCTTGCATGAACGCCAAAATCAAGGGTTTTTTTTAAGGTATAGAGTTTGCCTCCATATTGAGAAGGTAACTTAATCCTCATTGAAGTATATAAACTATATAAAGTAAATATACACAAAGATGTAGCGCATATTTTGAATTTTTGGCTGTACTTGTAAACAGCAGCAAAATGATGGCGATGATAATGTGGTCGGCACCTTCACATCAAAAGTTCGACATCAGGGAAACAATGTCCATCAACTTTGACTGTGTGTGAGCACTAGGGATGTGTACAAAGTACTGATATAGCAAATTAAAAACTCATTAATTAATTGTTGTTTGGTTGTATGTTGAAATAAAAATGTATGAACAAGCAGAATTAGGCAAAAAAGCTTTAAAAGGGGCACAATGTGCTTTTGGAGACAGAATTCAAACTCAGAATTTTAATATTTACAATATTAATGAGGTAATAATACAAACACAGAAATATTTATTTTTTCCATGACTCAATAAACAAGCTGTTCTCAGAGGAAAATAAGGTCCCCAGAACACTGTTTGAAGCTAGAAAGTTACACAGTATGAAAGTCCTTTAAGGTCAGTTTGTTTATTGAGTTTGTTAAGGTATAAAAAATAATTAGTCAAAGAAGATCTTTCTCTTCTGATTAAAATTTCTTCATATTGCACCTTTAAATGTGCTGCCCCTCCTTTCTGGAATAATTTGCTGAAGGGCCTGAAATTGAAATTGAAGTTATTTTAAAATAGTGGTCTTGGTCAAAGAAATTGAAGTTGTCACTGAAATAGTTTTTACAAATTGTACCTGTTAATGCATCCTATTGGTTATGCTTGTTTTTGTCCTTGATCTTGTAATGTACATTTTAGCTGAATGTCGTCTTCACTCATCTGTAGTGAGTGACAGCTTCACTTTTATTGTGTCTATTGTTGAGAGAAATGTCACACTTGAAAAGAGATTTTAATTTCAATGAGGCTTTTATCTGGTTACATAAAGGATATTTGTTACAAATAGCAAATTGATTTTATTCAAATTTTATTCACTTTCATATCAAGCAAACACAATATCTGAACTCATTTTAGGGCTGCCAACTGTTTTTTTCAGTGTCTTTTTTGTCCTTTTTCTTGCAAATGTTTGAAAATGGTGAATTGTTTTAACCAACCAACAGTCCAAAAAACCAAAAATATTCATGTTACTATCACTGATGGAAATGAAACCAGCATATACTGACATTAGAGAGTCTGAAAGCTGTACATTTTGGGGATTTTTGTTTTAAAAAATGACTTAAACAATTGATCATTTTAATTAAAACGATACATTTTTATTTATTTGGCTGCTAATACATTTTCTGTTAATATAATACTCAATTAATTACCTGATCATTTCAGCTCCTACTTATCTATACGAGTATCATAGCTTTATGTCACTAGAAAGCGCTCTGCATGCTAACCGGCTATCCTTTTAGCACTGCAGACAGAGAGTAGCCTTTGTAAGGCTTTTTCTATACACTCGGTCTGTTTCCATCTTCTCAGTGAGCGAGAGGGACAACCACACACACACACACACACACACACTGACAACTCTTCCCTCATCTCGTCTTTTCATCGCCGTGGACCAATCATATACATGTGACTCAGTGCTGTGCCTGAACCTGATCAAGCATTCAGACGAGGTTTAGCTGGCAGCTAAACGGTGGCGAGGAAACGTAGGGGGTTTCATGGTTTTGCATCAAATTTAAAGGCTTAACTAATCGGCCTCCTTACCAAGTTAATTGAGACTCATTATGTCAATGAAGTATTCCCCCATGTTGCCATAGAAACCATGAAGCAGGGTTTCGGCAGGGATTCTCCCTGACCGCAGGAGCACATAAAGAAATAAGTGAAGAGAAGATGCTTTCCAAAGAGTGACCCTTAGACGTTTATCAAACGTAGCTATCTACTGATTTCATTCGCGATAATTCAAAAGCCCTGATAAGATTTTGCATTTTTAAAAGACATTGTAAAGCATTTTGTTGCGTTCTTGATGGGTGCTGTATATATAAGGTTATAAACTGAGACGCACATCAAAAAGTGGCACAAAATGTGACACGAACAGGCTGTTCATGAATGCTTAACTTTGATATTTCCCCCTTTTAAACTTGAAATGTCATATCCAATCTCATATCTGTCCTCGTCTGACTGTAGTGTCATGTAATGGATTGCTGACTGCACTAACTAATCTCCACAACGTCAATTTTCCTGTCCACTTTATGCACGGGTCAGATTAACAGTCACGCGGAGGAGAAATTAAAAGCGCAGCGCTGACACATCCTGATCTCCATCCTGGATAATCCACTGGTAATGTGAGGTTAGACCAGATATTTATCTGTATATTATATTATATTATATTTATTCAATGTGACTTGTCATCGATCACTGTGACTCACATCAGAAGAGGAGAGAGGAGAGTGTTGCAGGAAAGATAAAACTGATAAACTTCACAAAACATGAATTATGTTAATGCACACTGTCAGGAAGAGATTACACTAAGCCTGCATTCGATCTGTGCGCCTCACATACGATTCATGAAAACAACACTGAAAATGCACCTATCGTGTGTGTTTGCACAGCCACCATGCACTCGTCAAGAGCAAAATTTCCGGTCAAAGCTTGAATTCCTCTCTCTTTTGTGATCTCTTCTTTAAAGCGGCTTTGTCGCAGCTGGGAATAAGAGCATCTTGCTCACACAAAACACTAACTGGGGGGAGGTTGAGAGAGAGGGATTGTGGGAAGGTCACAGGGTGCCCCTATTTGGCCTCCAGTGACATCACGGAGCGGCTATGCTAATAATGGAACCTGTGAATGCTTGCGACAAAACGCTGCCAGTCCTCAGGAGCTGAGAATGGATGTGAGACAAGAATGAACCCCCTCCTCCTCCTCTCCTCTCTCTCCTCTTAGTCTCTCAGTGCCACTCTGTCCCTCACTTTAAATTACCATTACTGGGCTCTGGGCACAGAATCGTCTCTGCTCCACTTGTCAGATGTGGGACACCGAAGAGCCCTCTCTCATAGCCGATCTCCGCTTCTTGCTGCCTGAATCTCTCACTTGTGTGACCAGCTTATTTACAGCTCATCTTAGATCTCATGTGAACTGCTGTGGTCATTCTGTCTTTGCCTTTTCTGCACATCATATACCATCATCACCCTCTCCTTTGTCTGTATGAAGCTATACACTTGCCTTTTGTGTCTTAACTCAGCTGACACACCCACAAAATCAGCCTGTTTCAAAGGCAGCGTCACATTCAGGTACAATCTGTACACACACAACTCACACTAAGAGAGGCCTGATCTTTGCAATCACAATATGTCTGAGCCAGCAGAAAAGGGCCTTCAGGCGCAGAATTATGACTAAGGCTGTGTGTGTATGTGTGTCAGCTCGTGTGTGTTTAGGCGGTAAAGATGTATGTTTCATCCGGAGCAGCTCTGACGGGCTGTGGCCTGACACGTGAGCACGTGGCTCTGCAAAACAACACACAATACTGAAACAATCGCTGTGCTGACAGACAGTCTCAGATAGCATCTTCCTCCTGCTGA